>NC_138033.1:70323936-70835942 GCF_964106645.2 Podarcis pityusensis | reverse complement strand
GGTCAAAATAGAGGTTTTTTATTACAGGACAAGAAATTATCCCTCGACAACTTAACCGGCGGAAAAAGAGTTTTTGAAAAAATCCCCTAAGCCCCGGGGTCACAATTTCAGAAAAACCTGATATTCCGCAGTTCACTCAAAAATGTTCCCCTACGGTTGCAAATGCTCCTCTGAAATCTTTGGCGGTCGAAAAAGAAGGGTTCTTATCACAGGACAAGAAATCATCCCTCGACAACTTAACCGGAGGAAAAAGAGTTTTTGAAAAAATCCCTAAGCCCCGGGGTCACAATTTCAGAAAAAAATCCGACTTTCAGCAATTCACTCAAAAATGGTCCCCAACGGTTGCAAATGCTCCCCTAAAAGGTTTGGCGGTTAAAACAGAAGGTTTTTTATTACAGGACAAGTAATCAGCCCTCGACAACTTTAGCGGCGGACAAGACTTTTTTGAAAAAATCCCTCAGACCCAGGGTCACAGTTTCAGAAAAAATCTGACTTACAGCAATTCACTCAAAAATGGTCCCCAACGGTTGGAAATGCTCCCCTGAAAGGATTGGCGGTAGAAACAGAAGGGTTTTTATCACAGGACAAGAAATCATCCCTCGACAAGTTAACCAGCGGAAAAAGATTTTTTGAAAAAATCCCTATGCCCCGGGGTCACAGTTTCAGAAAAAATCTGACTTTCAGAAATTCACTCAAAAATGGTGCCCAACGGTTGCAAATGCTCCACTAAAAGGTTTGGCGGTCAAAATAGGAGGCTTCTTATCACAGGACAAGAAATCATCCCTCGACAACTTAACCGGCGGAAAAAGAGTTTTTGAAAAAATCCCTAAGCCCCGGGGTCACAGTTTCAGTAAAAATCTGACTTTCAGCAATTCACTCAAAAATGGTCCCCAACGGTTGCAAATGCTCCCCTAAAAGGTTTGGCGGTTAAAACAGAATGCTTTTTATTACAGGACAAGAAATTATCCCTCAACAACTTAACAGGCGGAAAAAGAGTTTTTGAAAAAATGCCTGAGCCCCGGGGTCAGAATTTCAACAAAAATCTGACTTTCGGCAATTCACTCAAAAATGGTGCCCAATGGTTGCAAATGCTCCACTGAAAGGTTTGGCGGTCGAAACAGAAGGGTTTTTATTACAGGACAAGAAATCAGACCTCGACAACTTAAGCGGCGGACAAGACTTTTTTGAAAAAATCCCTAAGCCCCGGGGTCACAATTTCAGAAAAAATCTGACTTTCAGCAATTCACTCAAAATGGTCCCCAACGGTTGCAAATGCTCTCCTGAAAGAATTGGCGGTTAAAACAGAAGGCTTTTTATTACAGGACAAGAAATTATCCCTCGACAACTTAACCGGCGGAAAAAGAGTTTTTGAAAAAATCCCTAAGCCCCGGGGTCACAATTTCAGAAAAAATCTGACTTTCAGCAATGCACTCAAAAATGGTGCCCAACGGTTGCAAATGCTCCCCTAAAAGGTTTGGCGGTCAAATCGAAGGGTTTTTATCACAGGACAAGAAGTTAGCCTTCGACAACTTAACCGGGGGAAAAAGATTTTTTGAAAAAATCCCTAAGCCCCGGGGTCACAATTTCAGAAAAAATCTGACTTTCAGCAATTCACTCAAAAATGGTCCCCAACGGTTGCAATTGCTCCCCTAAAAGGTTTGGCGGTTAAAATAGAAGGCTTTTTATCACAGGACAAGAAATTAGCCATCGACAACTTAACCGGGGTAAAAAGAGTTTTTGAAAAAATCCCTAAGCCCCGGGGTCACAATTTCAGAAAAACCTGATATTCCGCAGTTCACTCAAAAATGGTCCCTAACGGTTGCAAATGCTCCTCTGAAATCTTTGGCGCTCGAAACAGAAGGGTTTTTATCACGGGACAAGAAATCAGCCCTCAACAACTTAACCGGGGGGAAAAGATTTTTTTAAAAAATCCCTAAGCCCCGGGGTCACAATTTCAGCAAAAATCTGACTTTCAGCAATTCACTCAAAAATGGTGCCCAACGGTTGAAAATGCTCCCCTAAAAGGTTTGGCGGTCAAAATAGAAGGCTTTTTATTACAGGACAAGAAATTATCCCTTATCAACTTACCCGGCGGAAAAAGATTTTTTGAAAAAATCCCTAAGCCCCGGGGTCACAATTTCAGAAAAACCTGATATTCCGCAGTTCACTCAAAAATGGTCCCCAACGGTTGCAAATGCTCCTCTGAAATCTTTGGCGGTCGAAACAAATGGGTTTTTATCACAGGACAAGAAATCAGCCCTCAACAACTTAACCGGCGGAAATTTTTTTTTTTAAAAAATCCCTAAGCCCCGGGCTCACAATTTCAGCAAAAATCTGACTTTTGGCAATTCACTCAGAAATGGTGCCCAAAGGATGCAAATGCTCCACTGAAAGGTTTGGCGGTCGAAACAGAAGGGTTTTTATCACAGGACAAGAAATAAGCCCTCAACAACTTAAGCGGCGGACAAGACTTTTTTGAAAAAATCCCTCAGCCCCGGGGTCACAGTTTCAGAAAAAATCTGACTTTCAGCAATTCACTCAAAAATGGTCCCCAACGGTTGCAAATGCTCCCCTAAAAGGTTTGGCGGTCAAAATAGGAGGCTTTTTATCACAGGACAAGAAATTAGCCTTAGACAACTTAACCGGCCGAAGAAGATTTTTTGAAAAAATCCCTAAGCCCCGGGGTCACAATTTCAGAAAAAATCTGACGTTCAGCAATTCACTCAAAAATGGTCCCCAACGGTTGCAAATGCTCCTCTGAAATCTTTGGCGGTCGAAACAGAAGGGTTCTTATCACAGGACATAAAATCAGCCCTCAACAACTTAAGCGGTGGAAAAAGATTTTTTGAAAAAATCCCTAAGCCCCGGGGTCACAATTTCAGCAAAAATCTGACTTTCATCAATTCACTCAAAAATGGTCCCCAACGGTTGCAAATGCTCCCCTAAAAGGTTTGGCACTCAAAATAGAAGGCTTTTTATTACAGGACAAGAAATTATCCCTCGACAACTTAACCGGCGGAAAAAGATTTTTTGAAAAAATCCCTAAGCCCCGGGGTCACAATTTCAGCAAAAATCTGACATTCAGCAATTCACTCAAAAATGGTCCCCAACGGTTGCAAATGCTCCCCTAAAAGGTTTGGCCCTTAAAACAGAAGGTTTTTTATTACAGGACAAGAAATTATCCCTCGACAACTTAACCGGTGGAAAAAGAGTTTTTGAAAAAATCCCTAAGCCCCGGGGTCACAATTTCAGCAAAAATCTGACTTTCAGCAATTCACTCAAAAATGGTCCCCAACGGTTGCAAATGCTCCCCTAAAAGGTTTGGCGGTCAAAATAGAAGGCTTTTTATCACAGGACAAGAAATTAGCCTTCGACAACTTAACCGGGGGGAAAAGAGTTTTTGAAAATATCCTTAAGCCCCGGGGTCACAATTTCAGCAAAAATCTGACTTTCAGCAATTAACTCAAAAATGGTCCCCAACGGTTGCAAATGCTCCTCTGAAATCTTTGGCGGTCGAAACAGAAGGCTTTTTATCATAGGACAAGAAATCAGCCCTCAACAACTTAAGCGGAGGAAAAACTTTTTTTGAAAAAATCCCTAAGCCTCGGGGTTACAATTTCAGCAAAAATCTGACTTTCAGCAATTCACTCAAAAATGGTCCCCAAGGGTTGGAAATGCTCCCCTAAAAGGTTTGGCGGTTAAAACAGAATGCTTTTTATTACAAGACAAGAAATCAGCCCTCAACAACTTAACCGGCGGAAAAAGAGTTTTTGAAAAAATGCCTGAGCCCCGGGGTCACAATTTCAACAAAAATGTGACTTTCAGCAATTCACTCAAAAATGGTCCCCAACGGTTGCAAATGCTCCCCTAAAAGGTTTGGCGGTTAAAACAGAATGCTTTTTATTACAGGACAAGAAATCAGCCCTCAACAACTTAAGCGGCGAAAAAAGATTTTTTGAAAAAATCCCTAAGCCCCGGGGTCACAATTTCAGAAAAAAATCTGACTTTCAGCAATTCACTCAAAAATGGTGCCCAACGGTTGCAAATGCTCCCCTAAAAGGTTTGGCGGTTAAAACAGAAGGTTTTTTATTACAGGACAAGAAATTATCCCTCGACAACTTAACCGGCAGAAAACGAGTTTTTGAAAAAATCCCTAAGCCCCGGGGTCACAATTTCAGAAAAACCTGATATTCCGCAGTTCACTCAAAAATGGTGCCCAACGGTTGCAAATGCTCCTCTGAAATCTTTGGCGGTCGAAACAGAAGGCTTTATATGACAGAACAAGAAATCTGCCCTCAACAACTTAAGCGGTGGGAAAAGATTTTTTGAAAAAATCCCTAAGCATCGGGGTCACAATTTCAGCAAAAATCTGACTTTCAGCAATTCACTCAAAAATGGTCCCCAACGGTTGCAAATGCTCCCCTAAAAGGTTTGGCGGTTAAAACAGAATGCTTTTTATTACAGGACAAGAAATTATCCGTCGACAACTTAACCGGCGGAAAAAGACTTTTTGAAAAAATCCCTAAGCCCCGGGGTCACAATTTCAGAATAAATCTGACTTTCAGCAATTCACTCAAAAATGGTCCCCAACGGTTGCAAATGCTCCCCTAAAAGGTTTGGCGGACAAAATAGAAGGCTTTTTATCACAGGACAAGAAATCAGCCCTCAACAACTTAAGCGGTGGAAAAAGATTTTTTGAAAAAATCCCTAAGCCTCGGGGTTACAATTTCAGCAAAAATCTGACTTTCAGCAATTCACTCAAAAATGGTGCCCAACGGTTGCAAATGCTCCACTAAAGGTTTGGCGGTCAAAATAGGAGGCTTTTTATAACAGGACAAGAAATTAGCCTTCGACAACTTAACCGGCGGAAAAAGATTTTTTGAAAAAATCCCTAAGTCCCGGGGTCACAGTTTCAGCAAAAATCTGACTTTCAGCAATTCACTCAAAAATGGTCCCCAACAGTTGCAAATGCTCCCCTAAAAGGTTTGGCGGTTAAAACAGAAGGCTTTTTATTACATGACAAGAAATTATCCCTCGACAACTTAACCGGCGGAAAAAGAGTTTTTGAAAAAATCCCTAAGCCCCGGGGTCACAATTTCAGAAAAAATCTGACTTTCAGCCATTCACTCAAAAATGGTCCCCAACGGTTGCAAATGCTCCCCTAAAAGGTTTGGCGGTTAAAACAGAGGTTTTTCATTACAGGACAAGAAATTATCCCTCGACAATTTAACCGGTGGAAAAAGATTTTTTGAAAAAATCCCTAAGACCCGGGGTCACAGTTTCAGCAAAAATCTGACTTTCAGCAATTCACTCAAAAATGGTCCCCAACGGTTGCAAATGCTCCTCTGAAATCTTTGGCGGTCGAAACAGAAGGCTTTTTATCACAGGACAAGAAATCAGCCCTCAACAACTTAAGCGGAGGAAAAACGTTTTTTGAAAAAATCCCTAAGCCTCGGGGTTACAATTTCAGAAAAAATCTGACTTTCAGCAATTCACTCAAAAATGGTGCCCAACGGTTGCAAATGCTCCCCTAAAAGGTTTCGTGGTCAAAATAGAAGGCTTTTTATCACAGGACAAGAAATTAGCCTTCGACAACTTAACCGGGGGGAAAAGAGTTTTTGAAAAAATCCTTAAGCCCCGGGGTCACAATTTCAGCAAAAATCTGACTTTCAGCAATTCACTCAAAAATGGTCCCCAACGGTTGCAAATGCTCCCCTAAAAGGTTTGGCGGTTAAAACAGAAGGCTTTTTATTACAAGACAAGAAATTATCCCTCGACAACTTAACCGGCGGAAAAAGAGTTTTTGAAAAAATCCCTAAGCCCCGGGGTCACAATTTCAGAAAAAATCTAACTTCCAGCAATTCACTCAAAAATGGTGCCCAAAGGTTGCAAATGTTCCTCTGAAAGGTTTGGCGGTCGAAACAGAAGGGTTTTTATCACAGGACAAGAAATCAGCCCTCGACAACTTAAGCGGAGGAAAAACGTTTTTGAAAAAATCCCTAAGCCTCGGGGTTACAATTCAGAAAAAATCTGACTTTCAACAATTCACTCAAAAATGGTGCCCAATGGTTGCAAATGCTCCACTAAAAGGTTTGGCGGTCAAAATAGGAGGCTTTTTATCACAGGACAAGAAATTATCCCTCGACAACTTAACCGGCGGAAAAAGAATTTTTGAAAAAATCCCTAAGCCCCGGGGTCACAATTTCAGAAAAACCTGATATACCGCAGTTCACTCAAAAATGGTGCCCAACGGTTGCAAATGCTCCTCTGAAATCTTTGGCGGTCGAAAAAGAAGGATTTTTATCACAGGACAAGAAATCTGCCCTCAACAACTTAAGCGGTGGGAAAAGATTTTTTGAAAAAATCCCTAAGCATCGGGGTCACAATTTCAGAAAAAATCTGACTTTCAGCAATTCAATCAAAAATGGTGCCCAAAGGTTGCAAATGCTCCACTAAAAGGTTTGGCGGTCAAAATAGGAGGCTTTTTATCACAGGACAAGAAATTAGCCTTCGACAACTTAATCGGCGGAAAAAGATTTTTTGAAAAAATCCCTAAGCCCCGGGGTCACAGTTTCAGCTAAATCTGACTTTCAGCAATTCACTCAAAAATGGTCCCCAACGGTTGCAAATGCTCCCCTAAAAGGTTTGGCGGTTAAAACAGAAGGCTTTTTATTACAGGACAAGAAATTATCCCTCGACAACTTGACCGGCGGAAAAAGAGTTTTTGAAAAAATCCCTAAGCCCCGGGGTCACAATTTCAGAAAAAATCTGACTTTCAGACATTCACTCAAAAATGGTCCCCAACGGTTGCAAATGCTCCCCTAAAAGGTTTGGCGGTTAAAACAGAGGTTTTTTATTACAGGACAAGAAATTATCCCTCGACAACTTAACCGGCGGAAAAAGAGTTTTTGAAAAAATCCCTAAGCCCCGGGGTCACAGTTTCAGCAAAAATCTGACTTTCAGCAATTCACTCAAAAATGGTCCCCAACGGTTGCAAATGCTCCTCTGAAATCTTTGGCGGTCGAAACAGAAGGCTTTTTATCACAGGAGAAGAAATCAGCCCTCAACAACTTAAGCGGAGGAAAAACGTTTTTTGAAAAAATCCCTAAGCCCCGGGGTCACAATTTCAGAAAAAATCTGACTTTCAGCAATTCACTCAAAAATGGTGCCCAACGGTTGCAAATGCTCCACTAAAAGGTTTGGCGGTCAAAATAGGAGGCTTTTTATCACAGGAAAAGAAATTAGCCTTCGACAACTTAACCGGCGGAAAAAGATTTTTTGAAAAAATCCCTAAGGCCCGGGGTCACAATTTCAGAAAAAATCTGACTTTCAGCAATTCACTCAAAAATGGTGCCCAACGGTTGCAAATGCTCCCCTAAAAGGTTTGGCGGTCGAAACAGAAGGCTTTTTATCACAGGACAAGAAATCTGACCTCAACAACTTAACCGGCGGAAATTTTTTTTTTGAAAAAATCCCTAAGCCCCGGGGTCACAATTTCAGAAAAAATCTGACTTTCAGCAATTCACTCAAAAATGGTGCCCAACGGTTGCAAATGTTCCTCTGAAAGGTTTGGCGGTCGAAACAGAAGGGTTTTTATCACAGGACAAGAAATTATCCCTCGACAACTTAACCGGCGGAAAAAGAGTTTTTGAAAAAATCCCTAAGCCCCGGGGTCACAATTTCAGAAAAAATCTAACTTTCAGCAATTCACTCAAAAATGGTGCCCAACGGTTGCAAATGCTCCTCTGAAATCTTTGGCGGTCGAAAAAGAAGGATTTTTATCACAGGACAAGAAATCAGCCCTCGACAACTTAAGCGGAGGAAAAACGTTTTTTGAAAAAATCCCTAAGCATCGGGGTCACAATTTCGGAAAAAATCTGACTTTCAGCAATTCAATCAAAAATGGTGCCCAACGGTTGCAAATGCTCCACTAAAAGGTTTGGCGGTCAAAATAGGAGGCTTTTTATCACAGGACAAGAAATTAGCCTTCGACAACTTAATCGGCGGAAAAAGATTTTTTGAAAAAATCCCTAAGCCCCGGGGTCACAGTTTCAGCAAAAATCTGACTTTCAGCAATTCACTCAAAAATGGTCCCCAACGGTTGCAAATGCTCCCCTAAAAGGTTTGGCGGTCAAAACAGAAGGCTTTTTATCACAGGACAAGAAATTATCCCTCGACAACTTAACCGGCGGAAAAAGAGTTTTTGAAAAAATCCCTAAGCCCCGGGGTCACAATTTCAGAAAAAATCTGACTTTCAGCAATTCACTCAAAAATGGTGCCCAACGGTTGCAAATGTTCCTCTGAAAGGTTTGGCGGTCAAAATAGGAGGCTTTTTATCACAGGACAAGAAATTAGCCTTCGACAACTTAACCGGCGGAAAAAGATTTTTTGAAAAAATCCCTAAGGCCCGGGGTCACAATTTCAGAAAAAATCTGACTTTCAGCAATTCACTCAAAAATGGTCCCCAACGGTTGCAAATGCTCCCCTAAAAGGTTTGGCGGTCAAAACAGAAGGCTTTTTATCACAGGACAAGAAATTATCCCTCGACAACTTAACCGGCGGAAAAAGAGTTTTTGGAAAAATCCCTAAGCCCCGGGGTCACAATTTCAGAAAAAATCTGACTTTCAGCAATTCACTCAAAAATGGTGCCCAACGGTTGCAAATGTTCCTCTGAAAGGTTTGGCGGTCAAAATAGGAGGCTTTTTATCACAGGACAAGAAATTATCCCTCGACAACTTAACCGGCGGAAAAAGAGTTTTTGAAAAAATCCCTAAGCCCCGGGGTCACAGTTTCAGCAAAAATCTGACTTTCAGCAATTCACTCAAAAATGGTCCCCAACGGTTGCAAATGCTCCCCTAAAAGGTTTGGCGGTCAAAACAGAAGGCTTTTTATCACAGGACAAGAAATTATCCCTCGACAACTTAACCGGCGGAAAAAGAGTTTTTGAAAAAATCCCTAAGCCCCGGGGTCACAATTTCAGAAAAAATCTGACTTTCAGCAATTCACTCAAAAATGGTGCCCAACGGTTGCAAATGTTCCTCTGAAAGGTTTGGCGGTCAAAATAGGAGGCTTTTTATCACAGGACAAGAAATTAGCCTTCGACAACTTAACCGGCGGAAAAAGATTTTTTGAAAAAATCCCTAAGGCCCGGGGTCACAATTTCAGAAAAAATCTGACTTTCAGCAATTCACTCAAAAATGGTCCCCAACGGTTGCAAATGCTCCCCTAAAAGGTTTGGCGGTCAAAACAGAAGGCTTTTTATCACAGGACAAGAAATTATCCCTCGACAACTTAACCGGCGGAAAAAGAGTTTTTGGAAAAATCCCTAAGCCCCGGGGTCACAATTTCAGAAAAAATCTGACTTTCAGCAATTCACTCAAAAATGGTGCCCAACGGTTGCAAATGTTCCTCTGAAAGGTTTGGCGGTCAAAATAGGAGGCTTTTTATCACAGGACAAGAAATTATCCCTCGACAACTTAACCGGCGGAAAAAGAGTTTTTGAAAAAATCCCTAAGCCCCGGGGTCACAATTTCAGAAAAAATCTGACTTTCAGCCATTCACTCAAAAATGGTCCCCAACGGTTGCAAATGCTCCCCTAAAAGGTTTGGCGGTTAAAACAGAAGGTTTTTTATTACAGGACAAGAAATTATCCCTCGACAACTTAACCGGCGGAAAACGAGTTTTTGAAAAAATCCCTAAGCCCCGGGGTCACAATTTCAGAAAAACCTGATATTCCGCAGTTCACTCAAAAATGGTGCCCAATGGTTGCAAATGCTCCTCTGAAATCTTTGGCGGTCGAAAAAGAAGGCTTTTTATCACAGGACAAGAAATCTGCCCTCAACAACTTAAGTGGTGGGAAAAGATTTTTTGAAAAAATCCCTAAGCCCCGGGGTCACAGTTTCAGCAAAAATCTGACTTTCAGCAATTCACTCAAAAATGGTCCCCAACGGTTGCAAATGCTCCCCTAAAAGGTTTTGGCGGTTAAAACAGAAGGCTTTTTATTACAGCACAAGAAATTATCCCTCGACAACTTAAGCGGTGGAAAAAATTTTTTTGAAAAAATCCCTAAGCCCCGGGGTCACAATTTCAGAAAAAATCTGACTTTCAGCAATTCACTCAAAAATGGTGCCCAACGGTTGCAAAGGCTCCCCTAAAAGGTTTGGCGGTCAAAACAGAAGGGTTTTTATCACAGGACAAGAAATCAGCCCTCAACAACTTAAGCGGTGGAAAAAGATTTTTTGATAAAATCCCTAAGCCCCGGGGTCACAGTTCCAGCAAAAATCTGACTTTCGGCAATTCACTCAAAAATGGTCCCCAACGGTTGCAAATGCTCCCCTAAAAGGTTTGGCGGTTAAAACAGAAGGCTTTTTATTACAGGACAAGAAATTATCCCTCGACAACTTAACCGGCGGAAAAAGAGTTTTTGAAAAAATCCCTAAGCCCCGGGGTCACAATTTTAGAAAAAATCTGACTTTCAACCATTCACTCAAGAATGGTCCCCAACAGTTGCAAATGCTCCCCTAAAAGGTTTGGCGGTTAAAACAGAGGTTTTTATTACAGGACAAGAAATTATCCCTCGACAACTTAACCGGTGGAAAAAGATTTTTTGAAAAAATCCCTAAGCCCCGGGGTCACAGTTTCAGCAAAAATCTGACTTTCAGCAATTCACTCAAAAATGGTCCCCAACGGTTGCAAATGCTCCCCTAAAAGGTTTGGCGGTTAAAACAGAAGGCTTTTTATTACAGCACAAGAAATTATCCCTCGACAACTTAAGCGGTGGAAAAAGATTTTTTGAAAAAATCCCTAAGCCCCGGGGTCACAATTTCAGAAAAAATCTGACTTTCAGCAATTCACTCAAAAATGGTGCCCAACGGTTGCAAATGCTCCCCTAAAAGGTTTGGCGGTCGAAACAGAAGGGTTTTTATCACAGGACAAGAAATCAGCCCTCAACAACTTAACCGGCGGAAATTTTTTTTTTGAAAAAATCCCTAAGCCCCAGGGTCACAATTTCAGAAAAAATCTAACTTTCAGCAATTCACTCAAAAATGGTGCCCAAAGGTTGCAAATGTTCCTCTGAAAGGTTTGGCGGTCAAAACAGAAGGAATTTTATCACAGGACAAGAAATCAGCCCTCGACAACTTAAGCGGCGGACAAGACTTTTTTGAAAAAATCGCTCAGCCCCGGGGTCACAGTTTCAGAAAAAATCTGACTTTCAGCAATTCACTCAAAAATGGTGCTCAACGGTTGCAAATGTTCCTCTGAAATCTTTGGCGGTCGAAACAGAAGGGTTTTTATCACAGGACAAGAAATCAGCCCTCGACAACTTAAGCGGCGGACAAGACTTTTTTGAAAAAATCCCTAAGCCCCGGGGTCACAATTTCAGAAAAAATCTGACTTTCAGCAATTCACTCAAAAATGGTGCCCAACGGTTGCAAATGCTCCCCTAAAAGGTTTGGCGGTCGAAACAGTAGGGTTTTTATGACAGGACAAGGAATCAGCCCTCAACAACTTAACCGGCGGAAATTTTTTTTTAAAAAAAATTCCTAAGCCCCGGGGTCACAATTTCAGAAAAAATCTAACTTTCAGCAATTCACTCAAAAATGGTGCCCACAGGTGGCAAATGTTCCTCTGAAAGGTTTGGCGGTCAAAACAGAAGGGTTTTTATCACAGGACAAGAAATTATCCCTCGACAACTTAACCGGCGGAAAAAGAGTTTTTGAAAAAATCCCTAAGCCCCGGGGTCACAGTTTCAGCAAAAATCTGACTTTCAGCAATTCACTCAAAAATGGTCCCCAACGGTTGCAAATGCTCCCCTAAAAGGTTTGGCGGTTAAAACAGAAGGCTTTTTATTACAGGACAAGAAATTATCCCTCGACAACTTAACCGGCGGAAAAAGAGTTTTTGAAAAAATCCCTAAGCCCCGGGGTCACAATTTCAGAAAAACCTGATATTCCGCAGTTCACTCAAAAATGGTGCCCAACGGTTGCAAATGCTCCTCTGAAATCTTTGGCGGTCGAAACAGAAGGCTTTTTATCACAGGACAAGAAATCAGCCCTCGACAACTTAAGCGGCGGACAAGACTTTTTTGAAAAAATCCCTCAGCCCCGGGGTCACAGTTTCAGAAAAAATCTGACTTTCAGCAATTCACTCAAAAATGGTCCCCAACGGTTGCAAATGCTCCCCTAAAAGGTTTGGCGGTTAAAACAGAGGTTTTTTATTACAGGACAAGAAATTATCCCTCGACAATTTAACCGGTGGAAAAAGATTTTTCGAAAAAATCCCTAAGCCCCGGGGTCACAGTTTCAGCAAAAATCTGACTTTCAGCAATTCACTCAAAAATGGTCCCCAACGGTTGCAAATGCTCCTCTGAAATCTTTGGCGGTCGAAACAGAAGGCTTTTTATAACAGGACAAGAAATCAGCCCTCAACAACTTAAGTGGAGGAAAAACGTTTTTTGAAAAAATCCCTAAGCCTCGGGGTTACAATTTCAGAAAAAATCTGACTTTCAGCAATTCACTCAAAAATGGTGCCCAACGGTTGCAAATGCTCCACTAAAAGGTTTGGCGGTCAAAATAGGAGGCTTTTTATCACAGGACAAGAAATTAGCCTTCGACAACTTAACCGGCGGAAAAAGATTTTTTGAAAAAATCCTTAAGCCCCGGGGTCACAATTTCAGAAAAACCTGATATTCCGCAGTTCACTCAAAAATGGTGCCCAACGGTTGCAAATGCTCCTCTGAAATCTTTGGCGGTCGAAAAAGAAGGCTTTTTATCACAGGACAAGAAATCTGCCCTCAACAACTTAAGCGGTGGGAAAAGATTTTTTGAAAAAGTCCCTAAGCATCGGGGTCACAATTTCAGAAAAAATCTGACTTTCAGCAATTCACTCAAAAATGGTGCCCAACGGTTGCAAATGCTCCACTAAAAGGTTTGGCGGTCAAAATAGGAGGCTTTTTATCACAGGACAAGAAATTATCCCTCGACAACTTAACCGGCGGAAAAAGAGTTTTTGAAAAAATCCCTAAGCCCCGGGGTCACAATTTCAGAAAAAATCTGACTTTCAGCCATTCACTCAAAAATGGTCCCCAACGGTTGCAAATGCTCCCCTAAAAGGTTTGGCGGTTAAAACAGAAGGTTTTTTATTACAGGACAAGAAATTATCCCTCGACAACTTAACCGGCGGAAAACGAGTTTTTGAAAAAATCCCTAAGCCCCGGGGTCACAATTTCAGAAAAACCTGATATTCCGCAGTTCACTCAAAAATGGTGCCCAACGGTTGCAAATGCTCCTCTGAAATCTTTGGCGGTCGAAAAAGAAGGCTTTTTATCACAGGACAAGAAATCTGCCCTCAACAACTTAACCGGCGGATAAAGAGTTTTTGAAAAAATCCCTAAGCATCGGGGTCACAATTTCAGAAAAAATCTGACTTTCAGCAATTCACTCAAAAATGGTGCCCAACGGTTGCAAATGCTCCCCTAAAAGGTTTGGCGGTTAAAACAGAAGGTTTTTTATTACAAGACAAGAAATTATCCCTCGACAACTTAACCGGCGGAAAACGAGTTTTTGAAAAAATCCCTAAGCCCCGGGGTCACAATTTCAGAAAAACCTGATCTTCCGCAGTTCACTCAAAAATGGTGCCCAACGGTTGCAAATGCTCCTCTGAAATCTTTGGCGGTCGAAAAAGAAGGCTTTTTATCACAGGACAAGAAATCTGCCCTCAACAACTTAAGCGGTGGGAAAAGATTTTTTGAAAAAATCCCTAAGCATCGGGGTCACAATTTCAGAAAAAATCTGACTTTCAGCAATTCACTCAAAAATGGTGCCCAACGGTTGCAAATGCTCCACTAAAAGGTTTGGCGGTCAAAATAGGAGGCTTTTTATCACAGGACAAGAAATTAGCCTTCGACAACTTAATCGGCGGAAAAAGATTTTTTGAAAAAATCCCTAAGCCCCGGGGTCACAGTTTCAGCAAAAATCTGACTTTCAGCAATTCACTCAAAAATGGTCTCCAACGGTTGCAAATGCTCCCCTAAAAGGTTTGGCGGTTAAAACAGAAGGCTTTTTATTACAGGACAAGAAATTATCCCTCGACAATTTAACCGGTGGAAAAAGATTTTTCGAAAAAATCCCTAAGCCCCGGGGTCACAGTTTCAGCAAAAATCTGACTTTCAGCAATTCACTCAAAAATGGTCCCCAACGGTTGCAAATGCTCCTCTGAAATCTTTGGCGGTCAAAACAGAAGGCTTTTTATAACAGGCAAGAAATCAGCCCTCAACAACTTAAGCGGAGGAAAAACGTTTTTTGAAAAAATCCCTAAGCCTCGGGGTTACAATTTCAGAAAAAATCTGACTTTCAGCAATTCACTCAAAAATGGTGCCCAACGGTTGCAAATGCTCCACTAAAGGGTTTGGCGGTCAAAATAGGAGGCTTTTTATCACAGGACAAGAAATTATCCCTCGACAACTTAACCGGCGGAAAAAGAGTTTTTGAAAAAATCCCTAAGCCCCGGGGGTCACAATTTCAGAAAAAATCTGACTTTCAGCCATTCACTCAAAAATGGTCCCCAACGGTTGCAAATGCTCCCCTAAAAGGTTTGGCGGTTAAAACAGAAGGTTTTTTATTACAGGACAAGAAATTATCCCTCGACAACTTAACCGGCGGAAAACGAGTTTTTGAAAAAATCCCTAAGCCCCGGGGTCACAATTTCAGAAAAACCTGATATTCCGCAGTTCACTCAAAAATGGTGCCCAACGGTTGCAAATGCTCCTCTGAAATCTTTGGCGGTCGAAAAAGAAGGCTTTCTATCACAGGAGAAGAAATCTGCCCTCAACAACTTAAGCGGTGGGAAAAGATTTTTTGAAAAAATCCCTAAGCATCGGGGTCACAATTTCAGAAAAAATCTGACTTTCAGCAATTCACTCAAAAATGGTGCCCAACGGTTGCAAATGCTCCACTAAGAGGTTTGGCGGTCAAAATAGGAGGCTTTTTATCACAGGACAAGAAATTAGCCTTCGACAACTTAATCGGCGGAAAAAGATTTTTTGAAAAAATCCCTAAGCCCCGGGGTCACAGTTTCAGCAAAAATCTGACTTTCAGCAATTCACTCAAAAATGGTCCCCAACGGTTGCAAATGCTCCCCTAAAAGGTTTGGTGGTTAAAACAGAAGGCTTTTTATTACAGGACAAGAAATTATCCCTCGACAACTTAACCGGCGGAAAAAGAGTTTTTGAAAAAATCCCTAAGGCCCGGGGTCACAATTTCAGAAAAAATCTGACTTTCAGCCATTCACTCAAAAATGGTCCCCAACGGTTGCAAATGCTCCCCTAAAAGGTTTGGCGGTTAAAACAGAGGTTTTTTATTACAGGACAAGAAATTATCCCTCGACAATTTAACCGGTGGAAAAAGATTTTTCGAAAAAATCCCTAAGCCCCGGGGTCACAGTTTCAGCAAAAATCTGACTTTCAGCAATTCACTCAAAAATGGTCCCCAACGGTTGCAAATGCTCCTCTGAAATCTTTGGCGGTCGAAACAGAAGGCTTTTTATTACAGGACAAGAAATTATCCCTCGACAACTTAAGCGGTGGAAAAAGATTTTTTGAAAAAATCCCTAAGCCCCGGGGTCACAGTTTCAGCAAAAATCTGACTTTCAGCAATTCACTCAAAAATGGTCCCCAACGGTTGCAAATGCTCCCCTAAAAGGTTTGGCGGTTAAAACAGAAGGCTTTTTATTACAGGACAAGAAATTATCCCTCGACAACTTCAGCGGTGGAAAAAGATTTTTTGAAAAAATCCCTAAGCCCCGGGGTCACAATTTCAGAAAAAATCTGACTTTCAGCAATTCAGTCAAAAATGGTGCCCAACGGTTGCAAATGCTCCCCTAAAAGGTTTGGCGGTCAAAACAGAAGGGTTTTTATCACAGGACAAGAAATTATCCCTCGACAACTTAAGCGGTGGAAAAAGATTTTTTGAAAAAATCCCTAAGCCCCGGGGTCACAATTTCAGCAAAAATCTGACTTTCAGCAATTCACTCAAAAATGGTGCCCAACGGTTGCAAATGCTCCCCTAAAAGGTTTGGCGGTCGAAACAGAAGGCTTTTTATCACAGGACAAGAAATCAGCCCTCAACAACTTAACCGGCGGAAATTTTTTTTTTGAAAAAATCTCTAAGCCCCGGGGTCACAATTTCAGAAAAAATCTAACTTTCAGCAATTCACTCAAAAATGGTGCCCAAAGGTTGCAAATTTTCCTCTGAAAGGTTTGGCGGTCAAACCAGAAGGGTTTTTATCACAGGACAAGAAATCAGCCCTCGACAACTTAAGCGGAGGAAAAACGTTTTTTGAAAAAATCCCTAAGCCTCGGGGTTACAATTTCAGAAAAAATCTGACTTTCAGCAATTCACTCAAAAATGGTGCCCAACGGTTGCAAATGCTCCACTAAAAGGTTTGGCGGTCAAAATAGGAGGCTTTTTATCACAGGACAAGAAATTAGCCTTCAACAACTTAACCGGCGGAAAAAGATTTTTTGAAAAAATCCTTAAGCCCCGGGGTCACAATTTCAGAAAAACCTGATATTCCGCAGTTCACTCAAAAATGGTGCCCAACGGTTGCAAATGCTCCTCTGAAATCTTTGGCGGTCGAAAAAGAAGGCTTTTTATCACAGGACAAGAAATCTGCCCTCAACAACTTAAGCGGTGGGAAAAGATTTTTTGAAAAAATCCCTAAGCATCGGGGTCACAATTTCAGAAAAAATCTGACTTTCAGCAATTCACTCAAAAATGGTGCCCAACGGTTGCAATTGCTCCACTAAAAGGTTTGGCGGTCAAAATAGGAGACTTTTTATCACAGGACAAGAAATTAGCCTTCGACAACTTAATCGGCGGAAAAAGATTTTTTGAAAAAATCCCTAAGCCCCGGGGTCACAGTTTCAGCAAAAATCTGACTTTCAGCAATTCACTCAAAAATGGTGCCCAACGGTTGCAAATGCTCCCCTAAAAGGTTTGGCGGTCAAAATAGAAGGTTTTTTATTACAGGACAAGAAATTATCCCTCGACAACTTAACCGGCGGAAAAACAGTTTTTGAAAAAATCCCTAAGCCCCGGGGTCACAATTTCAGAAAAAATCTGACTTTCAGCCATTCACTCAAAAATGGTCCCCAACGGTTGCAAATGCTCCCCTAAAAGGTTTGGCGGTCGAAACAGAAGGGTTTTTATCACAGGACAAGAAATCAGCCCTCAACAACTTAACCGGCGGAAATTTTTTTTTTGAAAAAATCCCTAAGCCCCGGGGTCACAATTTCAGAAAAAATCTAACTTTCAGCAATTCACTCAAAAATGGTGCCCAAAGGTTGCAAATGTTCCTCTGAAAGGTTTGGCGGTCAAAACAGAAGGATTTTTATCACAGGACAAGAAATCAGCCCTCGACAACTTAAGCAGCGGACAAGACTTTTTTGAAAAAATCCCTCAGCCCCGGGGTCACAGTTTCAGAAAAAATCTGACTTTCAGCAATTCACTCAAAAATGGTGCCCAACGGTTGCAAATGCTCCCCTAAAAGGTTTGGCGGTCGAAACAGTAGGGTTTTTATCACAGGACAAGGAATCAGCCCTAAACAACTTAACCGGCAGAAATTTTTTTTTTGAAAAAATTCCTAAGCCCCGGGGTCACAGTTTCAGCAAAAATCTGACTTTCAGCAATTCACTCAAAAATGGTCCCCAACGGTTGCAAATGCTCCCCTAAAAGGTTTGGCGGTTAAAACAGAAGGCTTTTTATTACAGGACAAGAAATTATCCCTCGACAACTTAACCGGCGGAAAAAGAGTTTTTGAAAAAATCCCTAAGCCCCGGGGTCACAATTTCAGAAAAAATCTGACTTTCAGCAATTCACTCAAAAATGGTCCCCAACGGTTGCAAATGCTCCCCTAAAAGGTTTGGCGGTTAAAACAGAAGGTTTTTTACTACAGGACAAGAAATTATCCCTCGACAACTTAACCGGTGGAAAAAGAGTTTTTGAAAAAATCCCTAAGCCCCGGGGTCACAATTTCAGAAAAAACTGATATTCCGCAGTTCACTCAAAAATGGTGCCCAACGGTTGCAAATGCTCCTCTGAAATCTTTGGCGGTCGAAACAGAAGGGTTTTTATCACAGGACAAGAAATCAGCCCTCCACAACTTAAGCGGTGGAAAAAGATTTTTTGAAAAAATCCCTAAGCCCCGGGGTCACAATTTCAGCAAAAATCTGACTTTCAGCAATTCACTCAAAAATGGTCCCCAACGGTTGCAAATGCTCCCCTAAAAGGTTTGGCGGTTAAAACAGAAGGCTTTTTATTAAAGGACAAGAAATTATCCCTCGACAACTTAACCGGCGGAAAAAGAGTTTTTGAAAAAATCCCTAAGCCCCGGGGTCACAATTTCAGAAAAAATCTGACTTTCAGCCATTCACTCAAAAATGGTCCCCAACGGTTGCAAATGCTCCCCTAAAAGGTTTGGCGGTTAAAACAGAGGTTTTTTATTACAGGACAAGAAATTATCCCTCGACAACTTAACCGGTGGAAAAAGATTTTTTGAAAAAATCCCTAAGCCCCGGGGTCACAGTTTCAGCAAAAATCTGACTTTCAGCAATTCACTCAAAAATGGTCCCCAACGGTTGCAAATGCTCCCCTAAAAGGTTTGGCGGTTAAAACAGAAGGCTTTTTATTACAGGACAAGAAATTATCCCTCGACAACTTAACCGGCAGAAAAAGAGTTTTTGAAAAAATCCCTAAGCCCCGGGGTCAAAATTTCAGAAAAACCTGATATTCCGCAGTTCACTCAAAAATGGTGCCCAACGGTTGCAAATGCTCCTCTGAAATCTTTGACGGTCGAAACAGAAGGGTTTTTATCACAGGACAAGAAATCAGCCCTCAACAACTTAAGCGGTGGAAAAAGATTTTTTGAAAAAATCCCTAAGCCCCGGGGTCACAATTTCAGAAAAAATCTAACTTTCAGCAATTCACTCAAAAATGGTGCCGAAAGGTTTCAAATGTTCCTCTGAAATCTTTGGCGGTCGAAACAGAAGGGTTTTTATCACAGGAAAAGAAATCAGCCCTCAACAACTTAAGCGGTGGAAAAAGATTTTTTGAAAAAATCCCTAAGCCCCGGGGTCACAATTTCAGCAAAAATCTGACTTTCAGCAATTCACTCAAAAATGGTCCCCAACGGTTGCAAATGCTCCCCTAAAAGGTTTGGCGGTTAAAACAGAAGGTTTTTTATTACAAGACAAGAAATTATCCCTCGACAACTTAACCGGCGGAAAAAGAGTTTTTGAAAAAATCCCTAAGCCCCGGGGTCACAATTTCAGAAAAACCTGATATTCCGCAGTTCATTCAAAAATGGTGCCCAACGGTTGCAAATGCTCCTCTGAAATCTTTGGCGGTCGAAACAGAAGGCTTTTTATCACAGGACAAGAAATCTACCCTCAACAACTTAAGCGGTGGGAAAAGATTTTTTGAAAAAATACCTAAGCATCGGGGTCACAATTTCAGCAAAAATCTGACTTTCAGCAATTCACTCAAAAATGGTGCCCAACGGTTGCAAATGCTCCACTAAAAGGTTTGGCGGTCAAAATAGGAGGCTTTTTATCACAGGACAAGAAATTAGCCTTCGACAACTTAACCGGCGGAAAAAGATTTTTTGAAAAAATCCCTAAGCCCCGGGGTCACAGTTTCAGCAAAAATCTGACTTTCAGCAATTCACTCAAAAATGGTCCCCAACGGTTGCAAATGCTCCCCTAAAAGGTTTGGCGGTTAAAACAGAAGGCTTTTTATTACAGGACAAGAAATTATCCCTCGACAACTTAACCGGCGGAAAAAGAGTTTTTGAAAAAATCCCTAAGCCCCGGGGTCACAATTTCAGAAAAAATATGACTTTCACCCATTCACTCAAAAATGGTCCACAACGGTTGCAAATGCTCCCCTAAAAGGTTTGGCGGTTAAAACAGAGGTTTTTTATTACAGGACAAGAAATTATCCCTCGACAACTTAACCGGTGGAAAAAGATTTTTTGAAAAAATCCCTAAGCCCCGGGGTCACAGTTTCAGAAAAAATCTAACTTTCAGCAATTCACTCAAAAATGGTCCCCAACGGTTGCAAATGCTCCCCTAAAAGGTTTGGCGGTTAAAACAGAAGGCTTTTTATCACAGGACAAGAAATCAGCCCTCGACAACTTAAGCGGCGGACAAGAATTTTTTGAAAAAATCCCTAAGCCCCGGGGTCACAGTTTCAGAAAAAATCTGACTTTCAGCAATTCACTCAAAAATGGTGCCCAACGGTTGCAAATGCTCTCCTAAAAGGTTTGGCCGTCAAATAGAAGGCTTTTTATCACAGGACAAGAAGTTAGCCTTCGACAACTTAACCGGGGGAAAAAGATTTTTTGAAAAAATCCCTAAGCCCCGGGGTCACAATTTCAGAAAAAATCTGACTTTCAGCAATTCACTCAAAAATGGTCCCCAACGGTTGCAAATGCTCCCCTAAAAGGTTTGGCGGTTAAAACAGAAGGCTTTTTATTACAGGACAAGAAATTATCCCTCGACAACTTAACCGGCGGAAAAAGAGTTTTTGAAAAAATCCCTAAGCCCCGGGGTCACAATTTCAGAAAAAATCTGACTTTCAGCAATTCACTCAAAAATGGTCCCCAACGGTTGCAAATGCTCCCCTAAAAGGTTTGGCGGTCAAAATAGAAGGCTTTTTATCACAGGACAAGAAATTAGCCTTCGACAACTTAACCGGGGGAAAAAGATTTTTTGAAAAAATCCCTAAGCCCCGGGGTCACAATTTCAACAAAAATCTGACTTTCGGCAATTCACTCAAAAATGGTCCCCAACGGTTGCAAATGTTCCTCTGCAATCTTTGGCGGTCGAAACAGAAGGGTTTTTATCACAGGACAAGAAATCAGCCCTCAACACCTTAACCGGCGGAAATTTTTTTTTTGAAAAAATCCCCAAGCCCCGGTGTCACAATTTCAGAAAAAATCTAACTTTCAGCAATTCACTCAAAAATGGTGCCCAAAGGTTGCAAATGTTCCTCTGAAAGGTTTGGCGGTCAAAACAGAAGAGTTTTTATCACAGGACAAGAAATCAGCCCTCGACAACTTAAGCGGCGGACAAGACTTTTTTGAAAAAATCCCTCAGCCCCGGGGTCAAAGTTTCAGAAAAAATCTGACTTTCAGCAATTCACTCAAAAATGGTGCTCAACGGTTGCAAATGTTCCTCTGAAATCTTTGGCGGTCGAAGCAGAAGGGTTTTTATCACAGGACAAGAAATCAGCCCTCAACAACTTAAGCGGTGGAAAAAGATTTTTTGAAAAAATCCCTAAGCCCCGGGGTCACAATTTCAGCAAAAATCTGACTTTCAGCAATTCACTCAAAAATGGTCCCCAACGGTTGCAAATGCTCCCCTAAAAGGTTTGGCGGTTAAAACAGAAGGCTTTTTATTACAGGACAAGAAATTATCCCTCGACCATTTAACCGGTGGAAAAAGATTTTTCGAAAAAATCCCTAAGCCCCGGGGTCACAGTTTCAGCAAAAATCTGACTTTCAGCAATTCACTCAAAAATGGTCCCCAACGGTTGCAAATGCTCCTCTGAAATCTTTGGCGGTCGAAACAGAAGGCTTTTTATTACAGGACAAGAAATTATCCCTCGACAACTTAACCGGCGCAAAAAGATTTTTTGAAAAAATCCCTAAGCCCCGGGGTCACAATTTCAGAATAAATCTGACTTTCAGCAATTCACTCAAAAATGGTCCCCAACGGTTGCAAATGCTCCCCTAAAAGGTTTGGCGGTTAAAACAGAAGGCTTTTTATTACAGGACAAGAAATTATCCCTCGACAACTTCAGCGGTGGAAAAAGATTTTTTGAAAAAATCCCTAAGCCCCGGGGTCACAATTTCAGAAAAAATCTGACTTTCAGCAATTCAGGCAAAAATGGTGCCCAACGGTTGCAAATGCTCCCCTAAAAGGTTTGGCGGTCAAAACAGAAGGGTTTTTATCACAGGACAAGAAATTATCCCTCGACAACTTAAGCGGTGGAAAAAGATTTTTTGAAAAAATCCCTAAGCCCCGGGGTCACAATTTCAGAAAAAATATGACTTTCACCCATTCACTCAAAAATGGTCCACAACGGTTGCAAATGCTCCCCTAAAAGGTTTGGCGGTTAAAACAGAGGTTTTTTATTACAGGACAAGAAATTATCCCTCGACAACTTAACCGGTGGAAAAAGATTTTTTGAAAAAATCCCTAAGCCCCGGGGTCACAGTTTCAGAAAAAATCTAACTTTCAGCAATTCACTCAAAAATGGTCCCCAACGGTTGCAAATGCTCCCCTAAAAGGTTTGGCGGTTAAAACAGAAGGCTTTTTATCACAGGACAAGAAATCAGCCCTCGACAACTTAAGCGGCGGACAAGAATTTTTTGAAAAAATCCCTAAGCCCCGGGGTCACAGTTTCAGAAAAAATCTGACTTTCAGCAATTCACTCAAAAATGGTGCCCAACGGTTGCAAATGCTCTCCTAAAAGGTTTGGCCGTCAAATAGAAGGCTTTTTATCACAGGACAAGAAGTTAGCCTTCGACAACTTAACCGGGGGAAAAAGATTTTTTGAAAAAATCCCTAAGCCCCGGGGTCACAATTTCAGAAAAAATCTGACTTTCAGCAATTCACTCAAAAATGGTCCCCAACGGTTGCAAATGCTCCCCTAAAAGGTTTGGCGGTTAAAACAGAAGGCTTTTTATTACAGGACAAGAAATTATCCCTCGACAACTTAACCGGCGGAAAAAGACTTTTTGAAAAAATCCCTAAGCCCCGGGGTCACAATTTCAGAAAAAATCTGACTTTCAGCAATTCACTCAAAAATGGTCCCCAACGGTTGCAAATGCTCCCCTAAAAGGTTTGGCGGTCAAAATAGAAGGCTTTTTATCACAGGACAAGAAATTAGCCTTCGACAACTTAACCGGGGGAAAAAGATTTTTTGAAAAAATCCCTAAGCCCCGGGGTCACAATTTCAACAAAAATCTGACTTTCGGCAATTCACTCAAAAATGGTCCCCAACGGTTGCAAATGTTCCTCTGCAATCTTTGGCGGTCGAAACAGAAGGGTTTTTATCACAGGACAAGAAATCAGCCCTCAACACCTTAACCGGCGGAAATTTTTTTTTTGAAAAAATCCCCAAGCCCCGGTGTCACAATTTCAGAAAAAATCTAACTTTCAGCAATTCACTCAAAAATGGTGCCCAAAGGTTGCAAATGTTCCTCTGAAAGGTTTGGCGGTCAAAACAGAAGAGTTTTTATCACAGGACAAGAAATCAGCCCTCGACAACTTAAGCGGCGGACAAGACTTTTTTGAAAAAATCCCTCAGCCCCGGGGTCAAAGTTTCAGAAAAAATCTGACTTTCAGCAATTCACTCAAAAATGGTGCTCAACGGTTGCAAATGTTCCTCTGAAATCTTTGGCGGTCGAAGCAGAAGGGTTTTTATCACAGGACAAGAAATCAGCCCTCAACAACTTAAGCGGTGGAAAAAGATTTTTTGAAAAAATCCCTAAGCCCCGGGGTCACAATTTCAGCAAAAATCTGACTTTCAGCAATTCACTCAAAAATGGTCCCCAACGGTTGCAAATGCTCCCCTAAAAGGTTTGGCGGTTAAAACAGAAGGCTTTTTATTACAGGACAAGAAATTATCCCTCGACAACTTAACCGGCGGAAAAAGAGTTTTTGAAAAAATCCCTAAGGCCCGGGGTCACAATTTCAGAAAAAATCTGACTTTCAGCCATTCACTCAAAAATGGTCCCCAACGGTTGCAAATGCTCCCCTAAAATGTTTGGCGGTTAAAACAGAGGTTTTTTATTACAGGACAAGAAATTATCCCTCGACCATTTAACCGGTGGAAAAAGATTTTTCGAAAAAATCCCTAAGCCCCGGGGTCACAGTTTCAGCAAAAATCTGACTTTCAGCAATTCACTCAAAAATGGTCCCCAACGGTTGCAAATGCTCCTCTGAAATCTTTGGCGGTCGAAACAGAAGGCTTTTTATTACAGGACAAGAAATTATCCCTCGACAACTTAACCGGCGCAAAAAGATTTTTTGAAAAAATCCCTAAGCCCCGGGGTCACAATTTCAGAATAAATCTGACTTTCAGCAATTCACTCAAAAATGGTCCCCAACGGTTGCAAATGCTCCCCTAAAAGGTTTGGCGGTTAAAACAGAAGGCTTTTTATTACAGGACAAGAAATTATCCCTCGACAACTTCAGCGGTGGAAAAAGATTTTTTGAAAAAACCCCTAAGCCCCGGGGTCACAATTTCAGAAAAAATCTGACTTTCAGCAATTCAGTCAAAAATGGTGCCCAACGGTTGCAAATGCTCCCCTAAAAGGTTTGGCGGTCAAAACAGAAGGGTTTTTATCACAGGACAAGAAATTATCCCTCGACAACTTAAGCGGTGGAAAAAGATTTTTTGAAAAAATCCCTAAGCCCCGGGGTCACAATTTCAGCAAAAATCTGACTTTCAGCAATTCACTCAAAAATGGTGCCCAACGGTTGCAAATGCTCCCCTAAAAGGTTTGGCGGTCGAAACAGAAGGCTTTTTATCACAGGACAAGAAATCAGCCCTCAACAACTTAACCGGCGGAAATTTTTTTTTTGAAAAAATCTCTAAGCCCCGGGGTCACAATTTCAGAAAAAATCTAACTTTCAGCAATTCACTCAAAAATGGTGCCCAAAGGTTGCAAATGTTCCTCTGAAAGGTTTGGCGGTCAAACCAGAAGGGTTTTTATCACAGGACAAGAAATCAGCCCTCGACAACTTAAGCGGAGGAAAAACGTTTTTTGAAAAAATCCCTAAGCCTCGGGGTTACAATTTCAGAAAAAATCTGACTTTCAGCAATTCACTCAAAAATGGTGCCCAACGGTTGCAAATGCTCCACTAAAAGGTTTGGCGGTCAAAATAGGAGGCTTTTTATCACAGGACAAGAAATTAGCCTTCAACAACTTAACCGGCGGAAAAAGATTTTTTGAAAAAATCCTTAAGCCCCGGGGTCACAATTTCAGAAAAACCTGATATTCCGCAGTTCACTCAAAAATGGTGCCCAACGGTTGCAAATGCTCCTCTGAAATCTTTGGCGGTCGAAAAAGAAGGCTTTTTATCACAGGACAAGAAATCTGCCCTCAACAACTTAAGCGGTGGGAAAAGATTTTTTGAAAAAATCCCTAAGCATCGGGGTCACAATTTCAGAAAAAATCTGACTTTCAGCAATTCACTCAAAAATGGTGCCCAACGGTTGCAATTGCTCCACTAAAAGGTTTGGCGGTCAAAATAGGAGACTTTTTATCACAGGACAAGAAATTAGCCTTCGACAACTTAATCGGCGGAAAAAGATTTTTTGAAAAAATCCCTAAGCCCCGGGGTCACAGTTTCAGCAAAAATCTGACTTTCAGCAATTCACTCAAAAATGGTGCCCAACGGTTGCAAATGCTCCCCTAAAAGGTTTGGCGGTCAAAATAGAAGGTTTTTTATTACAGGACAAGAAATTATCCCTCGACAACTTAACCGGCGGAAAAACAGTTTTTGAAAAAATCCCTAAGCCCCGGGGTCACAATTTCAGAAAAAATCTGACTTTCAGCCATTCACTCAAAAATGGTCCCCAACGGTTGCAAATGCTCCCCTAAAAGGTTTGGCGGTCGAAACAGAAGGGTTTTTATCACAGGACAAGAAATCAGCCCTCAACAACTTAACCGGCGGAAATTTTTTTTTTGAAAAAATCTCTAAGCCCCGGGGTCACAATTTCAGAAAAAATCTAACTTTCAGCAATTCACTCAAAAATGGTGCCCAAAGGTTGCAAATGTTCCTCTGAAAGGTTTGGCGGTCAAAACAGAAGGATTTTTATCACAGGACAAGAAATCAGCCCTCGACAACTTAAGCAGCGGACAAGACTTTTTTGAAAAAATCCCTCAGCCCCGGGGTCACAGTTTCAGAAAAAATCTGACTTTCAGCAATTCACTCAAAAATGGTGCCCAACGGTTGCAAATGCTCCCCTAAAAGGTTTGGCGGTCGAAACACTAGGGTTTTTATCACAGGACAAGGAATCAGCCCTAAACAACTTAACCGGCAGAAATTTTTTTTTTGAAAAAATTCCTAAGCCCCGGGGTCACAGTTTCAGCAAAAATCTGACTTTCAGCAATTCACTCAAAAATGGTCCCCAACGGTTGCAAATGCTCCCCTAAAAGGTTTGGCGGTTAAAACAGAAGGTTTTTTACTACAGGACAAGAAATTATCCCTCGACAACTTAACCGGTGGAAAAAGAGTTTTTGAAAAAATCCCTAAGCCCCGGGGTCACAATTTCAGAAAAAACTGATATTCCGCAGTTCACTCAAAAATGGTGCCCAACGGTTGCAAATGCTCCTCTGAAATCTTTGGCGGTCGAAACAGAAGGGTTTTTATCACAGGACAAGAAATCAGCCCTCCACAACTTAAGCGGTGGAAAAAGATTTTTTGAAAAAATCCCTAAGCCCCGGGGTCACAATTTCAGCAAAAATCTGACTTTCAGCAATTCACTCAAAAATGGTCCCCAACGGTTGCAAATGCTCCCCTAAAAGGTTTGGCGGTTAAAACAGAAGGCTTTTTATTAAAGGACAAGAAATTATCCCTCGACAACTTAACCGGCGGAAAAAGAGTTTTTGAAAAAATCCCTAAGCCCCGGGGTCACAATTTCAGAAAAAATCTGACTTTCAGCCATTCACTCAAAAATGGTCCCCAACGGTTGCAAATGCTCCCCTAAAAGGTTTGGCGGTTAAAACAGAGGTTTTTTATTACAGGACAAGAAATTATCCCTCGACAACTTAACCGGTGGAAAAAGATTTTTTGAAAAAATCCCTAAGCCCCGGGGTCACAGTTTCAGCAAAAATCTGACTTTCAGCAATTCACTCAAAAATGGTCCCCAACGGTTGCAAATGCTCCCCTAAAAGGTTTGGCGGTTAAAACAGAAGGCTTTTTATTACAGGACAAGAAATTATCCCTCGACAACTTAACCGGCAGAAAAAGAGTTTTTGAAAAAATCCCTAACCCCCGGGGTCAAAATTTCAGAAAAACCTGATATTCCGCAGTTCACTCAAAAATGGTGCCCAACGGTTGCAAATGCTCCTCTGAAATCTTTGACGGTCGAAACAGAAGGGTTTTTATCACAGGACAAGAAATCAGCCCTCAACAACTTAAGCGGTGGAAAAAGATTTTTTGAAAAAATCCCTAAGCCCCGGGGTCACAATTTCAGAAAAAATCTAACTTTCAGCAATTCACTCAAAAATGGTGCCGAAAGGTTTCAAATGTTCCTCTGAAATCTTTGGCGGTCGAAACAGAAGGGTTTTTATCACAGGAAAAGAAATCAGCCCTCAACAACTTAAGCGGTGGAAAAAGATTTTTTGAAAAAATCCCTAAGCCCCGGGGTCACAATTTCAGCAAAAATCTGACTTTCAGCAATTCACTCAAAAATGGTCCCCAACGGTTGCAAATGCTCCCCTAAAAGGTTTGGCGGTTAAAACAGAAGGTTTTTTATTACAAGACAAGAAATTATCCCTCGACAACTTAACCGGCGGAAAAAGAGTTTTTGAAAAAATCCCTAAGCCCCGGGGTCACAATTTCAGAAAAACCTGATATTCCGCAGTTCATTCAAAAATGGTGCCCAACGGTTGCAAATGCTCCTCTGAAATCTTTGGCGGTCGAAACAGAAGGCTTTTTATCACAGGACAAGAAATCTACCCTCAACAACTTAAGCGGTGGGAAAAGATTTTTTGAAAAAATACCTAAGCATCGGGGTCACAATTTCAGCAAAAATCTGACTTTCAGCAATTCACTCAAAAATGGTGCCCAACGGTTGCAAATGCTCCACTAAAAGGTTTGGCGGTCAAAATAGGAGGCTTTTTATCACAGGACAAGAAATTAGCCTTCGACAATTTAACCGGCGGAAAAAGATTTTTTGAAAAAATCCCTAAGCCCCGGGGTCACAGTTTCAGCAAAAATCTGACTTTCAGCAATTCACTCAAAAATGGTCCCCAACGGTTGCAAATGCTCCCCTAAAAGGTTTGGCGGTTAAAACAGAAGGCTTTTTATTACAGGACAAGAAATTATCCCTCGACAACTTAACCGGCGGAAAAAGAGTTTTTGAAAAAATCCCTAAGCCCCGGGGTCACAATTTCAGAAAAAATATGACTTTCACCCATTCACTCAAAAATGGTCCACAACGGTTGCAAATGCTCCCCTAAAAGGTTTGGCGGTTAAAACAGAGGTTTTTTATTACAGGACAAGAAATTATCCCTCGACAACTTAACCGGTGGAAAAAGATTTTTTGAAAAAATCCCTAAGCCCCGGGGTCACAGTTTCAGAAAAAATCTAACTTTCAGCAATTCACTCAAAAATGGTCCCCAACGGTTGCAAATGCTCCCCTAAAAGGTTTGGCGGTTAAAACAGAAGGCTTTTTATCACAGGACAAGAAATCAGCCCTCGACAACTTAAGCGGCGGACAAGAATTTTTTGAAAAAATCCCTAAGCCCCGGGGTCACAGTTTCAGAAAAAATCTGACTTTCAGCAATTCACTCAAAAATGGTGCCCAACGGTTGCAAATGCTCTCCTAAAAGGTTTGGCCGTCAAATAGAAGGCTTTTTATCACAGGACAAGAAGTTAGCCTTCGACAACTTAACCGGGGGAAAAAGATTTTTTGAAAAAATCCCTAAGCCCCGGGGTCACAATTTCAGAAAAAATCTGACTTTCAGCAATTCACTCAAAAATGGTCCCCAACGGTTGCAAATGCTCCCCTAAAAGGGTTGGCGGTTAAAACAGAAGGCTTTTTATTACAGGACAAGAAATTATCCCTCGACAACTTAACCGGCGGAAAAAGAGTTTTTGAAAAAATCCCTAAGCCCCGGGGTCACAATTTCAGAAAAAATCTGACTTTCAGCAATTCACTCAAAAATGGTCCCCAACGGTTGCAAATGCTCCCCTAAAAGGTTTGGCGGTCAAAATAGAAGGCTTTTTATCACAGGACAAGAAATTAGCCTTCGACAACTTAACCGGGGGAAAAAGATTTTTTGAAAAAATCCCTAAGCCCCGGGGTCACAATTTCAACAAAAATCTGACTTTCGGCAATTCACTCAAAAATGGTCCCCAACGGTTGCAAATGTTCCTCTGCAATCTTTGGCGGTCGAAACAGAAGGGTTTTTATCACAGGACAAGAAATCAGCCCTCAACACCTTAACCGGCGGAATTTTTTTTTTTGAAAAAATCCCCAAGCCCCGGTGTCACAATTTCAGAAAAAATCTAACTTTCAGCAATTCACTCAAAAATGGTGCCCAAAGGTTGCAAATGTTCCTCTGAAAGGTTTGGCGGTCAAAACAGAAGAGTTTTTATCACAGGACAAGAAATCAGCCCTCGACAACTTAAGCGGCGGACAAGACTTTTTTGAAAAAATCCCTCAGCCCCGGGGTCAAAGTTTCAGAAAAAATCTGACTTTCAGCAATTCACTCAAAAATGGTGCTCAACGGTTGCAAATGTTCCTCTGAAATCTTTGGCGGTCGAAGCAGAAGGGTTTTTATCACAGGACAAGAAATCAGCCCTCAACAACTTAAGCGGTGGAAAAAGATTTTTTGAAAAAATCCCTAAGCCCCGGGGTCACAATTTCAGCAAAAATCTGACTTTCAGCAATTCACTCAAAAATGGTCCCCAACGGTTGCAAATGCTCCCCTTAAAGGTTTGGCAGTTAAAACAGAAGGCTTTTTATTACAGGACAAGAAATTATCCCTCGACAACTTAACCGGTGGAAAAAGAGTTTTTGAAAAAATCCCTAAGCCCCGGGGTCAAAATTTCAGAAAAACCTGATATTCCGCAGTTCACTCAAAAATGGTCCCCAACGGTTGCAAATGCTGCTCTGAAATCTTTGGCGGACAAAACAGAAGGCTTTTTATCACAGGACAAGAAATCAGCCTTCGACAACTTAACCGGCGGAAAAAGATTTTTTGAAAATATCCCTAAGCCCCGGGGTCACAGTATCAGCAAAAATCTGACTTTCAGCAATTCACTCAAAAATGGTCCCCAACGGTTGCAAATGCTCCCCTAAAAGGTTTGGCGGTTAAAACAGAAGGCTTTTTATTACAGGACAAGGAATTATCCCTCGACAACTTAACCGGTGGAAAAAGAGTTTTTGAAAAAATCCCTAAGCCCTGGGGTCACAATTTCAGAAAAACCTGATATTCCGCAGTTCACTCAAAAATGGTCCCCAACGGTTGCAAATGCTGCTCTGAAATCTTTGGCGGTCGAAACAGAAGGGTTTTTATCACATGACAAGAAATCAGCCCTCAACAACTTAAGCAGTGGAAAAAGATTTTTTGAAAAAATCCCTAAGCCCCGGGGTCACAATTTCAGAAAAAATCTAACTTTCAGCAATTCACTCAAAAATGGTGCCCAAAGGTTGCAAATGTTCCTCTGAAATCTTTGGCGGTCGAAACAGAAGGGTTTTTATCACAAGACAAGAAATCAGCCCTCAACAACTTAAGCGGTGGAAAAAGATTTTTTGAAAAAATCCCTAAGCCCCGGGGTCACAATTTCAGAAAAAATCTGACTTTCAGCAATTCACTCAAAAATGGTCCCCAACGGTTGCAAATGCTCCCCTAAAAGGTTTGGCGTTTATAACAGAAGGCTTTTTATCACAGGACAAGAAATTATCCCTCGACAACTTAAGCGGTGGAAAAAGATTTTTTGAAAAAATCCCTAAGCATCGGGGTCACAATTTCAGAAAAAATCTGACTTTCAGCAATTCACTCAAAAATGGTGCCGAACGTTTGCAAATGCTCCCCTAAAAGGTTTGGCGGTTAAAACAGAAGGCTTTTTATTACAGGAGAAGAAATTATCCCTCGACAACTTAACCGGTGGAAAAAGAGTTTTTGAAAAAATGCCTGAGCCCCGGGGTCACAATTTCAACAAAAATCTAACTTTCGGCAATTCACTCAAAAATGGTCCCTAACGGTTGCAAATGCTCCTCTGAAATCTTTGGCGGTCGAAACAGAAGGGTTTTTATCACACGACAAGAAATCAGCCCTCAACAACTTAACCAGCGGAAATTTTTTTTTTTAATAAATCCCTACGCCCCGGGGTCACAATTTCAGAAAAAATCTAACTTTCAGCAATTCACTCAAAAATGGTGCCCAAAGGTTGCAAATGTTCCTCTGAAAGGTTTGGCGGTCAAAACAGAAGGGTTTTTATCACAGGACAAGAAATCAGCCCTCGACAACTTAAGCGGCGGACAAGACTTTTTTGAAAAAATCCCTCAGCCCCGGGGTCACAGTTTCAGAAAAAATCTGACTTTCAGCAATTCACTCAACAATGGTGCTCAGCGGTTGCAAATGCTCCTCTGAAATCTTTGGCGGTAGAAACATAAGGGTTTTTATCACAGGACAAGAAATCAGCCCTCGACAACTTAAGCGGTGGAAAAAGATTTTTTGAAAAAATCCCTAAGCCCCGGGGTCACAATTTCAGCAAAAATCTGACTTTCAGCAATTCACTCAAAAATGGTCCCCAACGGTTGCAAATGCTCCCCTAAAAGGTTTGGCGGTCAAAATAGAAGGCTTTTTATCACAGGACAAGAAATTAGCCTTCGACAACTTAACCGGGGGAAAAAGACTTTTTGAAAAAATCCCTAAGCCCCGGGGTCACAATTTCAGAAAAAATCTGACTTTCAGCAATTCACTCAAAAATGGTCCCCAACGGTTGCAAATGCTCCCCTAAAAGGTTTGGCGGTTAAAACAGAAGGCTTTTTATTACAGGACAAGAAATTATCCCTCGACAACTTAACCGGCGGAAAAAGAGTTTTTGAAAAAATCCCTAAGCCCCGGGGTCACAATTTCAGAAAAAATCTGACTTTCAGCAATTTACTCAAAAATGGTCCCGAACGGTTGCAAATGCTCCCCTAAAAGGTTTGGCGGTTAAAACAGAAGGTTTTTTATTACAGGACAAGAAATTATCCCTCGACAACTTAACCGGCGGAAAAAGAGTTTTTGAAAAAATCCCTAAGCCCCGGGGTCACAGTTTCAGAAAAAATCTGACTTTCAGCAATTCACTCAAAAATGGTCCCCAACGGTTGCAAATGCTCCTCTGAAATCTTTGGCGGTCGAAACAGAAGGCTTTTTATCACAGGACAAGAAATCAGCCCTCAACAACTTAACCGGCGGAAATTTTTTTTTTGAAAAAATCCCTAAGCCCCGGGGTCACAATTTCAGAAAAAATCTAACTTTCAGCAATTCACTCAAAAATGGTGCCCAAAGGTTGCAAATGTTCCTCTGAAATCTTTGGCGGTCGAAACAGAAGGGTTTTTATCACAGGACAAGAAATCAGCCCTCTACAACTTAAGCGGCGGACAAGACTTTTTTGAAAAAATCCCTCAGCCCCGGGGTCACAGTTTCAGAAAAAATCTGACTTTCAGCAATTCACTCAAAAATGGTGCTCAACGGTTGCAAATGTTCCTCTGAAATCTTTGGCGGTCGAAACAGAAGGGTTTTTATCACAGGACAAGAAATCAGCCCTCAACAACTTAAGCGGTGGAAAAAGATTTTTTGAAAAAATCCCTAAGCCCCGGGGTCACAATTTCAGCAAAAATCTGACTTTCAGCAATTCACTCAAAAATGGTGCCTAACGGTTTCAAATGCTCCCCTAAAAGGTTTGGCGGTTAAAACAGAAGGCTTTTTATTACAGGACAAGAAATTATCCCTCGACAACTTAACCGGCGGAAAAAGACTTTTTGAAAAAATCCCTCAGCCCCGGGGTCACAATTTCAGAAAAAATCTGACTTTCAGCAATTCACTCAAAAATGGTCCCCAACGGTTGCAAATGCTCCCCTAAAAGGTTTGGCGGTCAAAATAGAAGGCTTTTTATCACAGGACAAGAAATCAGCCCTCAACAACTTAAGCGGTGGAAAAAGATTTTTTGAAAAAATCCCTAAGCCCCGGGGTTACAATTTCAGCAAAAATCTGACTGTCAGGGCTGCCTCAAGTCTCAGCTCACAAAAGACCAACGCCTATCTCTTCTTATATACAAAAGTGTTTATTGCAGTTCATTGTTTGCTTCACATCCGAGGCGCGCAGCCCTACGTCTGCTAGGCTTAGACCGCTGAAGTCCCCTCTGAATCCGTCCCTCCCCTCCACCAGTTTAAGAGGCTTGCGCTGCTCCACCTCTTTCTCTCTTTCCTTTTCCGCAGGGTCTTTCTGCCCGCTGGGGTTTCGCCCCTCCTGGATTCCTCTGACGCGGAATCAGACTGCTCTTGCCCCCTCCTGCGGGCTTTGGGACCTGGCCCCTCCTCCGGGCTCCCTGTACTTCCGCGCGCCTCTACATTTGAACTTGGCGCGCGCGCCCAACCTCTAACCTTCCTTTTAACAGCTACACTACTCCCTTCACTACTCCCCTCCCCTTCCGGGAGGGTGGCTTGCTCCGACCTCCCTCCTTTCTCTGCTGCCGGAGCCGCTTCCCCTGATACACTGAAACCTCCACCCCCTTCGCTGCACTCTGGCGGGGAGGCTGGTCCTGACGCCCAGCTGCCATTTTGGGATCCCCCGCTGGCCCCCTGCTCCTGACACGTCCCCCCTGGGGCTCCCCTGGCCTTGACCACCGGCGCCCCCTTCTGGGAATCCTCTGATTCGCTGGAAAGACTCATGGAATCTCTTGAGTCATTGTCATCCTCTTCCTCGCTGTCCTGGGATTCATCCCCATCGCTCTCCATCTCCTGCCTACCCTGTGCCTCTGTCCCTGAACCCCTGACACTGACTTTCAGCAATTCACTCAAAAATGGTGCCGAACGGTTGCAAATGCTCCCCTAAAAGGTTTGGCGGTCAAAATAGGAGGCTTTTTATCACAGGACAAGAAATTAGCCTTCGACAACTTAACCGGCGGAAAAAGATTTTTTGAAAAAATCCCTAAGCCCCGGGGTCACAGTTTCAGCAAAAATCTGACTTTCAGCAATTCACTCAAAAATGGTCCCCAACGGTTGCAAATTGTGATGGGACGATGAGCTGCTTGTGTGTAAAATCCTAGTCCCTCAGAGTTTGGTCAAGTTTGCAAACCTCTGTCTGTAACGGAGCCCCTTAAACATGGCTCCGTCAGTCGCTGGCAGATTCCGACAGTGGTTGCTTTCGGAATCTCTTCCAACATAAAAGCTCCTTAACGGAAACACGTCTTCTGGACTCTCTGCGTGACAGTTTCCGGCGAGGAGTGGGTGTCCCTACAGGAGGTCCTGAAACCTCCCCACTGTTTTCGCTGGAAGTGTCTCTGAGCCATCCCTCCAGCTCCCTTTCCCTCAGCCCAGCTCCTCTCCCCCTACTGGTTCCCTCTTCAGCTGCTGAGTCTCTCCCAACCTGTGTGAGCCCTTTCACTTCCCTTCCTTCCGATGGCAGTTCCCTGACATCCACCTCCCCTCCAGGGCCCCCTTCATCCCCTCTCGCCCCCTCCTCTACGGGCGGTGAGGAGGCAAAACCCCGGAATGAACTTCCTTCATCTTCCGATGTCCCGAACACTTCTCTCCACCTGTTGCGGTTCCTGGTCTCGAAGTACTCCTCCTCCTCAGAGTCCATCTCCCCTTCCCCTTCCGATTCCGAGAATCCTTCCAACTCCTCCTCCTCATCGGTGGTCCCAAAGTATTCCCTCCGGAACCTCTCCACAGGCTGAGGTTTCCTTGGGAACCTTTGATGGAACGTTTCTATCAATACCTCGTCATTGATATCTTCTGCCATTACCCAAGTGTTTTCTGACTCCGGTTCTCCTTCCCACGCTACCAAATACTCCACCTGATCCCCCTTCCATCTGGCGTCGAGGATTTCTGCCACATGGCTGCTGCATTCCCTTTCTTCTATGACCGGTCCCCGAGTGGCCATCCCTTCTCGTCCCCCCTCATACGGTGACAGTAACGACCTGTGAAATACTGGGTGCAGTTTCATGTGGTTGGGTAACCGGAGCCTGAAAGCCACTGGGTTGACCTGTTGAATGACCTCAAAGGGACCCAATCTCCTGGGTCTTAATTTCTTACAACCTCCTTTGAACGGCAACCCTTGGGTTGACAGCCACACCCTATCTCCCACCCTTATGGTTTCACCTTCCCTTCGGTTCTTGTCTGCCTGCCTCTTGTATTCTTCCTTCGCCCTTTCTAAGTTGAGTTGGAGCTGACGATGGATTGCTTCCATTTCTTCTACAAAATGCTCGGCTGCCGGGACACCCCATCTCTCCCCTTCTCCCCCTGGGAAAGCCCTGGGATGACACCCATAATTAGCCAAGAAGGGGCTCATCCCTGTGGACACATTCTCGGCATTGTTGTAGGCAAATTCCGCCAGCGCCAACTTTTCTACCCAGTCATTCTCTCTGTCATTGACATAACACCTCAGGTATTGCTGGAGGACCCCGTTTGCTCTTTCCGCCTGCCCGTTGGTTTCAGGGTGCCGGGCAGTCGAAAAGTTGACCTCCACCTGCAGTAAGCTCATGAGCTTCCTCCAGAACCTGGAAGTAAATTGTTTTCCTCGGTCTGAGACCACCCTCAATGGCACCCCGTGCAACCTAAAAATGTGTTCTACAAATAACTTCGCTGTCTCTTCCGCCGTGACTGCATGCGAGCAGGCTACAAAGTGGCACATCTTTGTTAGTAGGTCTACCACCACCATGATGGCTGTTTTCCCCTTGGACTTCGGCAGATCAGTCATAAAATCTATCGACACTGCCTCCCAAGGTCGTTCTGGGGTTGGTAAGGGTTCTAATAGCCCCGCCGGTGCCCGCCTCTCCCCTTTGGCTCGCTGGCATTGCTCACACCCTCTTACATACTCCCGTACATCTTCCCTCACCTTAGGCCACCAAAATTCCCTGGTGACCAACCACATGGTTTTGTGTTGTCCAAAATGCCCCGCCGTGGGGCTGTCGTGCAACTGCTTGAGTACCCTCCCCCTTAAGTCTCCTTCAGGGATATACAGTGCCCCTTTGTAATACAAAGCTCCATTTCTTTCCTCGAAACCCCCTGGTTCCTCTCCCTCACCCCTAAGACCTCTGAGCTTATTCTGGGCGTATTCATCATTCTCTGTTTCCTCTACCAGTTCTCTTTGTCCCACCAATGCCGCCCCACACACCCAGCGGTCCTCTGGAATGACATGTCTCTCTTCGGGTGCTCCCTCCTCCTCCAAATATTCAGGTTTGCGTGAGAGAGCGTCCGCCCTAATGTTCTCTGGGCCTGGCACGTAACAAATCTCAAAGTTAAATTTGGAGAACTCCTGGGCCCATCTCACTTGCCGTTGGTTGAGCACTCGTGCCGTCCTCCAATACTCTAGGTTCTTGTGGTCAGTGCACACTTGCACCTTATGTTGTGCGCCAATTAGCAGGTGCCTCCATCTCCGGAACGCCTCATGAATGGCTAGTAGTTCTCGGTCATACACCGTGTAGTTCCTCTCGGATTTGTTCAGCTTTCGCGAAAAAAAGGCACACGGTCTCCACTCTGACTCCTCCTTCCCTGGCTGCAGAAGCACCGCCCCAATCGCTCTGTCTGATGCGTCAGTTTCCACTCTCATCGGTTTTTGTAAATCCACATGCAGGAGTTGTTGTTCCGAGGCGAAGGCCCTTTTTAGTTCCTCAAATGCTCGCTCCGCCTCCTCAGTCCAAACGAACTTCTTCTTACTGCTGAGACAGTCCGTAATGGGCGCCGTCAGGTGGGCAAAGTTTCGGATGAACTTACGATAGAAGTTCCCAAATCCTAGGAACCTCTGCACATCCTTCCTTGTTTTGGGTGTTTTCCATTCCAGCACCGCCTGGACCTTGCCGGGATCCATGGCCAATCCCTTGTCTGACAGGCGATACCCCAGGAATTCCACCTCCTTGGTATGAAACTGACACTTCTCCAGTTTCACCCACAGCTGGTTGGCTTGCAGCCTGCTCAACACTTCTCTGACGTCTCTCACATGCTGCTCCTCATTCTCAGAATACACCAACACGTCGTCTAAGAAGGCCACACAATTCTTGTAAAGCAAAGGCCCCAGGACGTGGTTCATAAACGATTGAAAGCACGCGGAGCCTCCTTGTAGGCCGAAGGGCATAACTAAATATTCAAATGCCCCCAAAGGGGTGAACATGGTGGTTTTCCATTCATCCCCCTTCCTTATTCGTATCAGGTTGTACGCCCCCCTTAGGTCCAGTTTAGTAAAAATCTTTCCCTTCCTGACCCTTGTCAAAATGTCGTCAATCCTGGGCATAGGGAAAGCCACTGGTTCTGACACTGCATTTAAGGCCCTGAAGTCACACACAAGCCTCGGCTTGTTCGTGTTTTTTTTATCCACAAAAAACACTGGGCTGCCCCCCACCGCCCTGGACTCTCTGATGAACCCTCTCTTCAGGTTCTTGTCAATGAACTCTCTTAGCTCCTGCATCTCTCTGTCTGACATGGCGTACAGCTTGCCTACAGGGAGCTGTGCCCCAGGGAGTAAATTGATTTGACAGTCAAAGGGTCTATGCGGGGGTAATTGGTCAGCTTCCCTTTCGCTGAAGACGTCGCGGAGATCTGCGTATTGTCGTGGTACCTTCACGTTCTCCGTTACTTCAGTCCCTGCTAGGGTGGCTTGCGCCCCTGCCAAACCCTTTCCCTCTTTGCAGTGTTCTAAGCAATGTGCTGAACCAAAAGAAACCACTCTCTGATGCCAGCCCACCAGCGGATCATGTAACGCTAGCCAGCTCATCCCCAATATAATGGGAGCTCCTCCCAAGGTGGCCACATTAAACGCTATCAGTTCGGTGTGCCTTGCCACCTTCATTATCATTGGGACGGTCTGCAAGCTGACTTCTCCTCCCAACAGCTCCCTGCCATCGATCGTGGTCACCTGCAGGGGGTTGCTTAAAGGGATCGTCTGTATCTGGTGTTCAGCTGCAAACTCTTTGCTCATGAAATTGCAGGAGCTGCCTGAGTCCAACAGCGCCTTTATCTTTAGAGGGTGTCCGTTTGGCAGCTCTAGCGCCACTTCTATCACTAGGGCGGGTTTAGGAGGTTCTGGCGTGGGCACTTTCACTGCTCTTTGGCCTGACTGCTGTGCCCCGACGGTGGCAGCCAGGCGTTGGCTTTTACTTGCTTCGGTATTTCTTCCTCTCTTCCCTCCACAGCTCCTACCATCCCTTGCCATTCCTTCCTCTGGGGGCAGACTCTGGCAAAGTGACCTGGCTGTTGGCAGAGATAGCATTTCCGGGCGCCTTTTCCCTCCTTCTTTCCCCCCTCACTGGGCTTTGAAACTGCGCGCGCGCGCGCTGTTCCGATTTCCATCGGCTCTGCCGGCGGGAAAGTTGGCTCTGGAATGTCTGGAATGCGGAACTCCTTCCAACGTTCCCCCTTCCCTTCCCGCCTCTCCAATGCTCTCGCCTCCTGGCGCGCTCCTATGGTCAGCGCTGATTTGGTCAGCTGGTCCATAGACTCCGCCCTGGGCGCCCGGGAAAGTTCGTCTTTCACAGCCGAAGAAAGCCCTTCTTCAAAAAGCATTTGAATGGGTTCCGCCGATAGATCCCACCCCAATTTATGGATCAACATGGTGAATTCAGTCCAGTACTCACGGACAGATCGGCTCCCCTGTTTGCAAGCCATTAACTGTCTGCGGACCACTCCCTGTTCAATATCGCTGGAAAACATCAGATCCATGGCGCGAAAGAACTTCATCGTGTCCTTTAGGACGTCACTATTCGCTGCCATCAGGGGTCTAACCCAGTCTCTCGCCCCCTTTTCAAGATGCCCAATCACGAAAGCCACTCTTGATTCCTCGTCAGGGAATTCATCAAACTGCAGATTGAGGGCATATTGCATCTCTGTCCGAAAGCCATGATAGTCTTTGGGCTCCCCCCCAAACTTCTGCACCAATCCTGGTACCTTTCTGACGAGCTGGGTGTCTTTCCCCTTTTTGTCTGCATCCTGAGCCCTCCTCTCCTCAAGCCTCGCCGTCTGCAGCGCTAGCTGGACCTCCAACACCCGGTACCTTTCTTCCAGGCTTGGACCCGCTCCAGCTCCTGCTTCTCCGGTTCCGGCTGTGTTGCTCATGATGCCTTCTCCTGCACAAGCTGCTCACGAAGACTGTCGGAATGCTGTGATGGGACGATGAGCTGCTTGTGTGTAAAATCCTAGTCCCTCAGAGTTTGGTCAAGTTTGCAAACCTCTGTCTGTAACGGAGCCCCTTAAACATGGCTCCGTCAGTCGCTGGCAGATTCCGACAGTGGTTGCTTTCGGAATCGCTTCCAACATAAAAGCTCCTTAACGGAAACACGTCTTCTGGACTCTCTGCGTGACAGTTTCCGGCGAGGAGTGGGTGTCCCTACAGGAGGTCCTGAAACCTCCCCACTGTTTTCGCTGGAAGTGTCTCTGAGCCATCCCTCCAGCTCCCTTTCCCTCAGCCCAGCTCCTCTCCCCCTACTGGTTCCCTCTTCAGCTGCTGAGTCTCTCCCAACCTGTGTGAGCCCTTTCACTTCCCTTCCTTCCGATGGCAGTTCCCTGACACAAATGCTCCCCTAAAAGGTTTGGCGGTTAAAACAGAAGGCTTTTTATTACAGGACAAGAAATTATCCCTCGACAACTTAACCGGTGGAAAAAGAGTTTTTGAAAAAATCCCTAAGCCCCGGGGTCACAATTTCAGAAAAACCTGATATTCCGCAGTTCACTCAAAAATGGTCCCCAACGGTTGCAAATGCTGCTCTGAAATCTTTGGCGGTCGAAACAGAAGGGTTTTTATCACAGGACAAGAAATCAGCCCTCAACAACTTAACCGGCGGAAATTTTTTTTTTGAAAAAATCCCTAAGCCCCGGGGTCACAATTTCAGAAAAAATCTAACTTTCAGCAATTCACTCAAAAATGGTGCCCAAAGGTTGCAAATGTTCCTCTGAAAGGTTTGGCGGTCAAAACAGAAGGGTTTTTATCACAGGACAAGAAATCAGCCCTCGACAACTTAAGCGGCGGACAAGACTTTTTTGAAAAAATCCCTCAGCCCCGGGGTCACAGTTTCAGAAAAAATCTGACTTTCAGCAATTCACTCAAAAATGGTGCTCAACGGTTGCAAATATTCCTCTGAAATCTTTGGCGGTCGAAACAGAAGGGTTTTTATCACAGGACAAGAAATCAGCCCTCAACAACTTAAGTGGTGGAAAAAGATTTTTTGAAAAAATCCCTAAGCCCCGGGGTCACAATTTCAGCAAAAATCTGACTTTCAGCAATTCACTCAAAAATGGTGCCCAACGGTTGCAAATGCTCCCCTAAAAGGTTTGGCGGTTAAAACAGAAGGCTTTTTATTACAGGACAAGAAATTATCCCTCGACAACTTAACCGGCGGAAAAAGAGTTTTTGAAAAAATCCCTAAGCCCCGGGGTCACAATTTCAGCAAAAATCTGACTTTCAGCAATTCACTCAAAAATGGTGCCTAACGGTTTCAAATGCTCCCCTAAAAGGTTTGGCGGTTAAAACAGAAGGCTTTTTATTACAGGACAAGAAATTATCCCTCGACAACTTAACCGGCGGAAAAAGAGTTTTTGAAAAAATCCCTAAGCCCCGGGGTCACAATTTCAGAAAAACCTGATATTCCGCAGTTCACTCAAAAATGGTCCCCAACGGTTGCAAATGCTGCTCTGAAATCCTTGGCGGTCGAAACAGAAGGGTTTTTATCACTGGACAAGAAATCAGCCCTCAACAACTTAAGCGGTGGAAATTTTTTTTTTGAAAAAATCCCTAAGCCCCGGGGTCACAATTTCAGAAAAAATCTAACTTTCAGCAATTCACTCAAAAATGGTGCCCAAAGGTTGCAAATGTTCCTCTGAAAGTTTTGGCGGTCAAAACAGAAGGGTTTTTATCACAGGACAAGAAATTATCCCTCGACAACTTAACCGGCGGAAAAAGAGTTTTTGAAAAAATCCCTAAGCCTCGGGGTCACAATTTCAGAAAAACCTGATATTCCGCAGTTCACTCAAAAATGGTCCCCAACGGTTGCAAATGCTCCTCTGAAATCTTTGGCGGTGGAAACAGAAGGCTTTTTATCACAGGACAAGAAATCAGCCCTCAACAAATTAAGCGGTGGAAAAAGATTTTTTGAAAAAATCCCTAAGTCTCGGGGTTACAATTTCAGCAAAAATCTGACTTTCAGCAATTCACTCAAAAATGGTGCCGAACGGTTGCAAATGATCCACTAAAAGGTTTGGCGGTCAAAATAGGAGGCTTTTTATCACAGGACAAGAAATTAGCCTTTGACAACTTAACCAGCGGAAAAAGATTTTTTGAAAAAATCCCTAAGCCCCGGGGTCACAGTTTCAGCAAAAATCTGACTTTCAGCAATTCACTCAAAAATGGTCCCCAACGGTTGCAAATGCTCCCCTAAAACGTTTCGCGGTTAAAACAGAATGCTTTTTATTACAGGACAAGAAATTATCCGTCGACAACTTAACCGGCGGAAAAAGACTTTTTGAAAAAATCCCTAAGCCCCGGGGTCACAATTTCAGAATAAATCTGACTTTCAGCAATTCACTCAAAAATGGTCCACAACGGTTGCAAATGCTCCCCTAAAAGGTTTGGCGGACAAAATAGAAGGCTTTTTATTACAGGACAAGAAATTATCCCTCGACAACTAAACCGGCGGAAAAAGAGTTTTTGAAAAAATCCCTAAGCCCCGGGGTCACAATTTCAGAAAAACCTGATATTCCGCAGTTCACTCAAAAATGGTCCCCAACGGTTGCAAATGCTGCTCTGAAATCCTTGGCGGTCGAAACAGAAGGGTTTTTATCACTGGACAAGAAATCAGCCCTCAACAACTTAAGCGGTGGAAATTTTTTTTTTGAAAAAATCCCTAAGCCCCGGGGTCACAATTTCAGAAAAAATCTAACTTTCAGCAATTCACTCAAAAATGGTGCCCAAAGGTTGCAAATGTTCCTCTGAAATCTTTGGCGGTCGAAACAGAAGGATTTTTATCACAGGACAAGAAATCAGCCCTCAACAACTTAAGCGGTGGAAAAAGATTTTTTGAAAAAATCCCTAAGCCCCGGGATCACAATTTCACTAAAAATCTGACTTTCAGCAATTCACTCAAAAATGGTCCCCAACGGTTGCAAATGCTCCCCTAAAAGGTTTGGCGGTTAAAACAGAAGGCTTTTTATTACAGGACAAGAAATTATCCCTCGACAACTTAACCGGCGGAAAAAGACTTTTTGAAAAAATCCCTAAGCCCCGGGGTCACAATTTCAGAAAAAATCTGACTTTCAGCAATTCACTGAAAAATGGTCCCCAACGGTTGCAAATGCTCCCCTAAAAGGTTTGGCGGTTAAAACAGAAGGTTTTTTATTACAGGACAAGAAATTGTCCCTCGACAACTTAACCGGTGGAAAAAGAGTTTTTGAAAAAATCCCTAAGCCCCGGGGTCACAATTTCAACAAAAATCTGACTTTCGGCAATTCACTCAAAAATGGTCCCTAACGGTTGCAAATGCTCCTCTGAAATCTTTGGCGGTCGAAACAGAAGGGTTTTTATCACAGGACAAGAAATTATCCCTCGACAACTTAACCGGCGGAAAAAGAGTTTTTGAAAAAATCCCTAAGCCTCGGGGTCACAATTTCAGAAAAACCTGATATTCCGCAGTTCACTCAAAAATGGTCCCCAACGGTTGCAAATGCTCCTCTGAAATCTTTGGCGGTCGAAACAGAAGGCTTTTTATCACAGGACAAGAAATCAGCCCTCAACAAATTAAGCGGTGGAAAAAGATTTTTTGAAAAAATCCCTAAGTCTCGGGGTTACAATTTCAGCAAAAATCTGACTTTCAGCAATTCACTCAAAAATGGTGCCGAACGGTTGCAAATGATCCACTAAAAGGTTTGGCGGTCAAAATAGGAGGCTTTTTATCACAGGACAAGAAATTAGCCTTCGACAACTTAACCGGCGGAAAAAGATTTTTTGAAAAAATCCCTAAGCCCCGGGGTCACAGTTTCAGCAAAAATCTGACTTTCAGCAATTCACTCAAAAATGGTCCCCAACGGTTGCAAATGCTCCCCTAAAACGTTTCGCGGTTAAAACAGAATGCTTTTTATTACAGGACAAGAAATTATCCGTCGACAACTTAACCGGCGGAAAAAGACTTTTTGAAAAAATCCCTAAGCCCCGGGGTCACAATTTCAGCAAAAATCTGACTTTCAGCAATTCACTCAAAAATGGTCCACAACGGTTGCAAATGCTCCCCTAAAAGGTTTGGCGGACAAAATAGAAGGCTTTTTATTACAGGACAAGAAATTATCCCTCGACAACTTAACCGGCGGAAAAAGAGTTTTTGAAAAAATCCCTAAGCCCCGGGGTCACAATTTCAGAAAAACCTGATATTCCGCAGTTCACTCAAAAATGGTCCCCAACGGTTGCAAATGCTGCTCTGAAATCCTTGGCGGTCGAAACAGAAGGGTTTTTATCACTGGACAAGAAATCAGCCCTCAACAACTTAAGCGGTGGAAATTTTTTTTTTGAAAAAATCCCTAAGCCCCGGGGTCACAATTTCAGAAAAAATCTAACTTTCAGCAATTCACTCAAGAATAGTGCCCAAAGGTTGCAAATGTTCCTCTGAAATCTTTGGCGGTCGAAACAGAAGGGTTTTTATCACAGGACAAGAAATCAGCCCTCAACAACTTAAGCGGCGGAAAAAGATTTTTTGAAAAAATCCCTAAGCCCCGGGGTCACAATTTCAGCAAAAATCTGACTTTCAGCAATTCACTCAAAAATGGTCCCCAACGGTTGCAAATGCTCCCCTAAAAGGTTTGGCGGTTAAAACAGAAGGCTTTTTATTACAGGACAAGAAATTATCCCTCGACAACTTAACCGGCGGAAAAAGAGTTTTTGAAAAAATCCCTAAGCCCCGGGGTCACAATTTCAGAAAAAATCTAACTTTCAGCAATTCACTCAAGAATAGTGCCCAAAGGTTGCAAATGTTCCTCTGAAATCTTTGGCGGTCGAAACAGAAGGGTTTTTATCACAGGACAAGAAATCAGCCCTCAACAACTTAAGCGGCGGAAAAAGATTTTTTGAAAAAATCCCTAAGCCCCGGGGTCACAATTTCAGCAAAAATCTGACTTTCAGCAATTCACTCAAAAATGGTCCCCAACGGTTGCAAATGCTCCCCTAAAAGGTTTGGTGGTTAAAACAGAAGGCTTTTTATCACAGCACAAGAAATTAGCCTTCGACAACTTAACCGGCGGAAAAAGAGTTTTTGAAAAAATCCCTAAGCCCCGGGGTCACAATTTCAGCAAAAATCTGACTTTCAGCAATTCACTCAAAAATGGTCCCCAACGGTTGCAAATGCTCCCCTAAAAGGTTTGGCGGTTAAAACAGAAGGCTTTTTATTACAGGACAAGAAATTATCCCTCGACAACTTAACCGGCGGAAAAAGACTTTTTGAAAAAATCCCTAAGCCCCGGGGTCACAATTTCAGAAAAAATCTGACTTTCAGCAATTCACTCAAAAATGGTCCCCAACGGTTGCAAATGCTCCCCTAAAAGGTTTGGCGGACAAAATAGAAGGCTTTTTATCACAGGACAAGAAATCAGCCCTCCACAACTTAAGCGGTGGAAAAAGATTTTTTGAAAAAAATCCCTAAGCCTCGGGGTTACAATTTCAGCAAAAATCTGACTTTCAGCAATTCACTCAAAAATGGTGCCGAACGGTTGCAAATGCTCCACTAAAAGGTTTGGCGGTTAAAACAGAAGGCTTTTTATTACAGGACAAGAAATTATCCCTCGACAACTTAACCAGTGGAAAAAGAGTTTTTGAAAAAAATCCCTAAGCCCCGGGGTCACAATTTCAGAAAAACCTGATATTCCGCAGTTCACTCAAAAATGGTCCCCAACGGTTGCAAATGCTGCTCTGAAATCCTTGGCGGTCGAAACAGAAGGGTTTTTATCACTGGACAAGAAATCAGCCCTCAACAACTTAAGCGGTGGAAATTTTTTTTTTGAAAAAATCCCTAAGCCCCGGGGTCACAATTTCAGAAAAAATCTAACTTTCAGCAATTCACTCAAAAATGGTGCCCAAAGGTTGCAAATGTTCCTCTGAAATCTTTGGCGGTCAAAACAGAAGGATTTTTATCACAGGACAAGAAATCAGCCCTCAACAACTTAAGCGGTGGAAAAAGATTTTTTGAAAAAATCCCTAAGCCCCGGGATCACAATTTCACTAAAAATCTGACTTTCAGCAATTCACTCAAAAATGGTCCCCAACGGTTGCAAATGCTCCCCTAAAAGGTTTGGCGGTTAAAACAGAAGGCTTTTTATTACAGGACAAGAAATTATCCCTCGACAACTTAACCGGCGGAAAAAGAGTTTTTGAAAAAATCCCTAAGCCCCGGGGTCACAATTTCAGAAAAAATCTGACTTTCAGCAATTCACTGAAAAATGGTCCCCAACGGTTGCAAATGCTCCCCTAAAAGGTTTGGCGGTTAAAACAGAAGTTTTTTTTTTACAGGACAAGAAATTGTCCCTCGACAACTTAACCGGTGGAAAAAGAGTTTTTGAAAAAATCCCTAAGCCCCGGGGTCACAATTTCAACAAAAATCTGACTTTCGGCAATTCACTCAAAAATGGTCCCTAACGGTTGCAAATGCTCCTCTGAAATCTTTGGCGGTCGAAACAGAAGGGTTTTTATCACAGGACAAGAAATCAGCCCTCAACAACTTAACCAGAGGAAATTTTTTTTTTGAAAAAATCCCTAAGCCCCGGGGTCACAATTTCAGAAAAAATCTAACTTTCAGCAATTCACTCAAAAATGGTGCCCAAAGGTTGCAAATGTTCCTCTGAAAGGTTTGGCGGTCAAAACAGAAGGGTTTTTATCACAGGACAAGAAATTATCCCTTGACAACTTAACCGGCGGAAAAAGAGTTTTTGAAAAAACCCCTAAGCCTCGGGGTCACAATTTCAGAAAAACCTGATATTCCGCAGTTCACTCAAAAATGGTGCCGAACGGTTGCAAATGATCCACTAAAAGGTTTGGAGGTCAAAATAGGAGGCTTTTTATCACAGGACAAGAAATTAGCCTTCGACAACTTAACCGGCGGAAAAAGATTTTTTGAAAAAATCCCTAAGCCCCGGGGTCACAGTTTCAGCAAAAATCTGACTTTCAGCAATTCACTCAAAAATGGTCCCCAACGGTTGCAAATGCTCCCCTAAAACGTTTGGCGGTTAAAACAGAATGCTTTTTATTACAGGACAAGAAATTATCCGTCGACAACTTAACCGGCGGAAAAAGACTTTTTGAAAAAATCCCTAAGCCCCAGGGTCACAATTTCAGAATAAATCTGACTTTCAGCAATTCACTCAAAAATGGTCCACAACGGTTGCAAATGCTCCCCTAAAAGGTTTGGCGGACAAAATAGAAGGCTTTTTATTACAGGACAAGAAATTATCCCTCGACAAATTAACCGGTGGAAAAAGAGTTTTTGAAAAAATCCCTAAGCCCCGGGGTCACAATTTCAGAAAAACCTGATATTCCGCAGTTCACTCAAAAATGGTCCCCAACGGTTGCAAATGCTGCTCTGAAATCTTTGGCGGTCGAAACAGAAGGGTTTTTATCACATGACAAGAAATCAGCCCTCAACAACTTAAGCAGTGGAAAAAGATTTTTTGAAAAAATCCCTAAGCCCCGGGGTCACAATTTCAGAAAAAATCTAACTTTCAGCAATTCACTCAAAAATGGTGCCCAAAGGTTGCAAATGTTCCTCTGAAATCTTTGGCGGTCGAAACAGAAGGGTTTTTATCACAGGACAAGAAATCAGCCCTCAACAACTTAAGCGGTGGAAAAAGATTTTTTGAAAAAATCCCTAAGCCCCGGGATCACAATTTCAGCAAAAATCTGACTTTCAGCAATTCACTCAAAAATGGTCCCCAACGGTTGCAAATGCTCCCCTAAAAGGTTTGGCGGTTAAAACAGAAGGCTTTTTATCACAGGACAAGAAATTATCCCTCGACAACTTAACCGGCGGAAAAAGAGTTTTTGAAAAAATCCCTAAGCCCCGGGGTCACAATTTCAGAAAAAATCTGACTTTCAGCAATTCACTCAAAAATGGTCCCCAATGGTTGCAAATGCTCCCCTAAAAGGTTTAGCGGTTAAAACAGAAGGTTTTTTATTACAGGACAATAAATTATCCCTCGACAACTTAACCGGCGGAAAAAGAGTTTTTGAAAAAATCCCTCAGCCCCGGCGTCACAGTTTCAGAAAAAATCTGACTTTCAGCAATTCACTCAAAAATGGTGCTCAACGGTTGCAAATGTTCCTCTGAAATCTTTGGCGGTCGAAACAGAAGGGTATTTATCACAGGACAAGAAATCAGCCCTCAACAACTTAACCGGCGGAAAAAGAGTTTTTGAAAAAATCCCTCAGCCCCGGCGTCACAGTTTCAGAAAAAATCTGACTTTCAGCAATTCACTCAAAAATGGTCCCCAACGGTTGCAAATGCTCCCCTAAAAGGTTTGGCGGTCGAAACAGAAGGGTTTTTATCACACGACAAGAAATCAGCCCTCAACAACTTAACCAGCGGAAATTTTTTTTTTGAAAAAATCCCTAAGCCCCGGGGTCACAATTTCAGAAAAAATCTAACTTTCAGCAATTCACTCAAAAATGGTGCCCAAAGGTTGCAAATGTTCCTCTGAAAGGTTTGGCGGTCAAAACAGAAGGGTTTTTATCACAGGACAAGAAATCAGCCCTCGACAATTTAAGCGACGGACAAGACTTTTTTGAAAAAATCCCTCAGCCACGGGGTCACAGTTTCAGAAAAAATCTGACTTTCAGCAATTCACTCAAAAATGGTGCTCAACGGTTGCAAATGCTCCTCTGAAATCTTTGGCGGTCGAAACAGAAGGGTACTTATCACAGGACAAGAAATCAGCCCTCAACAACTTAAGCGGCGGAAATTTTTTTTTTTAATAAATCCCTACGCCCCGGGGTCACAATTTCAGAAAAAAACTAACTTTCAGCAATTCACTCAAAAATGGTGCCCAAAGGTTGCAAATGTTCCTCTGAAAGGTTTGGCGGTCAAAACAGAAGGGTTTTTATCACAGGACAAGAAATCAGCCCTCGACAACTTAAGCGGCGGACAAGACTTTTTTGAAAAAATCCCTCAGCCCCGGGGTCACAGTTTCAGAAAAAATCTGACTTTCAGCAATTCACTCAACAATGGTGCTCAGCGGTTGCAAATGCTCCTCTGAAATCTTTGGCGGTCGAAACAGAAGGGTTTTTATCACAGGACAAGAAATCAGCCCTCGACAACTTAAGCGGTGGAAAAAGATTTTTTGAAAAAATCCCTAAGCCCCGGGGTCACAATTTCAGCAAAAATCTGACTTTCAGCAATTCACTCAAAAATGGTCCCCAACGGTTGCAAATGCTCCCCTAAAAGGTTTGGCGGTTAAAACAGAAGGCTTTTTATTACAGGACAAGAAATTATCCCTCGACAACTTAACCGGCGGAGAAAGAGTTTTTGAAAAAATCCCTAAGCCCCGGGGTCACAGTTTCAGCAAAAATCTGACTTTCAGCAATTCACTCAAAAATGGTCCCCAACGGTTGCAAATGCTCCTCTGAAATCTTTGGCGGTTAAAACAGAAGGCTTTTTCTCACAGGACAAGAAATCAGCCCTCAACAACTTAAACGGCGGAAATTTTTTTTTTGAAAAAATCCCTAAGCCCCGGTCACAATTTCAGAAAAAATCTAACTTTCAGCAATTCACTCAAAAATGGTGCCCAAAGGTTGCAAATGTTCCTCTGAAATCTTTGGCGGTCGAAACAGAAGGGTTTTTATCACAGGACAAGAAATCAGCCCTCAACAACTTAAGCGGCGGACAAGACTTTTTTGAAAAAATCCCTCAGCCCCGGGGTCACAGTTTCAGAAAAAATCTGACTTTCAGCAATTCACTCAAAAATGGTGCTCAATGGTTGCAAATGTTCCTCTGAAATCTTTGGGGGTCGAAACAGAAGGGTTTTTATCACAGGACAAGAAATCAGCCCTCAACAACTTAAGCGGTGGAAAAAGATTTTTTGAAAAAATCCCTAAGCCCCGGGGTTACAATTTCAGCAAAAATCTGACTGTCAGGGCTGCCTCAAGTCTCAGCTCACAAAAGACCAACGCCTATCTCTTCTTATATACAAAAGTGTTTATTGCAGTTCATTGTTTGCTTCACATCCGAGGCGCGCAGCCCTACGTCTGCTAGGCTTAGACCGCTGAAGTCCCCTCTGAATCCGTCCCTCCCCTGCACCAGTTTAAGAGGCTTGCGCTGCTCCACCTCTTTCTCTCTTTCCTTTTCCGCAGGGTCTTTCTGCCCGCTGGGGTTTCGCCCCTCCTGGATTCCTCTGACGCGGAATCAGACTGCTCTTGCCCCCTCCTGCGGGCTTTGGGACCTGGCCCCTCCTCCGGGCTCCCTGTACTTCCGCGCGCCTCTACATTTGAACTTGGCGCGCGCGCCCAACCTCTAACCTTCCTTTTAACAGCTACACTACTCCCTTCACTACTCCCCTCCCCTTCCGGGAGGGTGGCTTGCTCCGACCTCCCTCCTTTCTCTGCTGCCGGAGCCGCTTCCCCTGATACACTGAAACCTCCACCCCCTTCGCTGCACTCTGGCGGGGAGGCTGGTCCTGACGCCCAGCTGCCATTTTGGGATCCCCCGCTGGCCCCCTGCTCCTGACACGTCCCCCCTGGGGCTCCCCTGGCCTTGACCACCGGCGCCCCCTTCTGGGAATCCTCTGATTCGCTGGAAAGACTCATGGAATCTCTTGAGTCATTGTCATCCTCTTCCTCGCTGTCCTGGGATTCATCCCCATCGCTCTCCATCTCCTGCCTACCCTGTGCCTCTGTCCCTGAACCCCTGACACTGACTTTCAGCAATTCACTCAAAAATGGTGCCCAACGGTTGCAAATGCTCCCCTAAAAGGTTTGGCGGTCGAAACAGAAGGCTTTTTATCACAGGACAAGAAATCAGCCCTCAACAACTTAACCGGCGGAAATTTTTTTTTTGAAAAAATCCCTAAGCCCCGGGGTCACAATTTCAGAAAATATCTAACTTTCAGCAATTCACTCAAAAATGGTGCCCAAAGGTTGCAAATGTTCCTCTGAAAGGTTTGGAGGTCAAAACAGAAGGGTTTTTATCACAGGACAAGAAATCAGCCCTCGACAACTTAAGCGGCGGACAAGACTTTTTTGAAAAAATCCCTCAGCCCCGGGGTCACAGTTTCAGAAAAAATCTGACTTTCAGCAATTCACTCAAAAATGGTGCTCAACGGTTGCAAATGTTCCTCTGAAATCTTTGGCGGTCGAAACAGAAGGGTTTTTATCACAGGACAAGAAATCAGCCCTCAACAACTTAAGTGGTGGAAAAAGATTTTTTGAAAAAATCCCTAAGCCCCGGGGTCACAATTTCAGCAAAAATCTGACTTTCAGCAATTCACTCAAAAATGGTGCCCAACGGTTGCAAATGCTCCCCTAAAAGGTTTGGCGGTTAAAACAGAAGGCTTTTTATTACAGGACAAGAAATTATCCCTCGACAACTTAACCGGCGGAAAAAGAGTTTTTGAAAAAATCCCTAAGCCCCGGGGTCACAATTTCAGCAAAAATCTGACTTTCAGCAATTCACTCAAAAATGGTCCCCAACGGTTGCAAATGCTCCCCTAAAAGGTTTGGCGGTTAAAACAGAAGGTTTTTTATTACAGGACAAGAAATTATCCCTCGACAACTTAACCGGCGGAAAAAGAGTTTTTGAAAAAATCCCTAAGCCCCGGGGTCACAATTTCAGAAAAACCTGATATTCCGCAGTTCACTCAAAAATGGTCCCCAACGGTTGCAAATGCTCCTCTGAAATCTTTGGCAGTCGAAACAGAAGGGTTTTTATCACAGGACAAGAAATCAGCCCTCAACAACTTAAGCGGTGGAAAAAGATTTTTTGAAAAAATCCCTAAGCCTCGGGGTTACAATTTCAGCAAAAATCTGACTTTCAGCAATTCACTCAAAAATGGTGCCGAACGGTTGCAAATGCTCCACTAAAAGGTTTGGCGGTCAAAATAGGAGGCTTTTTATCACAGGACAAGAAATTAGCCTTCGACAACTTAACCGGCGGAAAAAGATTTTTTGAAAAAATCCCTAAGCCCCGGGGTCACAGTTTCAGCAAAAATCTCACTTTCAGCAATTCACTCAAAAATGGTGCCCAAAGGTTGCAAATGTTCCTCTGAAAGGTTTGGCGGTCAAAACAGAAGGGTTTTTATCACAGGACAAGAAATCAGCCGTCGACAACTTAAGCGGCGGACAAGACTTTTTTGAAAAAATCCCTCAGCCCCGGGGTCACAGTTTCAGAAAAAATCTGACTTTCAGCAATTCACTCAAAAATGGTGCTCAACGGTTGCAAATGCTCCTCTGAAATCTTTGGCGGTCGAAACAGAAGGGTTTTTATCACAGGACAAGAAATCAGCCCTCAACAACTTAACCGGCGGAAATTTTTTTTTTGAAAAAATCCCTAAGCCCCGGGGTCACAATTTCAGAAAAAATCTCACTTTCGGCAGTTCACTCAAAAATGGTCCCCAACGGTTGCAAATGCTCCCCTAAAAGGTTTGGCAGTTGAAAAAGAAGACTTTTTATCACAGGACAAGAAATTAGCCCTCGACAACTTAAGCGGCAACTTAACTTGGCCCTCCAGATCAGCCTTTCTCAACCTTGGGGCCCAGATGTTTTTGGACTACAGCTCCCATCATCCCTATCTAGCCGAACCAGTGGTCACGGATGATGGGAGTTGTAGTGCAACTGCATCTGGGGAACCAAGCTTCAGAAAGGCTGCTGTAGCGTTTACATTTTAGCTTTGATACTACTAATAATTCTGGACTTTGCCTGGGACAAGCGGCACAGCTCATTTATTCCATCAAGGAGATTGGCGGAAGGAGGACAGGAGCAAAGGTTCAGGCAGAAAATCCACCCCCATTACTCATTTCTCAGAGGAGGCTTTGGCAGAGAAACGGCCGTGTCGAAACCAAGAGCATGTCAGCTCAGATCAGAATCCCGGCTGGTGATGAAAAGGGCTGCATCCCCGGAGTGAGTTGGGGATGTCGTTTGACTGCTACATGGCCCGGCAGACGAATTAGCTTCTGATTAATCTGTTTGGAAAGAGCTATTCATGGCAGGCAGCGAGGGACGGCGATGCATTAAATCAAAGTTTGAGAGGGAAGAGCACAAAAGCAAGCAGAAATCCCTGGCTTCACAGTTTCGTCAGCTACACAGCTCCAAACTCTTCAGCTTTTCAGCTGACATTTGCACCTGGCATCCTGGCTGCTACCAGCTGAGTCTGGTACATTAAGTGTGACTGTGGCCCCACCCAGCTCCCCACCTGCCTACATCCTTCCTTCCACCATAAATGAAAGCCCTGCTGGATCAGGTTAAGGGCCCAGCATCCTTTTCTCGCAGCCAAATGTTTGGTACAGTGGTGGTGATCAGCTGCGTTACTAACACAAAACTGAGTTGTGTCCCCGATCCAGCCACTTCTCTCACTGCCTACACCTGAAGTCACATTTGACGTCAGATGCAGGGCTTGTGTACGTTATTTGGAGGGCAAGCGGGCCCTCAAGGCAAATCGGGGCTCATTTGGGCCAAATTTGGCCCACAGGCCAGAGGTTCCCTACCCTGGTTATTGATAAAGCTGAATTTATAAGATTAAAAACTGCTGACTGGTGATAATCAAGAACAACTTTCCCAGGTTCAATGCCTGGCATCTTCCAGCAGGGCTGGCAATGCCCCTTGTCTGAAACCCTGGAGAGTTGTTGCCAGTCAGTGTAGGGAATACAGGGCTAGATGGTCTCATAGGTTCGACACTGCTGAAGGCAGCTTCCTACGGCGCTTAAGCACTGAAAGCCTTTTTTTCTTGCTTTAATCTTTTTGTAAACCACTTTGAGGTTGCTGCTTTTACAATCAAGGGGTGTATATGTAATAAATAAATAAGGTTCACACGATAAACCTGCATTTCAGCAGTGGGTCTCGATGATGGGTGTTCTCTGTCTTCCAAAACACAACATCGCTTTCTGCCACCCCGCCCCCCAATATCTTACCCGTAACAAAACAGACCAGGATGTAAAAAAAGAATCTCATTCTCAAAAGACTTCCTTGTTTTTTAATATAAAGATGAACAGATTTTGCACTAAAGAGCAACGGAGTCGAGTCCAAGACAAAGGGGAGGAGGAGGAGGATACGAACTGTCCAAGGCTAACAGAGGCCACACAGCATCAGCCCCTCCTCACGGCCCAAATCTTAACAATTCTGAAATGGGGGGAAAGTGTGCGTGTGGCAGGAGGGACAGAACCATCAAAAGAGAAACTGCAATTTATTTTTCTGTTTTGAGCTCCCTTCCGCCTTAGAAGAAACATCCAGAGAGCAAAATCTGTCTTGCAAGCTGCCCTGGACCTTGCTAACTGGTCACGTTGATACACCTGTGATTTACTGGAAGCAGAGATCGGGCGCTAGCCCCTCTTGAATGTTACGGGCAGAAGTTTCCCAGCCTCATCGCAGCGGTGTTCTGGCCCAGCTCTTCCATTTGAGGCTCTTTCCTCTGGTATCCCCCATCGAGCCGGCGTGAAATTTAGTAGTCTCTTTCCACTCGGCCTCTGGGTTCCTGGGCCAGTTCCAGATCATCAGCATCGTCTACTTCACCTCCATGATCTTCCTGTTATTGGGCAAGGGGGGAAAGTGCTCAGTTATTGTTTGTTTGTTTCTGAGGGGGAATCGGGAAGTGAGACCAAAGATACATCTGCACCAAACATTTATCTATTTATGACTTAAATTTGTATAAAAAAACCCAAAGGAATAGACTGTCTGCCGGCTCAGGCTGATGGACCATTTATTCCTGCATCCTGTCCTTGCAGTAGCCAACCAGAGGCCTGTTGGAAGTCTGCAAGCAGCTCATGAGAGCAACAGCCCGCTTCTCATCTGCGATTCCAGACAGCAGAGGTAGGGCATAGCCATTGTGGCTAGCAGCCACTGACAGCCATGAATTCCTCTTAAGTTTCCTATTCCCTTTCTCTGCACAGTGCATATTTTTTAAATATCCCTCTACCTCGTACCTACGGGACCGTCTCTCTTGGTATGTCCCACAGAGGAACTTACGGTCTTCAAACAAAAACATCTTGAAGGTCCCAGGCCACAGGGAGGTTAGGCTGGCCTCAACTAGAGCCAGGGCTTTTTCGCCTGTGGCCCCGATCTGGTGGAACGCTCTGTTACAAGAGACTAGGGCCTGCAAGACAGAGCTGTTCCACCAGGCCTTTGGCCAAGGCACAACCTGACTCCCTCCTTTGGCAATCCTCACAGAACTCTAGTCCAATGGTTGCCACTAATCTGAATGGAATTAATTTTATAATGAAATGATTTTAGAATGTTTTATCATTTTACTGTTGTTAGCCGCTCTGAGCCCGGCTTCGGCTGGGGAGGGCGGGATATAAATAAAATTTTTTATTATTATTATTATTATTATTATTATTATTACCATCTGCTCCCCTGCCCCCACCTGCCTCACCCCCCTAAACTAAAAACCGCCAATGATTATAACCCAAATCACAGAATGACGGTCGAGTTGGAAGGGACTCCAATGGTCATCTAGACCCCCCCTGCAATGCAGGAATTGCAGCTAAAGTACCCCTGGCAGATGACCACGCTGTTTAAAATCCTCCAAGGAATATTGGCGACCCGCCGAGAGCCAAGCGTTCAATTTCAGGCAGTTGCTTGACCTGGGGAGTATGGTCAGGTGCACATCTATGCACCAGTTGGCTCCGCCCTCAAGCTGCCTCTCTAGGAGTTTCTGCTGTGCATCACTGCACAAGCCAGGCTCAGTCTCGGTGGTATTTTCTCCACCTCATCACGATGAAATGTGCCCTTTGCAGCCCTGTGAGCCTTCTCTCTATTATGTTTTAAGGAAAGGAGTGTGAACTTTGAAAAGCTATTTTAAGCATCTGGGTGTTGTTTCTTTTCTGTAAACATTGTCACTTTGTTCTGAGGCAGGAGGGGAAGGGGAGGGGAGGGGTGACGTGACTTGGTGAGAAAGACAAAGGAAAACTGTCCTCAAATGAACCTAATCAGTGTCCTTGCATCTCCTGGGGTAGAGATGGAAGAAGGCACCATTTTCCATTCCGCCATCTCGCGGTTTCCGTTCTGTAGTGGTTCATCTTTTGCAAAAAAAGAAACCCACACTGTGTGCCTCGCTGTCCACAATGGCAAAACAGCACAACTTAGGTAATTAATGAAGGAAATTATATTGTCCTTGCGTTACTCCAGCCCGTTCATTAAGATACAAAAAAGGGAACACAGTGCAAATGGTTGGTGTGCGTGTTGAAAGAACTCTGCGTCATTTGGGGACTGAAAACAACAACGGTGGATACTGATCGAAATCTGCCGAATTGATTTCCGTCCCAGACATTGAAACGAATAAGGGAACATCAAGGATTTTCCACTTCCATGCTGTTTTCATCAGAATTCTCCAACATCCTCACTCCTGATTCCATATCCCAATTTGCTTAGGCATGGGGGGCTTGCTCCGCTGTTTTTTGAAACAGTGGCAGGTGGCTGTTTTTGATATGCTAATGGGAGGCAGCTCTGCAAGGGCAGCAGAAGAGGAACTGAATGTCTTAAGAGAAAGGGAAGGTGGTGAGAGGCTACACACACATCCGCCCCACAAGGAAGATGCTAGGAGTAGCCATTGTGGTGCGCAAGCCAGGCATTTCAAATGGTGCAGACTCTAGGACACCTGCCTTGCATGTAGAAGGTTCGTGGTTCAATCCCTGGCCTCTCTAGTCCTTTTATTTTTTTTAAAAAAAGGATTGGTAGCTGGAAAAGATGCCTCAAGGTTCTGGAAACCTAGAGAGCAGCTGCCAGTCAGAGCACACCTGCTAAGCTAGTCCAACCTCAAGCTGACCCCCCCCCCCCCAATCTGTCTCCTGTCTCATTTACAACCAGACCAGGAGTACCTGCATCTCGTAACACTATAGCCAGGCAGCATCCAATGAAGTTGAATGATGGGAGGTTCAGGGTGGACCAGAGGAGGAGCACATTATTAAGGCATCTGGTCAGCCACTGTGAGAACAGGATGCTGGACTACTGGATGGTCCAGCAGCCACACTCTTCTTCCACTCTTATATAATCCCTGTTTGGGTGCTTGGCAGCAGAGACAGGGTGTGTCAGAGTCACAGAAAGCTCATTTCTGGGAGACAGAAGAGCTGTTGCTCCTTCAGCAGATGTCTGCAATGAAGGCTGCAATCCCAGTCTCACCCAGGAGTCAACATCACTGAATATCAGCGGCGACGGGTGCTCATGGTGACTGGTAGGGCAGAAGGCAGGGAGCCTAACAGTAGGTGGCGCCAGAGGCAATGACAAGCAGAGCCGACTTAATTTTTGCTTTGCCCCCATCCTTCCTGCTAAGTTCTGAAAGGGGCATCAATGAGACAGAGGCGGAGGAGGAAGTTGATGGGCAGTTGCCATCACCTGGACTGGTTGTAAGGTAGAAGACAGACAGGCGAAACCCCCATTTGCCCCAATGGGTTGGCCTCCCCTGCAACATGGCAGATTTAATTCGGAATAAACACCCACAGAATGCCACTGTGATCTGTTGCTGTTGCTTTCCCTTTTTAAGAGCAGGAAAAGAAAGTCGTGAGAGTGCATGGCAAATATAAAAAATTCAAAAGCCGCTTCCTAAGTGCCTTGCATTTGGGGGACAGTGGGGGGAGGAGATTACCTGTCTTTGGGAACAGCAGGGGCGTGCATTTTGGAAAGTAGGTCAGGGAGCTGCCTCGGCTTGTTAGCTGGGCAGATTAATTGGGGTGGAAGAGAAGGAATGCCTGCTGCTGCCATTGCTGCCGCCAGAGAAACACTTTTGCATTTTGTGCAGCTCATGGGCTGGGATGGAGGTGGCACTGCGTGAACGGCACAGTGATCGCCAGTCTAACTATCATGTATGCATAGCAGTTGGGAATGTAAGAAGCTGCCTTATACCGAGTCAGACCATTGGGACGTCTAGCTCAGTACTGTCTACACTGACTGGCAGCAGCTGTCCGGGGTTTCAGGGGGATGACATTCCCAACCCCACTTAGAGATGCCGAGGAATGGACGTTCTGCATGCAAAGCAGATGCTCTACTATCGAGCCACAGCTCTTCTCTTAAGACATGCGAAGCTACAGCTGGGATAGCTCACTCAGTAGATCACGAGGCTCTTAATCTCAGGGTTGCGGGTTCAAGTCCCACCTTGGGTAAAAGATTCCTGCATTGCAGGGGGTTGGACTGGATGACCCTCATGGTCCCTTCCGGCTCTTATGATTCTATGCTTTATACAGAGTCAGACTATTGGTCCATCTAGCTCAATATTATCTGCCCTGACTGGCAGCAGCTTTCCAGGGTTTCAGGTAGGGATCTTTCTCAGTCCTCACTGGAGATGCCTGCAATTGAACCTGGGCCATTGGGGAACTATGGCTCCTCCCTTAACAATGAAGCAACATTCTAGTCCTCATGGTTGGAATAAAAGGGTGGTTTTAAAAGGGGCATATGAAGCTGCCTTACATGGAGTCAGCCCATTGGCCCATCTAGCTCAGTATTCTTGTCTGGGAATTGGACCCAGAACGTTTTGCATGCAGAGCTCCTTGAGAGGAGGGACTGCTTGTTAAACTACTCTGGGAACTGTAGCTCTGTGAGGGGAGCAGGGGACTCCTAGTGACTCTCATTCCCCTTAAACTACAGTTCCCAGGATGCCATGGCTGTTAAAGTGGAATCAGAGTGCATTAAATGAGGCAGGACATCACCATCATGATATGCCACTGCTGAGAGACTTGTGCTGACTGCCCTTCAGCTACCAGGCTAAGTTCAAGGCGCTAGTCCCTATGCCGCTTGGGACTAGGATACCTGAATGCTTTGCAGGTGAAGGCCTCCTCCAAGTGATGCCGTCTTATCAGGAGGTCCATACCACACACAACACAGGAACTGGGCCTTTTCTGTGGTGGCCCCATCATTTGAAACTCCCTCCCATTAAATACTAGACAGGCACTGTCTTTTGGGCACCTGCCGAAGCCCTCCCTACTCCAGCAAGGCTTTTAAGTCGAGCTCCTTCCCAGTCTGCTCCTGTACTGGAATTGTTCTTAAGATGCTCGACTGCTTCTGTGTTTGCCACCCTGGGCTCCTTCAGGAGAAAGGAAACCAAAGTGACCAAAAGTGGGTGGAGAAACAGAGAGAAGTTTTTTCTCTCCCTAGAACTGCCAGACATCCAATGAAGCTGAATGTTGGAAGATTCGGGACAGATCAAAGAAAGTCCTTGATGCAGGGCGGCGTTAAACTGTGGAACTCGCTCCTGCAGGAGGCAGTGACTGTTGGGATATTCCGTTCCACCTTAAGGAACAGGCATGGTTGTGGTGTGTCACATGTCTGTTTACACTCCAGCACAGTATGCTGGGAACTTCCGTTTGTGTATAGCTTTTGTTTATGCTGTCTTGCTTTGGACACGAAGGAGATCGGACATGTTTTCCTTTTGTCCTGATGTATGCTGATGTATGTCCTGATGTAGGTAAGGGACGCGGGTGGCGCTGTGGGTTAAACCACAGAGCCTAGGACTTGCCGATCAGAAAGTCGGAGGTTTGAATCCCCACGACGGGGTGAGCTCCCGTTGCTCAGTCCCTGCTCCTGCCAACCTAGCAGTTCAAAAGCACGTCAAAGTGCAAGTAGATAAATAGGTACCGCTCTGGCGGGAAGGTAAACGGCGTTTTCGTGCACTGCTCTGGTTCGCCAGAAGCGGCTTAGTCATGCTGGCCACATGACCCGGAAGCTGTGCACCGGCTCCCTCGGCCAATAAAGCGAGATGAGCGCCGCAACCCCAGAGTTGGCCACAACTGGACCTAATGGTCAGGGGTCCCTTTACCTTTATGCTGAATAAACTGCTTGTAAATATGCTCACACAACTTCTCCTGCCATTCTGTTGTGTAGTGTTTACTCTGCTGAGTAGCGTGCCCTAGCTTCTGAAGCTCGGGTCACAGATGCTGCACCAAGGACTGGAGATCGCCCGGTACACCGGCTGGTGGGCTGGAGCCAGATGGGGGCCTGCCAATTGCCCCCGTTTCCTTGGTCACATGCCAACAGTGACAGCTACCAACTTGGACGGCTGGAAAAGGAGATCTGACAACGGAGAAGGCAGGCAGCGGGGGGGCTGGCTGGGGGAAGCCCAAGGTTAGTGGGGCACCCTCCACTACTCCTTAGTTAACTGCTTAACCAACTGATTACTAAGCAGAGCAATCCTCCAGGACTCCTCCAGGCACCTTTTTATACTGAGATTCCATTATTTATTTTCCCTTACGGGGGCACCTCATTTTCAGCTGGCGCACGTCCTGTAACTTCCTGCTGAAATCTGTAACTTTTTAGACCAGGAAACCTGCCTTAAATGTCAAAAAGATGCCTGGGAATTTTGAACAGCATTAGCATTTTTCTTGAAGGCATATTCTCAAGAGAAGTTTGAGAGTTGGGGAGGGACAGAGAAAAGAGAAGAACCTGTGTTTCATACAAGATCTTGCTCCTGGTCTTCCTGATAATCATCCATTGGGTCATCTGCGATTTTCTTTGGTCTACCAGCAGCCTGGAAAGGAAAGGAAAGGCACAAAGAGGGGGTTTTATTCAGGAAATTGTAGATCTGCTCCGAGTCAGCCTGGTGTAGTGGTTAAGACTGTTGGGATAGGACTGGCAAGACTTGGGTTGTTGTTGTTACGCGAATCTAATGCACCACTGAATCTAATGCGCACCTCAGTTTTCAAAACCTTGAAACCAAAAAAGTATTTGCTGGCACCACCAAATCTAAAGCGCCCCCAAATTTTCACAACGTAATTTGGCCAAAAAAGGTGCACATTACATTCGAGTAAATATGGCATTGTTGTTATTTTTTTGCTATATTACCTCTCTCTGGAATGCACACAGTAAATATTTTGGATTAAGGAGTTGTCAGGATCCTGCCCGACCATGACTCCAGGGAGAAACTCCTCAGTGGAAAAGGCAAGAGACCCCTTCAAAGAGCTTCACTATAATTGGAAATCAGAAAGAACTACCTATAGTTGTTAAGGCAGCCAACAAGGTTGTATCCAACATTAGTCCTACTCAAGAGCAGACCCACTGAAATTAATCAGCATGACTAACTTAGGTCCATTAATTTCTTCATATATATATATATATATACACACACACACACACACACACACACACACACTGTGTATAAAATATACACACACAGAGAGAGAGAGAGAGAGAGAGAATGAATTATAAACACAAATCCAATAGAGTCAACAGTCTGGAAAAAGGATACAGTGGTACCTTGGTTCTCAAACGCCTTAGTACTCAAACAACTTGGAACCCAAACATTGCAAACCCTTGGAAGTAAGTGTTCCGCTTTGCAACTTTTTTTTGAAGCCAAATGTGGTAAGTTTTGAGTGTTACGCTGATGATTTGAGTGCCACACTTCTGTTTTGAGTGTTAGTTGAGGTCTGTCTGTTTTTGCTATTTATTTTGCATTTTAGTTTTTGCGGCTCTTTTTTTTTGCTTTTGTGACTGTGTGGAATCCAGTTCAGCTACAGATTGACTGTGTGACTGCAGTACATTGTTTATTGCTTTCATTTTAGGGACAAATGGTCTCGTTAGATAGTAAAATTCATATTAAATTGCTGGAGCGGATTTATCCATTTTGCATCACTTTCTATGGGAAAGCACACCTTGGTTTTGGAATGGACTTCCGGAACGGATTAAGTTTGAGAACCAAAGTACCACTGTATTTCCAAAATCATTACATGTGACTAACTTAGATCCAGTAATTTAAAGGTGCCAATTCTGGGTAGGCCTTACTTTGATAACAACAAGCATCTAGTCCCCATGAATATGTCACCTGGGCTTCTCAAAAGCCTTCAACTATACCCTAAACCATGTGTAGGCAAACTAAGGCCCGGGGGCTGGATCTGGCCCAATCGCCTCCTAAATCCAGCCTGTGGACGGTTTGGGAATCAGCGTGTTTTTACATGAGTAGAATGTGTCCTTTTTAAAAAAAATGCATCTCTGGGTTATTTGTGGGGCATAGGAATTCATTCATCCCCCCCCAAAAAATATAGTCCGGCCCCCCTCAAGGTCTGAGGGTCAGTGGACTGGCCTCCTGCTGAAAAAGTATGCTGACCCCTGCCCTAAACCCTACAGTGACCCCTGAATCCTCTGCCCAGGACTTCAAAAGTAGTATCAGACCCTAGGAAGGTCGGAGACAGCATAGGATTGCAAGGAAAGGCCTATTCGGGTGTCAGAAAAGGTCCCCCTCTCTCACACGCTCACACACATAATTCTTCCTCCCTTTCTCTTTCTCTGTCCCCCTCTCCCTCCCTCCGCACCCCACCCACACCTTTCAAGCTAGTTCCAAAAACTAACATCTGCAGCACTCAGATCCACCCGAGTCTACAGCCAAACCCATCTAGAGAGGGCCACACTTTCTGCTCGGATGCCACTGTGTGAGTGTACTTTTTAAAGAAACAAAACAAACCGAGCCTGCCTACCTACCTACCAATTTTTGTTTTAGATTTTGACAGGTAAAATGCAGCCTTGGAGAAACAGGAGACACAGAGAAGGCTTGGCAGCTTGTCAAAACAAGGTAGGGGATCTCGTCTCTCGGATAATAACCCACAGGCGAGTGAGGGGAAGGAGGAGGAAGGTCTGAGAGAGCCTGAACAGCCAGTTGCTTGCTCTGCTGAAGGGGCCAGACCAGCCTGAGCAGCTTTAAAGGGTATCAGGTGGGGACAGCTCTGCTGAGCTCCCGTAACACCTTCCAGGCCAGAAATCAGGGGCAGAAGGATCTTTTTCAATAGGACATGCACATTTTGTTCTGGGCAACCTTCAGCTGAACATTAAGAGTCTGCCAATGGCCCATCTATTCCAGCATCCTGTTCTCAAAGAGGCCAACCAGAAGCCTGCAGGAAATGTTCTTATTCACAATGCATCGTTAAGATTAACCATGGTTTATCAGTTCCATGCACCATGGTGAGCTGCAGTTGATTGATAATTAATAATAATAATAATAATAATAATAATAATAATAATAATAATAAAAAATTTATTTATACCCCGCCCATCTGGCTGGGCTTCCCCAGCCACTCTGGGCAGCTTCCAACAAAATATTAAAATACAGTAATGCATCAATCATTAAAAGCATCCCTAAACAGGGCTGCCTTCAGATGTCTTCTAAAAGTCTGGTAGTTGTTGTTCTCTTTGACATCTGGTGGGAGGGCGCTCCACAGGGTGGGTGCCACTACCAAGAAGGCCCTTTGCCTGGTTCCCTGTAACTTGGCTTCTTGCAGTGAGGGAACTGCCAGAAGGCCCTCGGGGCTGGACCTCAGTGTCTGGGTAGAACAATGGGGGTGGAGACACTCCTTCAGATATACTGGACCGAGGCCATTTAGGGCTTTAAAGATCAGCACCAACACTTTGAATTGTGCTCGGAAACATACTGGGAGCCAATGTAGGTCTTTCAAGACCAGTGTTATGTGGTCTCGGCGGCCGTTCCTAGTCACCAGTCTAGCTGCCATATTCTGGATTAGTTGTAGTTTCTGGGTCACCTTCAAAGGTAGCCCCACATAGAGCGCATTGCAGTAGTCCAAGCGAGAGATAACCAGAGCATGCACCACTCTGGTGAGGCAGTCCGTGGGCAGGTAGGGTCTCAGCCTGCGTACCAGATGGAGCTGGTAAACAGCTGCCCTGGACGCAGAATTGACCTGCGCCTCCATGGACAGCTGCGAGTCCAAAATGACTCCCAGGCTGCGCACAGAAAACAGAACCACAAACTTCCAAGCTCATCTTTGCAGCTGTGCTGGAGAAAAGAGCAGGAGGTGGAGCTCAAGCGTTGCTGAGGTGCATCTCCCACCCAAACAAACCATGGTTTACTGTGTTGTCATCTGAGCTGCCTCCAGTTCCAGGCACTCTTTACAGCTCCAGGGTCAAACTCCAAACAAGAAACAAAAGTTTTACCTTCTGAATCTTTCCCTTTGTTGCATCTTTAGCTGGCCCGTTGGTGTGGCCTAGTGGAACGGCCTGACCTAGTTTCTCTTCAAAGTCTGGGCGTTCCAGTTCTGCCTCCTCGAACTCATCTTCCCCTTGATTGTTGGGGTCTTTGGCAGGGTCAGCAGCATCAGGCACCTGAGCAGGAAAGCAAGGAATGAGGGACCCACACAGAGTTGTCTCCAATGCTAGTCCTATTCAGTTAAACTGTGGAATTCACTCCCACAGGAGGCAGTGTTGACCACCAACTTGGATGACTTTTAAAGAGGATGGGACAAATTCATCGGCGGAGGTGGCTACACTCTGCCTTCACAGTCGGAAGCCCTATACGGCCTAGGACCCTCGTACCTACGGGACCGTCTCTCCTGGTATGTCCCATGGAGGACCTTATGGTCTTCAAATAAAAACCTGTAGGATATCCCAGGCCACAGGGAGATTAGGCTGGCCTCAACCAGAGCCAGGGCTTTTTTGGTTGTGGCTCCAATCTCATGGAACGCTCTGTCACAAGAGACTAGGGCCCTGCAGGACTTGACATCTTTCTGCAGGGCCTGCAAGACAGAGCTGTTCCACCAGGCCTTTGGCCAAGACAAAGTCTGATCCCCTCCTTCTGTAATCCTCATAGAACTCTAGCCCAATGGTCCTCATAGAACTCTAGCCCTTCTTATGGTTCTTAGAGTCAACCCATTGCAGCCAGCGCTACGTGGCTTTTTCTTTCCCGCCTCATCATACTAAAAAATAAGGCATTATCGAATGAAACTGAATGGTGGGAGGCAGACAGGGAAGTCTATCTTTACGCTGCACATGGTGAAGATGTGGAAACCTATCTCCCCAGGCTGCCTCCAACTTGGACAGCGACAGCAGCAAGAATGTTGATTGCACAAAATTGGAAGACTGGAGAAATACCAACTAAAGAACAATGGCAAGAGAAGTTGATGAACTCTGCAGAACTGGCAAAAATGACAGCTAGACTAAGAGAAAAAGACAACAGAGACTTTGAAAAAGATTGGGAACCATTCATATTATATTTGCAGAAGCAAAGAAAGTCAATAGACTTGATGGCAGGATTTAAATAAACATTCACATTATCAGCCTTAGAAAATGTTTAGAAGATAGTGAAATATGATGGTGTAGAAAGATGCAGTAAAAAAAAAATTAATAATAGGATGGAGGGGAAGGTGGGAAGTCCAGAGATTCGGAGGAATCTCCAAATGTGTATGTGTATGGTTGTATTGTTATAACTTTATACTTTTAAAAATCAAATAAAAATTATTTCAACAAAATAATATATGGAGATATGCAACAAAGGTGCCAGGCGAGCTTTCCTGGGGAGAGCATTCCACAAGTGGGGTGCCACCACATGTTGTTTCCTGACTGTGTAAAAATCCCAGTTTCCTCTCTTCTTACCACTGGTTCCTGGATGACTGCATCCTTCTGGGGCTGAGAATCGCCTCCTTTCTCAATCATGCCAGCATCTGAACAAAAGTAAAAAGAAAAGAAAAGGTGAAAGTGTCAAACCTCTTAACAATGCCTGTCTCCAGTCTAGTCAGCTCCTGTATGTGGAGGAACCATCCATCTTGTTTGTTGCCCTGTACCTGACAAAACACCGTCTCTTCGGGAGGTGTGGATTCAAATCCCACTTCTCCCAACTGCGCTTTGTAAGACTGATTACGGCATCAAGCAGACGGTTTGCATTCCCAACTGATTTTTGTCCTGCTTCTAAAACCTGCGACTCCAAAGCCTATGGAAATGGGAGCAGCACAAGCCCCCAAGTGGCAGGATCCCTGCCCCAAAGAATATACAATCTCAAGCTCAACAGTAGGGAAGGGCAAAGTGTATTTCAGCTTCTCTTGGTTTCTCACTTTTCCAATCTTGCATTTGTTTTTTATAAATGTATTTATATATATTTTTCCAGCAAAACCTACAATTAAAAACCCCCAGTAAAGAACAAATTAAGAAATATGGCTCTTGTATTACTCCCCCCCCCCCCCCGTTGTGTGTCCAGTCTCCCAGTTGCTGAAGAACAAGAACTCAGAGGAGGATTCTTTCCATAGGTGTTAATATTTAAATTAGTACAATATATATACTAATTGGTGGCTTGATCCCAGAAGCATCCTTTGAGGGGGGGGGGGTTGTTTGTTTTACAATCAAGCAGTGTATAAATCTTATGAAATGAAATAAAATGTGTGCTGGTTCCAATTCCTTTTAGAAAGAAAGGGGGATTAAATTTGGAGTACCTCCCAGAGTGAGGTGAGTCTGTCTCCCTCATTATTAACATTCAGGAGAGATTTTTGAAGGAACATTCCTATTCACCCAGGCATTTGATGACAGAGAGAGACTGTTCCCAGCAACCTTGGAAATTATTTATTAGCTATGCTAAAACATGACCATTGTTTTTCTTTCTGTCTTTTTAAAATAGATGTTTGGAATGCTTTTCAATAGGTTTTTATTTTATTTTAATGGTATTGTTTCCCTACTTTTAGTTGGCTCCTTTAGGCGGAAGGACCGCCTAGAAATTTAATAAATAATAATGTTAATTGACATGCTTTTCGGCCGGGGCAGGGCGGCAGGGGTTTTCCTTCAGGTGAGAGCAGGACTTGCAAGGTATCCATGGAAACCACCCGGCCGCAGAGCCAGTGAAGATGGCTGCTTGTGGGCCTAGCGATGCTGTGGCAGGACAGAGAGCAGCATGGATGCTCCCTCTATCGTCATGGCAACAAGTAGCTTTCGTTCAGAGAAGTGGAGGGGACGGCATGATGGGAAAATCCCAGGGGGAACCAACGGAGTCCCCGGCCCTGCCAGTTGGTTACTGGGCCCCTGGCAGACAAACAACCTCCCCACCCAGCTTTCTTCACCCCACTTCCATGACTACTGTATTTTTACAGAGATTTGTACAAGGCACAATGCCAAACCCACACAAATGACCCCATTATCATAACGGATCTCTCTCTCACACACATGTGCTTTGAGTTCTGAATGTTTTTTTGTTGGTTGTTGTTGTTTCTTAATGGCCTTTAAGTGATTTCATTTTCATTTTATTTTCAGTTTTAACATTTTCATATTTGCTGCGCTTGACTCCTTTGGGAAGGAGGGCAGGATAGGAACTGGAATGAATGAATGAATGAATGCTTTATGGCTCTCCTGCTTTTGTTCCACACAAAATGTGTGTGTGTGTGTGTGTGTGTGTGTGTGTGTGTGTGTGTATCTATCTATCATCTATCTATCTATCTAGTGGCTGGACAAGACTTTATATCAGAGATGCAGCTGGACCACAGACTTTCTGGAACTGATGGGAGTTTGGCAAAACTGGAGGGCCACAGATTGCCCATCTTTGAATTTCATTGACGGGAGTTCATTTCCCACTCCCAACTCACCACCCCAAAACATGCATGTGCAGATGTGCAGGATTGCTCCCTGTGACATCACGTGGAGCAATCCCAGAATCCTCCTCTGCCTGCCCACATAACAGCCCCCTTAAGATCACGACAAGTTCCGGAACCCATACCCATATGGAGTTCCTCGTCATCCGTTCCTCCTTTTCCCGCTTCCCAACTGGCTCGCTGCTTCCCCACCCCTCTCTGTGGATTGGCCAGTGCTTGATTGACGTCGGCTATCGCTTGCTCTTGCCCGGGTCGGCCGCCCAGGTGGAGGCTTTGTGGGTAACGAGGAGCCTGTTCTTCATCCACCTGGGCATTGACCTTGTTGACTATGTCTTGCCAGCTGCAGAAGAAAGAAAGAAAGAAAGAAAGAAAGAAAGAAAGAAAGAAAGAGTCAGGAGAATTTCTCAGGAATTGCCTCTTCCACCTTTTTGTAAAGTTGGAACAGGGACACATAGCAAGGTGCCTTATAACTGAGGCCCCATCTGCACTATAGATTTAAAGCGGTATCATACCACTTTAAACCATCATGGCTTCCCCCAAAGAATCCTAGGAATAACAGCTTGTTCAGGGCACTGAGAGTTAAGAGACTCCTGTTCACAGAGCTCCCATTCCCAGAGTTTGCTGGGAAAAGGGATTGATGGTTAAAATGAAGGAGGTGAGGACAGGTGACCCCACCTAGGCCCGAAGTCACCCCCCCAACCAGGCCTCAAAACTGTCCAAAATTCCTTTTCTCTCTTCTAAAAATCCACAGCTAAAGTTTTCCTCTGCTTTTCTCACAAGACGCTGTTGCATAGGCAAACCGTTACTTTTATCAGTACGAGAGAGCTTCAAAAAGGCTAATGAATAGACTCTGTCAATGCCAAGAATACTCAGGCCTGGGAACTGACTCTTATCTCATTTGGTTGCAAGACATCTTGAACACGCTGAACCGCAAGGCTCCTCGACCCCCCTTGGCTTCTCACCCCCTTTCCTGGGAAGGGTGCCAAGAGTCCAAAAGAGTCCCAAGACAGGAGCTTTCTGTTCATGCTCAGGGGAACTCATGAGGCAGGACTCTTGAGGAGGAGGAGAAAGGGGAGGGAACTGGAGGGGAATATATGCTCTGTGCAAATGGCTGTGAACTCGTGCTTGTTTTGTGAATCTATCACACTTGCTCCTTCTACCAGCCAGATGGTAGAAATAAAGCCTTTTCTCTGAAACTATTGCTTGAGTGTCTGTTGACTCCCATTTCCCCGTCCCGGGCGCAAAGCTCTTCTCACCCGAGGCTAAAAAGGCTACAAAACCACACTGAGAATTTTGCCAGTCTGGTGCCCTCCAGGTGTTGTTTTTCAAAACCTTACAATCGGTCAGGGATGAATGGGGATTTCTAGTCCAACAACAACATCCAGAGGGCACCAGGTTGAGGAAGCCTGAGCAGTGCTCTGTGAAAGTGATGGCCGTTGTGGAGAAAATTGACGTCCCTATGGTTCTTTTCCAGCCTTTGCCTGCACTTTGGGAAGAGAAAGAGAGCCAAATATATTCTTATCCTCCTCAGCTTCCACTTATCACCTGCTGTTTTCATATTTCCATATAACCTTGAAGAAAAACAACACCTACTTAGCTCGGACTTCTCCCACAGAGTCTGATGGATTACCGAATAATTAGAGGCAAGCACAAGGAAGCAGCCTTCGAAATAAACAGCTTAAAGCTTCCTTAATGAGAAGTGCTGAGCAGGCTCTGCTACCAAAAGACCAGAAGCTTGCAACGCCCTGTACAGATTGTCAGCCTTTTATACCTAACCAGAAACACCCACGCAGCATTCTCAAAAAAGTTCTGGTTGCCTCAACTCAAAAAGGATATTGCAGAGTCAGAAAACGGGCAACCAAAATGCTGACAGGGGTGGAGCAACTCCCTATGAGGACAGGTTACAAAATTTGGGGTTTATAAGAACAAAGAAAAGGCGATGTGATGTGATGGAAGCAGATGAAATGATGCCTGGGCATGGAGAAAGTAGACAGGGGAAATGTTTTTCTCGGTCTCTTATTAACACTGGAACAGGTGAACAGCCAATTAAACAGAAGGCTGGAAGATTCAAGATAGACAAAGGACTTTTCACACAGTGTGCAAGTTGAGTTCTGGGATTCATTCCAATGGAAGGCCACCAACCTGAATGACTTTAAAAGAAAATAATGCAAATTCGCAAAGGATAAAGCCAGCAGTGGTTTCTAGCCATGATGGCTCTGCTCTGCTCTGCCTTCAAGGACAGAGGGAGAAAGTTTTTTAATACCAGCTGCTGGAAACTGCAGGTGGGGACATTCGCAGTCGCACTCAATTCCTGCTCGAGGGCTTCCCATTGGCACCTAGTAGGCCACCGTGAGAACAGGATACTGCACTAGATGGCTTATGGACCTGATCCAGTAAGACTTCTTAAGTCATGGATGGTTGGATGCAGAGGAATGGTGGGAGGAACCAGCTGGGGAACCACCAATGGAAGAAGGCTCTGAACTATATGGCCTAGGACCCTTGTACCTAAGGGACTGCCTCTCCTGGTATGTCCCACGGAGGAACTTACGGTCTTCAAACAAACATCCTGGAGGTCCCCCCAGGCCACAGGGAGGTTAGGCTGGCCTCAACCAGAGCCAGGGCTTTTTCAGCTGTGGCCCCAATCTGGTGGAACGCTCTGTCACAAGAGACTAGGGCCCTGCGGGACTTGACATCTTTCCGCAGGGCCTGCAAGACAGAGCTGTTCCACCAGGCCTTTGGCCAAGGCACAGTCTGACCCCCCTCCTTTGGTAATCCTCACAGAACTCTAGCCCAATGGTCGCCATGAATTTGATTTTGAATTGATTTTAGAATGCTGTGTTACTTCTATTGTTGTTAGCTGCTCTGAGCCCGGCTTCGGCTGGGGAGGGCAGGATATAAATAAAATTTTATTTTTATTATTATTATTTATTAACTCTGGGAGCGGTGGTCAGAGGGAGACGACTGTGGGAAGGTGGTGTCAGAAACTGAGGAGGTAACAGGGCTTTGGGAGCTGGGAGAGTCTGTGGCAGAGGGAAGTTCAAAATCAGAGTCAGAAGCTGAAGCAGGAGGGCGAGAGGAGAGAGGCCAAGAGGCAGAGATGAGTCAGGCTGGGGAAGAGACACGAGTGTCTCCCGCTCTTGCTGCACCAAGCTCCCCTCCCCTCTGATCTCCCAGAACTAGAAGAGGCATGAAATGGGTGGAGGAGAGATTGGCGACACATAGGCGCAGTCTCTGATTGCTTGGGTGGAAACCCTGTGACTTAGGCAGCTGTGGGGAGGTGGGGACTTTCAGTCTCAGCAACTGATTCATGGAGTAAGACCTCCCAGGGATGAGCTGCTGTGCTTATTAGGCCTGACACTCCTGTGTCGATCATGTTTTTGCTGATAAAGAGTTAACTCCAACTTTCACTGTGTGATTTACTGCTGGCTCACTCCTGACAGGTGGGGTGACCGTGAACCCCAACCCACAAAGCTACAAACCTCTGCACGGCACGATCCCGCTGGCTCCCTGCAGAGGGCTGCTTTTCCAAATCCTGGGCTTCCTCTGAGGCAGGAAGGAGTCTGAAGCTGTTTGCCATGTCTTCAGAAGGAACGTTTTCCTCACTCTCCCCCGGCCTGCTCTGAGCAGCTTTTTGATCCTACCGAGAGAAAAAGCAAAAGGGGGACACATACCCTGAAAGCAGAGCTGGAGAGACAGTGTGGTAGAGTGGCTTGAGTGCGATGACTAGGCCTGGAGAGACCCAGTGGAAGAGTATTTTGAGGGGAGAAAGGGCACTTCCACATAACAATTCACTGTGGACTCGGGGCTTTCCTGAACCATAAAACAAGCATCACTGGCTGATTCCTAGGCTGCTTTTAAAGGCGTATCTTTTCACCTCAGATTTTAATCCAGATTTACCATTTCCTATGGTTGTTTCCCCCCTTCTTTTTCCTTAATGGATTTTCCATAGAAAATCACACTGCCAGAGTGGGAGATATGGGAAGCAGGGTTCGTTCCAGCAGCTTTGACAATAACCAGCTCCATCAAGTCACCTCCTAGCCACAACTGTTTGTACATCAGCTGTCGTAAGAACTACTGTTTAAGAGTTAGTGCCTGAGTTTGCTTATTTTCTCTTCCCTCCCTGTCCCTTTTACCTTGAGTTTCATGGATGTTGCTGTTTTAAGATTGTTAAATCTGCGAGAAGGGACTGCATTGCTTCAAATGGATTACATGTAAGCCTCTCTGGCAGCTTTGGGGTACAAATGTTCTCAATAAATGCAAATTTGAAAGTTGAAGAGGGATAATATGGGGTGATGTCTTGATAAAGACAGCATTGTGTGAATGCTGCATTAAAAAAATGCATGGATGAGCAGCCGTAAGTTCACTATAAACTGTCACGTGGACTAGTCCCAATTCTCGCCCAGCAGAATGGGTACACTGAACCTAAAGATTTATTCATTCATTCATTCATTCCATTTATAGCTCATCTTTTCCAACCAAGGAGCTTAAGATGGTATTTATGATTCTCCCTCTTCCCATTTTATCCTCACAATAACCGTGGCCGACTCTGGGGTTGTGGCGCTCATCTCACTTTATTGGCCGAGGGAGCCGGCGTACAGCTTCCAGGTCATGTGGCCAGCATGACTAAGCCGCTTTTGGTGAACCAGAGCAGCACACGGAAACGCCGTTTACCTTCCCACCGGAGCGGCACCTGTTTATCTACTTGCACTTTGACGTGCTTTCGAACTGCTAGGTTGGCAGGAGCAGGGACCGAGCAACGGGAGCTCACCCCGTCGCGGGGATTCAAACCGCCGACCTTCTGATCGACAAGCCCTAGGCTTGTCCCAAAGCACCACCTGTGTCCCTTTTCTACCACTATACTGTTCCTTTAACCTTATATCTTTGGTTGTCTGTAATCATTTTAAACTTTGTGGAGAGACAATTTGCTTACCTGTGGAATTTTTAGTCTAGGCTAAGCCAGTCATAATTTGGGGAACCAACCTTCTTCATATAATTTGTAAAGACATCCCATTCTCTCCTGATTTTTTCACTTGGTTGATTTCTTACTATTTCTGTTAATTTCGCCAGTTCAAGATATTCGCTTAATTTTATTAACCATTCCTCCTTTGTTGGAATTGTGTTACTATTCTAATGTTTTGCAATCGCTATCCTGGCACCCGTTATTGCGTACAAAAAGACTCTCTTATTGTTCTTTGGGATGTCTGTTGTAAAAATACCTAGTAAGAATAGCTCTGGTTTTTTGAAGAAAGTGTATCTTAACATTTTTTATTATTATTCTATATTATTTTAGTATTCTTACCTGGATCCCATTCTGCACGCTATTCACCATCCTCGTGAAGCGGACTATGGGGTTATCCCTTTGCCCCGCCTGAGGCCAGGCCGGAGGTGGAAGGTGGGCTTCATGGGGCGGGGCCACCTGGCCAAACGGCACATTGCCCTGAGGCCTGCCGTTGCCTTCAGGCAAGATGGCTTCTCCCTGCTGTTTGATGCTAGAGGCCGGAGCAACAGGGGAACTCCCTGCTGGAACTGCAGCTTGCCCCAAGGGACTCTGGGGTGGTTTTGCTTCATTGCCTAGTGAGGCCTAGACGAGGGGAAAAAAACCCAGGAAAGACAAGCTTAGACAGGAAGAGGTTCCTCAGAAACTGCACTTCATCCTGAACAAGTGGGATCTGCAACAAAATGTTGCAGTATGGAGTGCTTTCCGCCAGTCCGTGAGTCGCGCCCTTATCTAGAACATGCCATTCCGTTCCCCTTCCTTGGTTTTTTCAGCATTCCATGCTCACTGAGCATGCTCTGCCTTCACTGGACATTTCCCTTTTGACACCCCATTCCCAGAGATAATAACGATGACAATTCAAAAACTGGGGTTCCTCTAGGCCTGCGGATACTATCTCCCTATGGCATTTGCATGGTGCCATTCTGCCTACATAAGAATCCACCCTTGGTGAATGAGTTTGATATTGGTATACAGCAGGGGCGGGGAAACCGAGGGCCACACTCCCTTCCAGGGTCCACATGCCAGCTGCAGGCAAGTCAACAAATGCGAATGTCACCTCTGTACAGTAGCTCTGTTTCTACAAACACTCTTCCACCCCTCTCCATCCAGACAAACAAGACGCAGAATGAGTGCAAGAGCAAATTCCAGACCGGCAAAGGTAGGTGTGGCCTGTGGAGAGGCGGTGTCGCCTGGAGAGAGTCTCGAGGGCCAGGCAGAGACCTGGAGGGCCACACTGGGCTACTGCAATGCGCTCTACGTGAGGCTACCTTTGAAGGTGACCTGGAAACTACAATTAATCCAGAAGGCGGCAGAATGCGACTGGGAGTGGCTGCCAAGACCCTATCACACCAGTCCTGCAAGGCCTACATTGGCTCCCAGTATGTTCCTGAGCACAATTCAAAGTGTTGGTGCTGACCTTTAACGTCCTAAATGGCCTCGGCCCAGTATACCTGAAGGAGCGTTGCCACCATCAACGTTCTGCCCGGAGGTCCAAATCCAAGGGCCTTCTGGCAGTTCCCTGACTGCGAGAAGTGAGGTTACAGGGAACCAGGCAGAGGGGCTGTGGAATGCCCTCCCATCAGATGTCAAGGAAATAAACAACGACAGTGGTACCTCGGGTTACAGACGCTTCAGGTTACATACGCTTCAGGTTACAGACTCTGCTAACCCAGAAATAGTGCTTCAGGATAAGAACAGAAATCGTGCTACGGCGGCAGCAGGAGCCCCATTAGCTAAAGTGGTGCTTCAGGTTAAGAACAGACCTCCGGAACGAATTAAGTACTTAACCCGAGGTACGACTGTATCTGACTTTTAGAAGACATCTGAAGGCAACCCTGTTTAGGGAAGTTTTCAATGTTTGATGTTTGATTTTGTTTTTAGTATTCTGTTGGGAGCTGCCTAGAGTGCCTGGGGAAACCCAGCCAAATGGGAGGGGTACAAATATTATTATTATTATTATTATTATTATTATTATTATTATTACCACTACCCTACTCGAGTGTGAAGCTCTTTCCCCTGGGTCTAAGGTTTGGAAGGTGAGAGAGGAGGGAGAGGGACATCCAGACATCCTACCTTTGGCCTAACAATCTGCAGCATGCCAAGTCCTTGTCCTGGGGGCTGCTCATTCTTCAGCTGCGCTTTGGCCCCAACCACTTCCTTAAAGCTCGGCATCTTTTGAAGGGTCTCCTTGAGCTGCCTGAACTCTTCCATCTGGACCTGGAGGGAGACCAAAGACGAAAGGGCCCCAAAGGAGTTAGAACCATCGCTTTTGGACAGAAGAGACCATCCGTTTCTCTCCAGTGAGGACGTTTTCAGCTAAGGCTCTTCTGGGCAGGTCGATTGAGGCAGGAATCAGGACCCCGGACAGCTCCCAATGGGCTCCCAACAAGGGCAGAATATGAATTCAATTCATCGTCTTCACAAGATACTGAGCAGCAGCGGGGATAGGGGGGTAAACAGAGAGGTCATGCCTCCTTTGCCCCCCACATTTCTGAACACCTGTACTTAACATATGCTGTTATTTTCTTTCCAGCACACCTAGAAATATACTTTGCCTCTTCTCTGCCCCTTTCCCCAATTTTTTTCCCTGGTGCCATCAGGAAAAAAGGCGAAGTGGACAGTTTACAGTCACCGGTAACTTGTATGAACACTTCACCCTCAAAAAAAATCTAAAAGATGGGGCACCGTCTTCACAACGAGAGAGGTGGTAATGTCAGGGAGGCCACTGTGGCTGAGCGCTATGAATCACTGAGTGAATATGTATATTCCATCTACTGTATATACTAAAGTATAAGCCCACCTTTTCAGCACATTTTTTATGCTGAAAAAGCCCCCCTCGGCTTATACTCGAGTGAGGGTCCTTTTGGGCTGATCCTTCCTCCTCCGCCGCCTTTGCCGCTGTCGGCGGAGGAACGAGCAGCCCAAAAGCAGCCCTTTGGGGCTGCTTGTTCTTCCTCCGCTGCTGCTACCACCACCAGGTTTGTGGTGTGGTGAACAGGCTTATACTCGAGTCAGTAAATTTCCCCAGTTTTTTGTGGTAAAATTAGGTGCCTCGGCTTATATTCGGGTCGGCTTATACTCGAGTATATACGGTATATCTCAGCCAGTGTGGTGTAGTGGTTAAGAGCGGTGGACTCGTAATCTGGTGAACCGGGTTCGATTCCCTGCTCCTCCACATGCAGCTGCTGGGTGACCTTGGGCTAGTCATACTTCTTTGAAGTCTCTCAGCCTCACTCACCTCACAGAGTGTTTGTTGTGGGGGAGGAAGAGAAAGGAGAATGTTAGCTGCTTTGAGACTCCTTAGGGTAGTGATAAAGCGGGATATCAAATCCAAACTCTTCTTCTTCTTCTTCTTCTTTTCCTCCAAGGGGAGCAAGATAGTGTGCATTGCTTTCTCCCTGCCCATTTTATACTCACAACGGCCCAGTGAGGTAGGTTAGAGTGAGAGACAGTGAGCAGCTCAAGGTTACTCACTGAGCTCCATGGCCAAGTGGGGATTTGAACCCTGCCTGCTCACATCCTGGTCCAGTGCTCCAACCACTACACTGCGCTGCCCATCCCCAGAGCCTACCTGAGCACTGAGAAGCTGTGAGTGAACATCCTGGTGGGCTTTGCGAAGCAACTTGCTCTCCTCCCTGAGCTTGTAAACTGTATCTGCAAGGGGGGGGGGAGAGATAAATGAAATGACAATAATCACACGTTGCTCCAGTTAAATAACAATACAGTGGTACCTCGGGTTACAGACGCTTTAGGTTACAAACGCTTCAGGTTACAGACTCCGCTAACCCAGAAATAGTACCTCAGGTTAAGAACTTTGCTTCAGGATAAGAACAGAAATTGCGCCACAGCGGTGCAACGACAGTGGGAGGCCCCATTAGCTAAAGTGGTGCTTCAGGTTAAGAACAGTTTCAGGTTAAGAACAGACCTCCAGAATGAATTAAGTTCTTAACATGAGGTACCACTGTAATTAGGTTTCCAAGCTAACTGCAGAGTTGCAGTTATGGCAGTTGATTTATCAATCACTTTCTCAAGGCAATTTACGCATAAAATAGCTAAAAACACGAAAGCAACAGGTACATTTAAAAGAAAAATCTTAACAGATGGACACTCGTGGCAAAGACTCGTTTATTCAGCCAGGAGAGCCTGCTGGAGCAAAAACAAGTTCAACTGTTCTGTGAAAGTGAAGAGTGGACACCTGTTGTATTTTGACAGGGATGCTATTCTGCAGAACAAGGTCAGCTAAAAGCCCTGCTCCAGGTTACTTCAGAGTGGGCTTTGGAGGCCTTGCTGGAGAAGCTCTCGCAGCTACTGTGTGTATGAACGATAAGGTGGTCTCTCAAGCAAGGTGGTCCTGAGCTAATAGGAACTCACATGTTAGTACTAACGCCTTGAATTTGGCCCAGCAGCAAATGGGCAGCCAGTGCGAGTCCTGTAAGCAAGGTGTTATATGCAATTCCCACAAGCAACCTATAGCCGTCATCTTCTGCACCAGCTGTAAGCAGATCAGGGACAGCCCTACGCAGAGTGCATTGCAGTACTCCTGCATGTGAGATCACCGAGGCATGTACAACTGTGGTCAAGCTTTCCCAACCCGAGAATGGCTGTAGCTGCCTTAGAAACTGAAGTTGCAAGAGGTCATCCAGTCCTGCCCAATGCAGAATACAATGAAGGAACCTGCCAGGTGTCAATAGGCAGGGAGTTCCAAAGTGTAAGTAAAGGTAAAGGGACCCCTGACCATTAGGTCCAGTCACGGACGACTCTGGGGTTGCGGCGCTCATCTTGCTTTATTGGCCAAGGGAGCCAGCGTACAGCTTCTGGGTCATGTGGCCAGCAGGACTAAGCCGCTTCTGGCGAACCAGAGCAGCGCACGGAAACGCCATTTACCTTCCCGCTGGAGCGGTACCTATTTATCTACTTGCACTTTGACGTGCTTTCGAACATCTAGGTTGGCAGGAGCAGGGACTGAGCAACGGGAGCTCACCCCGTCACGGGGATTCGAACAGCTGACCTTCTGATCAGCAAGTCCTAGGCTCTGTGGTTTAACCCACAACACCCCCCGCATGCTACCACACTAACAGAAGGGCTATTGTGTGGCACCTGAAGACGGCCCTTGATGATGGGAAAGGGGTGATGGGGAGAGTGGGGTGGATGACCCTATCTCTGGAGTTGGAGGAGGAGACCCAAATCTCTGCTGCTGACTTCTCCCATCCTCTCTGCGAATGCAGGATCCTGCACTCACCTTGCAAACCTCCCACCTCGCTTTCCTTCTCCCTCTGCAGCTGGGAGTACTTCTGGTTGTGGGTCTCTGTTATCTTGCGGTGTTCCAGTTTCAGCCCATTGTGTTGCATCTGCAGGTCGAGAAGCTGCTTCTTGACATCTTCGTGCTGATTCTAATCCAAGGAAAAATAAAAATTAGAACTGAGACTGGGCAGGAGCGGAGGGGAGGGGCGAGAGACGCCTGTGTGACACACTCACATCTTCTCTTCCCCCATTCGGAAACTTTCCAAATCACTAACAAGGAATCAGTCCCTCTGTCTACAGTGTCCAGAAATGAGTGCCAATGATTTGTTTGTTTCATTAAAATGTACGTGCCACTTGATTGTAAACAAAACTCTCAAAGCACTTATACAGTCAAAATGGTACCATCCATGCCATACACACGTGTGTGTGTGTGTGTGTGTGTGTGTAGGAATCCTTAGATTTGGAAGAAACCCCAAGGTTTGTAGGAATACAGTAAGATCCTCAGGGTTGTAGGAACTCATGTCTGGTAAGGAGTGAGCAAGGTCAGTGGCCACAGAAAGCTGACAGGCAGGTGGCAAGAAAAGAAAGAGGAAATCAGGAAAGGCCGGAATGGAATGGAGTGTCCTGAACTGGAATACTCCATGCTGCAACATTTTGTGGCAGCTCCCACTTGTATGTTTCTAATTTTACCTCCAAAGGCTCTCTAATCACATTAGGGCTTAAAGCTGTATTGTGATGTGTTCAGATTTTTTAAATTTTTTAAAAACAATTTCAGCATAACAAATTACCAGTCTATTACATTATTCCCCCCCCCCATCCCTCCCCCCCCAAAGGACTTCCCTCAGCTCCCCTCTCTGGTTTCTTTGCACAAATTGTTCTCTGCATCTTATAAAATTGTACATATCCTTGCCTTATCTATCACATGTTCAACTAATAAATTTGTGGGTGTTTATTCAAAACCTGCCAAGGAGTCCAGATCATTTTGTTGTCTTTTTAAGTAATTTGTAAAAAGTTCCCATTCTTGCTTGATGTCACAATTGTCCTTATCACACAGTTTGTACGTCAATTTGGCCAAAGTGATTTATTCAGATTCAATCTGAATAAATCTCAATTTATTCACTTCACCTATCAGTTGTTTGATTTTTATCTGGCTGATAGCCTTCTCAGCAACAGCAGCTTCTAAGTTGACTGATTGATAAGATTCAAGTTGATTAACTGCAGTGGGAGCTTCATTTGTACCAAGGAGGGTAAACTTTTATAGTACGCTCCTATGCTGGTTTTCTCCCCAGACGCCATGGAGTTTAACAAGGCTTATTCCCAGGTACATACTGTACCGTCATTCAAACTACTGGGACCATTAGGCAAGACTCAATGATATGGAAGCCTTGGAAGACAGCGGTTCGTTCCCGCTGCCACCATTTCTTCCCTTCTCTTCTCCCAATAATTCCCTCTCCCAACCCTGCCCAGCTAGCCTCAAAAACTGGGGTGGCTGTGAAGAATTAGCCATTGTCTATAAGGGGCCAGGGGTTCACCTGAGCACCCATCGATCTACATATATAATTGGTGCTGCCAAGCCAAGCAGAGCACGATCGCTGCAAGTTACTATGGGAACACAGAAGGAGGTGAATTCTGGGTCAGTGGCACCGTGCGAAAAGGTTTTCCCCGGTGTTTTTTATAGGTCCCTAGCTTGGGAAAGGGCAGAGAAAGACAGGGCTATAAACTCACATGGGGGTTCTCAGTTCAGTCATAGAAAGAAAGGCTGAGCTATTCCGGAAACAATTGAAGTATTCCCCAGCTGAATAATGGGGTCTTCACCACAATTTTCCACTTGTCAGTCTTGCTTTAAACATATTTGCTGTTTTAGTGTTTTTAGTTTTGTTACAGGTAAGTCGCCTTGAGGCAGTGGTTTGGAAGGCAACTAATAAAGCAAACGCAATAATAATAATAATAATAATAATAATAATAATAATACTCTTTTCTTTTAACACGTCTTAACACTGTATTTTTATATTGTTGCAATCCTCCCTGGGACTTTGCGATGAAGGGCAGGTAAAAAATCACCACCACCATCTTCAGTCTTACATTGGTTACTTAAAAAAAAAAAAAGGAACTAGAATCCCTGTAGCCAATTAAGGCGTTGTAAAAGTCCAAATTAAAGAGTGTGTACTCAGAATCTATTAACAGTGAAAGCATAACAAATCTGGGTTAAGTGACCCAGAAGGAAACTAACAAAGACAGACTTTTTCCCACCTTCCCCTCTCTCGGGCTTTTTAAACCTTGTGTGTGAGTTTATAAAAAAACACATTGGGAAATGTTCATGATTTGAATTTCACTGAGCTTTTGGCCTTTCAAACAGATTTTTTTATGTTTGTTTGTTTTTAAAGTTTTTATTTTATCGGTATTTTCAAATGAGTCTTTTATATGCTTTTGCGCAAACCACTTAGAGGATTTCATTGATTTTTGTTTCTATTATTTATTTATATAAATATAACTTATATATAAACTTATATATAAACTTATACAGTGGTTGTTTTTTTAAAAAAAGTGGTTTACAAAAAAGATAAAACAATAAAATTATAAATTAATTAAATTTAACAACAATAATAAATCCTGCTAAACAATCATAAATCCTGCTAAATGTGTACCAATAGCCACAATGGGGACCTGGTTTATCCCACAGAAAATAAAGCTTGCATCCAATACTACTCAAAATAGACCCACTGAAGATTATTTAAACCATATTTTTTGTCTGTGTGCGCATTGTAAGAAAAGCTCTAAGCTGTTCATAAAAAAATCACATGAAACATTAAAATGTTTGATTTAAAAAGTAAAATAATAAAGGCATTTTCAAACATCCAAACGATGATTAAAATCAACAGTAGCTAAAATAAATACATATATGTAACTTTTACAGGCCTGGATAGTCTTGCCTAAACAAACACATAAATAGGCACTGAATTATATAATCATAGACTTAGAAGGGAGGAAGCAGGAGAGACTGGACAAATAAGAGAGCATTCCCTTCCTTGTTTGCCTTTTGCAAGGTTTCAAGGTTTTTGTGTGGTCTTTTGGGGTCAAAATTCTGTGGCTGGAAACGCATTAAAAAATTCCCCATAGGAATCAATGTAAATCGGCGAATCATTATGCAGACGCGAGCCTAACAAGCAACTTCCTGAGAGCATGTTGTGTTTGGATAGCGAGACCTTTGTGTACAAATGTTAGGGCCAGTTTCCCAAGCAGTCATTCTGGACACCCTCCCCAGAGTACGTAGGGACCGCTCTAGAGTGGGTTGTTCTTTTTGAGTGGATAAATTCTGCCACATGCCATTTACACAATAACAGTGGATTAATACCAGACCATCCAGACAACATTCCACATTGTTCTGTGATGCTTCCACCATACTCCACTATTAGTAGTAGTAGTATTAGAAAGGAGCATGGGAATGCAATGCTTAGAGATGATGGAGTTGTCGTCTGGAGGGCGGCAGGTTCCCCCACCCCTAGAAATGGCTGAGATTCCTGTGCCAAAAAGAAGCAGGGTCCCTTTACCTTCAGGATCTTATGCTGTGAGCTCAGGGCTCCATATCTGTTCATGGAATCTTGCTGCAAGGAAAAAGTGACAAGCGCAACTGTCAGTAACCAAAATGACCAAAAGCGGTTAATAATAATAATAAATTTTATTTATACCCCACCCTCCCTGGCCAGAGCTGGGCTCAGGGCGGCTAACAACAGTAAAAATTACAGTAAAACATAAGAAAGGTAAAGGTAAACGGACCCCTGACCATTAGGTCCAGTCATGGCCGACTCTGGGGTTGCGGCGCTCACCTTGCTTTATTGGCTGAGGGAGCCAGCGTACAGCTTCCAGGTCATGTGGCCAGCAGGACTAAGCCGCTTCTGGCGAACCAGAGCAGCACACAGAAACGCTGTTTACCTTCCCGCCTGAGCGGTACCTATTTATTTACTTGCACTTTGACGTGCTTTTGAACTGCTAGGTTGGCAGGAGCAGGGACCGAGCAACGGGAGCTCACCCCGTCGCTGGGATTCGAACCACTGACCTTCTGATCAGCAATTCCTAGGCTCTGTGGTTTAACCCACAGCACCACCCGTGTCGAAAAACAACCAATTTTATTACCCAGCACAGCGGTGGTGGTCTTCTTGGTGGTGGCACACCAGCTGCAGAACACTCTCTCTCCCCTCCTCAAAGAGTGACCGGCTCCTATTCTGTCTAGTATGAGGTGCCAATTAAAAACCCACCACTTCGTCTAGGTCTTTGATGACAAGGGAGCTGTGAGGAAGCAAGGCCAGCTGCAGTGGCATACCCTGGGCTTTTTTTTTTTTTTTCCAGCCGGAACTTGCCGGCACCTCTCAGGTGGGAACCATGGCCATTCTAAGAGAACGAGGGAGGTGTTCAGGGCAAGTTCTGGCACAATTTTCTTTCTGTAAAAATTACACTGGGCATATTGCTGCAAGGAACGATTGGGAGTGGAAGTTATGATGTGGAGAATTTAAATTTTGTCCTACATTATTAGATTTGAAGGTTTACTGAATATATGGGTGAAAATTGTGTTCATTTAAAAATGCTGGTAGCACTCAGATAAATTCAACAGTGTAAATAAGTTCTGATGGACGTAAACAATGGTTTACTGAATGGCTTGTAAAATATGCAGGGATGTGTGGCATGCAAAATGAACCACAGAAAGAGAAGAAGGGAAGTCATTGATTTAAGGTTGTTTAAATGAATATTTTGAAATGTAAATCAGAAAGAGTGTGTGTGTGTGTGTGTGTGTGTGCAAGGGACGTGAGTAGTGCTGTGGGTTAAACCACAAAGCCTAGGGCTTGCCGATCAGAAGGTAGGCAGTTCAAATCCCCGCGACGGGGTGAACTTCCGTTGTTTGGTCCCTGCTCCTGCCAACCTAGCAGTTCGAAAGCATGAAGTGCAAGTAGATAAATAGGTACCGCTCCAGCGGGAAGGTAAACGGCGTTTCTGTGCACTGCTCTGGTTTGCCAGAAGCGGCTTAGTCATGCTGGCCACATGACCCAGAAGCTGTACACCAGCTCCCTCGACCAGTAAAGCGAGATGAGCGCCGCAACCCCAGAGTCATCTGCGACTGGACCTAACGGTCAGGGATTCCTTTACATATATATATATATATATATATATATATATATATATATTCCAGTGCAACAAAAAACCATGTACAGTGAATATTATTAATAAAGGATAGTAAATATTATTTTTAAAGGATCAATCATATTGATAAAGGATATTATTCCTTTTTTCCTTTTTATGTGTGTGCCCCCTTCCCCCTCCCTTTCACCCCTCTCTCTCTTATTCCCCCAACCCTCTCTCATCCCTTCTGTCTCCACCCTGTCTCTCCCTTCCCTCTCCCTCCCCCCTTTTACCCCTCTCTCCCCCCTCCCTTTCCCTCCCTCTCATCCCCTTCTACCCCTCTCCACCCCACCTCCCTCTCACACCCACAGAGGAATCTAATTTCACCCACCTTTTCTTTGTTGAGGGCTTCTTGAGCTTCCAACTTGTAGACTAAAAAATCTGAGGGATTTAAGAGAGAGAACAATCAGGAAAATTAGTGAGACGGAATTTACTAGAATCTGGTTTACATTTGAAGGAGGAAGCTGTTTAAAAGCCTGTGAACCTAATAGGAAGGAAGGTGCCCACTATTAATTTTTTTTTTTTAAGAAATCCCTGCAAAAGCAACTAACTAGAAATCCAAAGTTTAAAAACGCAGAAGCCTATCCTCCATCGTATTTGAGAAAAGAATTCAAAGTGGAACCCGTGTCTGAAAGGAGCACCAGTGGAAACACTCTGTGTTGCTGACAATAACAACAATTGTTTGTACTCACACACACACAGCAAACACACATATATATTAGGCAGCCTAGCGGAATTCTAGTCTAAGAAGAAGAAGACTATACAATGCTGTATAATCCAGCATGACTGATAGCCTGGGATGCTGGGAGTTCTAGTACAAGATTCCCCATCCCTGCTGTCTAAAACCCCCCAATTACAACCAAAAATCCTTCACAACTTCTCCTCCAATCATCAAGTGGCGATTAGCCACCCAGCGCACACGGCACAGAACGCCACATCTTTATCCAAGATAATTAGAGATCACTTGCAGCCCTCTCAGAAACGCTCCCAAGAAGAACAACTGCTATATTGATCTTTTGCAAAAGCTCTGAGACACAAGAGTCGAGTCAGCCTTTTAATAAATGCTTATTTCTTTTCTAGCAGGGCAATGCGGCTGAGTGCTGGGGCACCAGCACAAAACCCCAGAGGTCTGGGAATGAAGGCTGCAACAGAGGAAATGATGGTAGCTCAGTGATGCAGCCTTTGAACTGCACACAGGAGGTTCCAGGTTCGATCCCTGCTGCCTGTCTGTGCGGACAATACTGAGCTAGATGGGTTGCCAACTTTGATCTGGCAAAATACAGGACATGGTGGGGATATTGCATACTCCATTAAGTGTCCCAAACCAGGACACCCTGTTTTTTATTGTGAGAGCACGGTGGCCATTTTGTTTGCCACGATCTCACACGATTTCGAGGTGAAATTCCCCCTCCCCCAAAATTTTCAGGGCTGCAATTTCGTGCAGTGCCCCCAAACATGCATTTGGGGGTGCTGTGTGTGAAAAAGTGCTTTTTTGGACTGAGGAAGCGAGAGGCTCATGACAACCAAAATGGCCACCTTGCTCTCACGGCAAAAACGGCAAGATGGATTCCTGGATTTTGACTTCAAAGTGTTGGAAGGTATGGGAGAGAGACAGAGAGAGAGAATCAGCAAAACGGAAATACAGGACAAACTGTGTCCTGTACTGAATCAATATAGGACATAGCATTTTACATTGAAACACGGGACAATCCTGTATTATACAGGACAAGAGGAAACCTTAGCATGGGACAATGGTCAGACTCAGCATGGGGAGCATCCATGTTCCTGACAAGGCTCATAGCTTAGTGCTACAGCATCCATTTTGCTAGGGCTGCCATACGTCCGGGAAATGTAATTTTCTTCCCCCCCCCAAAAAAACTCAACAATTTTTTTCAGATTTTCACTTAAAAAACAATTAACCACTGATTGAATTAAAACACACAAACACACACATCTATTAGAACCATACTGATAATTACAATAAAAACAGTGCCAAGCCTTTCATTAAAAGCAGGCAGTTCCCCAAAGCCTGTTGGAACAAGAAGACTCTTCACCTGCCGGCGGAAAGACAAGGAGGGAGCCAATCTAGCTTCCTGAGGGAGGAGTTCCAACGTTTGGGAGCAGCCACTGAAAAGGCCCTTTCCCAAGCAGCGTATTCTGCTGTTTTGAGCAAACGCCTCTTCAAATTTACTTCAGGCAAAAACCCCACAACCTTACCTTCTTTTGTTTTCTTGTGTTCCCCTCGTTCTTTCTGCAAGGATCGTTCTAGCCGTGATCTGTGTTCGTAAACAACTGAGGAGGAGAGGAGGAGAAGGAAAGAAAAACAAATATGAAGCAGCAAAACTTCGCAACACCCGCCCTCTACCCAAGTGATTTTCAGACGAGGATTTAAAAACAAATAAATAAACCTGGGTTCTGTGCCAAAGCTCAGGTTGTCAGCATAAAGGATGCATATGGAACAAGCCTGCTTGGTGTCTCTGTGTTATTTATACTGCCATTTCCCCCGCTTTATCTACTATATATTTTAAATACAGTGGTACCTTGGGTTACATACGCTTCAGGTTACAGACTCCCCTAACCCAGAAATAGTACCTCGGGTTAAGAACTTTGCTTCAGGATGAGAACAGAAATTACGCAGCAGTGGCACGACAGCAGCAGGAGACCCCATTAGCTAAAGTGGTGCTTCAGGTTAAGAACAGTTACAGGTTAAGAACGGACCTCCAGAACGAATTAAGTATGTAACCAGAGGTACCACTGTAGTTGTTTGTTCACTAGGCATTTGACAACTCACTGGGATATCGTAACCGTATTTTTGCGTGGCGGTTCCTGAGATCGTGGATAACCTTCCCTTTGCTTCTAGTCTGTAAACGTTGTAAATGTTCCTTGTTTTATTTTTCCATCCCGATTTTGTTGCATTATAGCTCTAAAGTTGCCCCTCATGTGGTAACACTGGGAAAGCACAGCAGAACAACTAACAGAGCAGATTGACGTGCGGACGGCCTGGTATAAATCAACCACTGATGCACTATTGTTGCGGCTATGACACATTGCAGCCAACACACTGGGGTACAGGGTCATTCTGGAGGGTCCCCATATTCAAAGGCTGCCCTGATCTTCCTGCCATTCAAAGAAAGAGCGAAACAATATACTACTTTATTTATTCATTTAAAGAGGGGAGGGTGGGGAGGAATAAGCGTTGCTCACGACACATCCAACCAAAATGGCATTCTTTCAGGTCATAAATGTCTCAAGGCAAGCACATTGTGTGTCTCCCTGCCCCCCACCTGCACCCTGCCCCCCCCCACAAAAATCACAGCCAGAGGCCCAGGAAATACAAGAACACTCAGCATGATGGAGGCAAACAAGCCAAACCTAGCTTGCTAGAGGAAGGGGGGGGCAAAATATGCACAAAAATAGTTTAAAATCTGCATTTGATGTGACAGATGAGTTCCTTCTCTCTCCCTCTCCTTTTTTCTTTCTTTCTTTGATCAAGAAAGAACAAGTACAAGGCTCCAGTTGATTTCTCGCTGCTGAGTGAAAAGGACCTCCAGGCATCCCTTTCAACCTTCATGGATGTTTAACAATGACTTTTAATGCACTTTTAAAGGCACTTGGAACCCTACTAAGCAGCGGGCTTTCTGGTGAGGGGGGTGGGGAAATGCCAAGCCCAAGGATCTCGTTCTCTGATGAAGCCTCGATGGATTTGGGCGGTAAGACACAGAGCTCTGTTTTGGACTAAGTTACATGGGGGAGAGGCGGACGCATTTCTATGGTGATCCAACTGACAGCTATACCCTGCACTTGCACCCGTATTCTGGAGTTCAAAGTGGCAACAAGGGAGATGCATATTTTGGGTTGCAAAACTGGATCAAGGAAGGCATATATACATGATTGAAGGGAACAGGTACGAAGGGCAGGCACAAAGCGGAAGCAGCAGTACGCTAAGGACTAGGAACCTGCGCCGTTTATAATGCGGAAGCTGAGATTCTCAGGAAGTTGCCTTTATCGCAGCCAAATTCTGTGGCTTTTTTGCAATCCACCACACATGCATATCCCACCAATTTCACGTGTGCCTGAGGGCACTTTCTGTAATGTCACCCTCTAGGATTTGAGGGTGGGGAATCACCACTGTCCTTTTTCTGTCTGTCCACCTATCTGCGCCCCAAATAGGAGAGAGGTATATATTTGTTTCTGCCCCCTCAGAGGTGCCTCAGAACGGACCTGCCTTGCAAGGAAGGATGTATTTTGAGCCGCATACCACAGAGTCTCGCCAGGCACAACGTGACAGGATATGAACAAGTCCTCTGAGAATTTATCCCAGCTCACACTAAAGATTTCTTACGCCCAACGAACCGTCCGCATGATATAACCGCCTGCCTTTCACTCTCCTCTCTGGATCTCACAAACTCTCCTTCAATGTAAAGATAGTTAGACTCTAAAGCTAAGCTGAAATCACTCCCAGGGTTTCCTCTCAGAGTATTCTCTTCTATGTACAGCTTAAAAAAAGAGTCACAGAGATTTGGGTGGGGGTCAGTGAAATGTGCAAAGGGTGTTTAATTTTTGAAAAGTCGGGGGGGGGGAGGAAATTCTGAGGAATTAACTCTAGTGAGAAATTTTGGCCTCTATAATATTTGATGCAACAAACACTCTTTGCTAGTTTAGAGTTAAGACTCCTGGACTGAAGGAAGCCACAAGGATAGAGAGGAACACTAGGAGAAGCCGAGGTCTGAGCCCATTGCTCCCTTCCACTAGATTAAAACATAGTGGGCAGGATCCACAGCTACACCTGAAATTTCCCACTGTAATCGCAGGTGGTGAAATGCAGCAGGAGGTTGTTGTTACCAAATATTCTCCATGGAAGGCTGAAGCTCCAAAATATATTTTTGCTTTTAACTGGGGTGGGTGTAAGCTGAAAAGTTTTGGAGCACTTCTAGGCTAGATCTTGAAAAGGCACAGCGATGACATTGTCTGTTTGGCTAGCCAGTTTATCCAAGATGATCTTTCCAGAAACAGAACCCTAATCCAATGCAGAAGAGGAGGGTAATAGTTCGCTGACAGTGGCTTTTTGGGCTAGCGGGTGGCTAGCCAGCCTGGAGACTAGTTTTCCCAAACCACACCTGCCTGTGCATCCCCTTGGTGGAGTTCAATACTGCTGGGGTGGGCAGGTGTGGAGGACTCCCTGGTCCTGAAGGGGGTAACTGTGTCCCTGAAGGACCAGGTGCACAGCCTGGGAGTCATCTTGGACTCACAGCTGTCCATGGAGGTGCAGGTCAATTCTGTGTCCAGGGCAGCTGTCTACCAGCTCCATCTGGTATGCAGGCTGAGACCCTACCTGCCCGTGGACTGTCTCGCCAGAGTGGTACATGCTCTGGTTATTTCCCACTTGGACTACTGCAATGCGCTCCATGTGGGGCTACCTTTGCAGGTGACCCGGAAACTACAACTAATCCAGAATACGGCAGCTAAACTGGTGACTGGGAGTGGCCGCTGAGACCATATAACACTGGTCCTGAAATACCTACATTGGCTCCCAGTACATTTCCAAGCACAGTTTAAAGTGCTGGTGCTGACCTTTAAAGCCATAAACAGCCTCCGCCCAGTATACCTGAAGGAGTGTCTCCACCCCCATCGTTCTGCCCGGACACTGAGGTCCAGCCCTGAGAGCCTTCTGGCAGTTCGCTCCCTGTGAGAAGTGAGATTACAGGGAACCAGGCAGAGGGCCTTCTCAGTAATGATGCCAGCCCTGTGGAAGACCCTCCCATCAGATGTCAAGGAAATAAACAACTATCTGACTTTTAGAAGACATCTGAAGGCAGCCCAGTTTAGGGAAGTTTTTAATGTTTGATCTTTTATCATTATTATTATTATTATTATTATTATTCTGTTGGAAGCTACCCAGAGTGGTTGGGGAAACCCAGCCAGATGGGAGGGGTAATAATAATAATAATAATAATAATAATAATAATAATAATACTGTTCAATACTGCTGAATGTGCCAATGAAGCAGACCCCTTGAGCCAGCAGGATTGAACCCTCTGCTTATCAGCTCATGAGTGGAAAGTTCAATCCTCCTATGTGGTGCTTCACTAACCACCCCGCCCCGCAGTCAACTTTGACAGGGGGGCGGGGACTGCCCAACTCTCAGTCAGCCAGCATCATCATGACATGAGGTGATGATTGAGAGGTGGGGGCCCGCCCAGTTGCCAAAGTTGGCCCATGGCATGGGGAGATAAAGATCTGACCCTCTGGGCCAAACAAGTCCCCCAACCCCTGGTTTAAATTGCATAAAGAATATGACATTGATGGTAGGAAAATTATCTGGAAAAGGATGACGACTTGACTGCTGGGAAGTATTGTTCCCCTCATATAAGCGACGTGTATATTAGCTTGCAATCGGAAAACACGATAACAGGAGGGGGCTTAAATAATATGCATAAATTGGAAATTTACAAAACCCATAAGAAAAAAAATACAGCCCATCCTCTCTGCCTGCAGGCCTCTGGACTACAACTTCCATCAACCCTAACTACTGGCCAGGCTGGCTGAGGCTGATGGGAAATGACTTCTAGCAACATCTATCAGTACACGGATTCACCATCACGGCAGTAATAGATAGATCCAAGGCAGAGGGAATTGGCTGGACTCAATTCCCAACGGGCTTTGTCAATTGCTAGGGGTGGTAGCCAATGCTAGACCTACTCAAGATAGGGTTGCCATATTTCAAGAAGTAAAAAATCTGGAAATGTTGTTGAGCTTTTTGGGGGCAAAGTTTTTAAGCTATTTTTAAGGAAATTCAGCAAAAAATCGACACTTCCAACGTGGGTGGCTGCCATGTGCCCAGGTTTTCTGATTTTCGGAAATTCTGCCTGGACGCTATTTACGATGGACAAATCCTGGATATGTCTGGGAAATCCCGGACATACGGCAGCCCTATACTCAGAATCACCCTCTTATCATCACGACACCCTGTGAGGTTGACTAGACTCAGAGTCAGTGACAGGCCCCACACCACCCCGCTGGACTGGGGATCTGAGACTGATCTCCTGGGTTCTAGTCCAACACTCTAAACCAGCGGTTCTCAACCTGTGGGTCCCCAGATGTTGTTGGACTACAACTCTCATCATCCCTGAGCTCTGGCCTTGCTAGCTAGGGGTGATGGGAGTTGTAGTTCAACAACATCTGGGGACCCACAGGTTGAGAAAGGCTGCTCTAAACCAAGTATGAGGAACCTTTGCCCCTCCAGACATTGCTGAACCACAACTCCCATCATCCCTGGCCATTGGCTATTCTAGCTAAGGCTGATGGGAGCTGTAGAATCATAGAATCATAGAATCATAGAATCATAGAGTTGGAAGAGACCACAAGGGTCATCGAGTCCAACCCCCTGCCAAGCAGGAAACACCATCAGAGCACTCCTGACATATGGTTGTCAAGCCTTTGCTTAAAGACCTCCAAAGAAGGAGACTCCACCACACTCCTTGGCAGCAAATTCCACTGTCGAACAGCTCTTATTGTCAGGAAGTTCTTCCTAATGTTTAGGTGGAATCTTCTTTCTTGTAGTTTGGATCCATTGCTCCGTGTCCGCTTCTCTGGAGCAGCAGAAAACAACCTTTCGCCCTCCTCTATGTGACATCCTTTTATATATTTGAACATGGCTATCATATCACCCCTTAACCTCCTCTTCTCCAGGCTAAACATGCCCAGCTCCCTTAGCCGTTCCTCATAAGGCATCGTTTCCAGGCCTTTGACCATTTTGGTTGCCCTCCTCTGGACACGTTCCAGTTTGTCAATGTCCTTCTTGAACTGTGGTGCCCAGAACTGGACACAGTACTCCAGGTGAGGTCTGACCAGAGCAGAATACAGTGGCACTATTACTTCCCTTGATCTAGATGCTATACTCCTATTGATGCAGCCCAGAATTGCATTGGCTTTTTTAGCTGCCGCGTCACACTGTTGGCTCATGTCAAGTTTGTGGTCAACCAAGACTCCTAGATCCTTTTCACATGTACTGCTCTCAAGCCAGGTGTCCAGTAGTTCAGCAACATCTGGGGGACCTAAGTTTTCACCCCACGCCTGCTCTGACTACTACCCCACACTGCCCTGTCTTTCTAGGCACCAACACAGATGACTGAACAGAGCAAAAATAAGGATGTGAGGAGGGGGCAGGAGGCTCCAAGAGGCAGAGAACTGCAGAACTATGAGCTGAGCTGGCTGCTGTCCCATCCAGCCATTACGAGCAGCTACTAAAACGCCTCTTTAAAAAATCCCCCAGGAGCAATAACTTGCAGAGAGAGCTTCTTCTCTTTGTTAACGTTTCCAGCAAGGCAGATGTGCCAGCAGGCTTCAGCGTAGAGAAATAACCATTCCCGCAGGCTTTCCGCAGAATTTAAGAACATTCCTCTCTCTCTCGCTTGTTGTCTGTTTGCCATTTTGGAAGTGATCTCTAAGGGAAGAGAGGGGGAGAATACACTTTGCCAGCCAGCTAAGAGCTGATTTACACACTCAGAAAAGGAAAAAAAGGGGGTGATGTATCTATCCCTGGAGTGAACCAATTCAAAATTCGAGGAAACATCGGAAGCTGCCTTATATTGAGTCAAACCCTTGGTTCATTCAGACTAGTGTTGTCTACACTGACTGGCAGCACCTCTTTAGGATTTCAGGTGGGAGGGGATCGAACCCGGGACCTTCCGTGTGCAAACCAGGCACTCTGCCACTGAGCCACACAGGGGTGGGGGGGCACATGCCAGTTCCCATCCTGTTAAGATGCGGCAATGACGGTCAAGGGAGTTTGACAGAAGGGGATTAAACCCAGTCATGGAACAATCTCTCTGGGAAAAATCATTCCCTCTTGCGCATGTGTGTGTGTGAGAGAGAGAGAATGCCCTCTGCAATTTTAAAAAGCCCTTGCCTTTTAAGATATGCCTGTATATCCTTTGCATGCTGCCCAATAGGACCTGGAATAAATGGTACTGTTTCAGGTACCTGCGGAACCCAGCACACATTTCAAGCATGTGACTTCCCCCAAAGAATCCTGGGAGCTGTAGTTTGTTAAGGTGCTCAGAACTGCTTCTCTGTGAGGGCTAAAGTACGAATCCCAGGATCCTTTGGGGGGGAAGCCATGGGCTTTAAATGTGCCCCAGTCATGCCTGCCTCCAGATCTGCCTGCCCCCTGCTTGCATTAAAAATATTCAGTGTTCCTGGAGGTTTTTTAAAGGCCGGGGAGGGTTGTTGGGGTTTTTTTTGCACCCTTAGATCTGTTTGCTTTTAAAGGGTCATGTGTTAGAGGGTGTCTCGTACCTCTACCAATTTCACTCTTCTCCCAAGTCTGCTGAGATTCCCCTTATATTTCTCAACAGCCCTGTTTTGGCTCTGATTTGATTGGCACTCAGCAGCCGAGTTTGCTATTCAAGGGAGATTTTATCCGTATGTGACTTATGCACACACAGAGAGAAACCATTTATACTTCTTTCTTCTTCCATGCTTCTAAGATTTTTGCCCCCAACCGCAGCTCAAACGTTTTTCGAGCTCGTCTCTGCCAGGGCTTTTCGTCAAGCTTGGTCTGGACGATGGGATTAGAAGACCTTTGAGGGTCTCTCTCTCTCTCTCTCTCCTGCTCCGCAGTTCTATTCTAGAAAAGTGTAGCCAGCTGGGAAAGCAGAGCCGGCATCTCTAGCCGTAATTACCAGAACTGGCGCTCGGCCAGAATGCCAGAGCTCATTCAGGCCCCAAGCAAAGCATGCAGGAAAAACATTTAGAAACCCTTTGGATATCAGATGGAGGGCTGGAAAGGAATGCAGGAAGTTGTCTTACACCAAGCCAGACCTTTGGCCCATGGAGCTCAGTACTGTCAGCACAGGCTGGCAGCAGCTCCCTAGGCTTTCAGGCCTCTTTACCTCTGCCTTATCTAGAGATGCCAGGGATTGATTGACGGATTGCCTTTCTGCCCCAGCCTTTTCTCCAAGGAAGAAGAAGAGGAGTTTGGATTTGATATCCTGCTTTATCACTACCCGAAGGAATCTCAAAGCGGCTAACATTCTCCTTTCCCTTCCTCCCCCACAACAAACACTCTGTGAGGTGAGTGGGGCTGAGAGACTTCAGAGAAGTGTGACTAGCCCAAGGTCACCCAGCAGCTGCATGTGGAGGAGCGGAGACGCGAACCCGGTTCCCCAGATTATGAATCTACCGCTCTTAACCACTACACCACACTGGTTCTCAAACTGGTGGGTGTGGTTCTCTCCCCACCCTCACTGAATCCCCACAACAACTCTGCGAGGAAGGTTAGGCTGAGAGGCAGTGACCAGCTCAAGGTCACCTGGCTGAGTGGGAACTTGAACCCTGGTCTCCCACGTCTTAATGTGACACTCTAACCACTACACCACCCAGCATCTTCTGAATTGTCATTTGGTTTTACATTTTTTATCACAGTAGCGCTATGATATTATTTGTTACGCTGCAGCAGTATACAAATATTTAAAAAATAAATGTGACCGCCACCCATCGCTCTCATCTGGAGGGGCAACCCTTGCACTAATGCACAACAAAAATGGGACAGCAACACACACACAGAGAGAGAGAGAGAGAGAGAGAGATGGAAAAGTGGCAGGACATCACCAGGAAGTTACAGGACATGCATGGATTGGAAACAAAACAGCCTGCCCATCCCAAAACCATTGCAGGAGCAAAACAATATCGCCTATAAGCAATGTGATACAGGCACAGTAAAAAAAACCTTCCGGCTTCTGCCCAACTAAGTCTTCCTCAGAGTAGACCCAGTGAAATTAATTGTTCCATTACCACAAGCACAACTGCTTCCCCTGATGGGATTACCCCCCCCTCTTCCCCCCATACGCTGTCCTGGGGTTCTCCCAACCCCCCCAGAGTGGATATGGGGAGAGGCACTGGGCGAAAGCTCTTGCTCTGGCTTCCGCAAGTGCATCTGATTAGATCAGTCCCATGTTCCTATTTATACCTGCCCTTTATTAAGAATCATGAGGACCAGCACCTTGCTCTGCTTTTAAAGGAAGTGGCAGCCCTGAAAACCAGGGGGGAGGGGGGGAGGTAAGTAAGGAACCAGTCTCCCAGGCCTGCACTGCAAAGCCCAAAACAGCAAAGCGTGGAATACTGTGTTGGCCTGAATATAAGCCTCACTTTTCCCCCAAATTCCAACCGTGAAAAGTTAAAGAGCAGCTTATATTCGCGACCTTACGGTATGCAGCCAGGAGCCTGGGGCAAACAGCGCCAGGAGCGCAGCAAGACGACACCTGCCCCATGCATAGTCCCCCATCCTCTCCCCCAAGGCCAGGAAGGGAGAGAGCGAGGAAGAGAAAAGGCGGCCGGCAATGTTAAAGGTGCTGCTTATATTCGGGTGCGGCTTATATTCAGGCCAATACGGCATATTCCTTGCAGAAATCAGAAATCAATCCCCGCCTTCCCTTTCCCACACCAGCAAAACTGTTGCCAAACGTTTGATCAGGCCTGGATGAGAACCCTGCCAAGAGGCAGGCAGGAAGGGCGGAATCTGCCAAGCAGCTGGATCCAGTCCCAGAGACCACCAGTTACCCGTCAATCCGGGAGCAGCGAGGAGGGGACATTTTGCTATAACATAAGAATGTCCCTCCATTGGACATGAGCTCCGAGTTCAGTAACTGCAAGTTTCTGAAGAATGCCTGCATGCGAGTTGGAGGCAGGGAAGAGATAATGAAAAACAAACAGTGTGCTGCTGCTGCTACTTCTGGTATGTTTAAAGCTCCTTCCTGAACTCCCCAGCTGGTCCTTCCAGACTAATAGCCAGCGCATGGTGCCAGGAGAAGCTATTTGCCTTTTGATCCCAGGGGGCAAGCTCTGGAGCTGACATCAGCAGAACAGCAACGCTATGTGTTGTCTGTGTTGTGATTCTGCATCCCTGGTGACCTCAGGTTTTTCAAGCAGCAAAAGGCCTGGTCTTTCAAACCCTGAAGAGCATAACGAGCAATCCTCCTAAATTGGATTTCCCTGACCTGGTGCACTCCAGAAGTTCTGGATGGCATACAACTCCCAACAGCCCCCAGGTGGCATGGCCAATAGTCATTCAATGAGTCTGGTATCATGAACAGAAATAACAGGGGAAGTCTATGGCGCCTGGGTCATTCCAGTGGCATTTCCCGCCCTCCTCACGGTTCTTCCCTAATGTTTTCCTTTGGCGTTTCCCTGCTGGGCAGCCAAACCCACCAATGACCTCTAAGGCATCAGAGTGGAGCCCAAGTTTAGTGCTCGGTTCCATATTACCGTATTTTTCGCTCTATAAGACGCACCAGACCACAAGACGCACCTAGTTTTTGGAGGAGGAAAACAAGAAAAAAAATATTCTGAATCTCAGAAGCCAGAACAGCAAGAGGGGTCACTGTGCAGTGAAAGCAGCAATCCCTCTTGCTGTTCTGGCTTCTGGGATAGCTGCGCAGCCTGCATTCGCTCCATAAGACGCACACACATTTCCCCTTACTTTTTAGGAGGGAAAAAGTGAGTCTTATAGAGCAAAAAATACAGTATTTGCTTCCAGGAAAAAGTAACTTGGAAACAAGTGCCGGTCACGCAACTTTCTGCTATATTTCTGGAAGTAGGTTTTATGTCTTGCGAAAGCTCAGGTGTGATGCGGAAATCAGCAGCTGGGCAAATGGTATCAACTGCCCTTTGACCGCAGCCTAAGACTATTAACCCTGGAATCTAAAATCATCTAGATGCACCAAGTTTGTCACCAAATATGGTGGTAAACTTAGATAGCTCAAAGCTTACCCACCACCAACGGTTAGACACACCCATGTAGGGAAGGTCTATCAGTGAAGAGGCATGATGATCGTTTGATGGAGCTTCCAGGTCCACCACAGCTGGGGAACCTGTGGTCCTGCAGATGTTGCTGGGTGACAGCTCCCAGCATCCTAAGGACAGGCCTTGCTGGCTGTGGCTGATGGGAGATGGAGTCCAACATCTGTGGGTCCACAGGTTCCCTACCATAGATGTATACAGACACTTCTGAGCACCACAAGGTGGGACACAAAACAGGAAAGAGGAATCTGCACTGGCTGCCTGATAGCCACCAAGTCAGTTTTAAGGTTCTGCTATTTACATGCAAAGCCTTAAATAAATCTGGACTGGGTTCCCTGAAAAACCATGCTCCCTTCCACTGTTCAATGAGGGCACTGTGATCAGCAAATGTGACCTGGTTGAGACGAAGAGGCAGGCTTGTTTAGTGGTGGCACCACTGTTACAGAACACCCTCCCTGCTGAAATGCAAGAGATCCCATCAGTATTGGCATTCTGCCGGCTCCTGAAGACACACCTGTCTAGGAAAGCAATCCCTTGAACTGGAACGTCTGATCTTGTTGTTTTAGCCGTTTTCATTGTCATGCTTTTTATGCAATTGTCATGGCTTGTGTAATTTTAAATTAGGAGTGTTTTTAAGGTTTATGTGGACTTGTTTTATTGCATGCTTTAATTATGTGTGTATTATAGTTGTAGAAGCCATTTTGGCCTAAAAATGGCACATGAATTAATAAACAATAAAAACCAACACCAAGCACCCAGTGACCTCAGACTAGCTTCTGCAGGACTAACCAGAAAGAGACAGCCTGTGGTTTTCCAGATGTTCTTGAATTCCAACTCCCAGCCCCAGCTGATGTTCAGGAGTAGATCTGGAGGCCCCCCAGGCTCTGTTCCCCTGGACTGCATAGACCAGTTGCTTTAGATATTAAATTGTATGCATGTGTGCTGCACATGATGGGAAAGGACCAGAGCCAACTAATTCTAGTTTTGTCCCCATCCTCTTCCCTGCCGAGTCCCACAAGGGGCACCACTGAGCCTAAGGAGGAGGAAGCTGGTAGGCAGGGCCACCCCCTGGACTGGATGGAAGGAAGAAGACAGGCCAGGGAGACCTGGCTGCGGGCAGACTGAGGTTGGTAGGGCAGCACCCATCTGCCCTAACGGACCAGCAGGAAACGCAATCGCGAACGAAGCAAGCCAAGACCCCTTCTCACCTTGCAATTGAGCCGAAAGCACCTCCTGTTGCTGCTTGTATTTCAAAGCCAAGGCTTCTGCGGACTTCACCTTCTGCTGGAGGTGGTTGTACAGGAAAGCTCCGGATGCCAGGCAGGCCACGGCCACTAGGCAAAACCCAGTTTGCAAGAGGCCCTTTTGCCTCCTGGTGCACAGCCCAGTCCCCATCCCGGGAGCTTCCTTGCCAAAGGATTTATTTTTTTGCTTTTCTTCGCCGCTGTACCATCTGGTCCGAGTTTTCGTGAGCACCCAAGAACAGCAGCTTGCCCTCTTTCCGAACAGCCAGTCCGTTGAAATAACAATAATAATGGTCTTTCTTTAAATTCTCCCAGATGGATCCTTCCTTTTCCTCTTCTCTTTACAGGACCAGGCTGGCTTAACAATCCTCATAGTCTGAGTCAGTGAGAAGGAATAGAGGCTGGGGCAAAGGGCAAGCTCATCTCTTTCCAGCTAGAAACTGCAGGGTTTTAAAAGAAGCCCCAACAATAAAAAAAACCCTACCAGAGATTGCACCGTTTTATTCCATCTCCTTCCGCTGTTTCCTTTCTTCTCGAGTCCAGGTGTGCGCGCGTGCACAGGAGAAAACTTTTTCTTAAACTTCCTTTTTCCTTGTGCTGTAGGAAGCGAGGGGGTTGGGGTTGGGGAGGGGAGCGCAAAGCAGAAAAAGCAGGATCACGGATACGGATCACCAAAGTTTCTATGCGCACGAAGGACTTTCCCAGGTTTAAGGAACTTCCTTTCCCGCCCAGCCCCCTCGCCCAGCCCAGCAGCTACACGCACAACACTAGGGGGCAGTTTATTATCGCAAGCTACCCTCTCCCTCCCCTGAAAAACTTGCAAACAATCTTAACACGGAGAGAGGAAGCCGAAGCAGGATCCCCAAGGGAAGCGTGGAAACGGACCAGGAAACTGACCGCAGGATTTGCAGGCGGCTGCAAAAACATTGACTCCTTTCTGGTCTCCTTTCCTCCGGACTCTCCCTCCTCCAACTTGAAACGGGGTGGCGGTGGTGGGAAGGATCGGCTGGGGAGGTGGAGGAAGGATCCGAAAGGAGGAGGAGGAGGAGGAGGAGGACAATTTTGCGATATGCAGAGAGAGAGAGATTGAGAGAGGTGGTTGGCGGCGGTGGAAGGAGGATGCGGGGCTGGGCGGAGCTGAACTAGGAAGGAAAGGGGGCGGCGGTGGGAGCATCAGGGGAAAGGGGAGGGGGTGGAGAGGCGGGGGAGGGGAGGGAGAGGCGGGGGAGGAGCCGGAGGAATAAGATCCCAGGGATCGCCAACCCTTAAAGAGCAGGGTTGCAATGGAGTGGGATGTGCTTTGCGCGCAGGGCGCACGACACTGTCAAATCCGTTGCGCGCTCACTCGGAAGTAAGCCCCGCTGACCAGCCTCCGGGGATCGCTGCTGAAATCTGGCTCAGTGGCGCGGTTAGGGGATCGCAGATCCCTTGCGCCCTTCCTAACCTTGGCTGTGCCGGCTCCCCAAGATCCCTGGAAACTGCCTCTTGTTCTGTGTTGGTGGGAACTGTAGCAATGCGAGGGGTAAACTATAGTTCCCGGGGTTAGTGAGCTGGGAGAGTCTGTGGCAGAAAGCAGTCCAGAAGCAGGTGAGGATGGGGGCCAAGAGGCAGAGATGAGTAAGGCTGGTGAAGAGTCAGGGGTGTCTCTCCCACCTGCTGCCACAAGATCCCTCCCCACTTGTCTCCCAGAAACAGAAGAGGGCTGAAATGGGTGGAGGAGCAGCAGGCTTGTATGCAGGCCCAGTCTCTGATTGCTTGGGGAAAGCCCTGGAAAGGGAAGCACTTACAGTGGTACCTCGGGTTACATATGCTTCAGGTTACAGACTCCGCTAACCCAGAAATAGTGCTTCCGGTTAAGAACTTTGCTTCAGGATGAGAACAGAAATCATGCTGCGGCAGCAGCGGGAGGTCCCATTAGCTAAAGTGGTACTTCAGGTTAAGAACAGTTTCAGGTTAATACGGACCTCCAGAACGAATTAAGTACTTAACCCGAGGTACCACTGTAGATGGCTGTGAGGAGGTGGGAATGTTCAGTCTCAGCAAATTATTTTCATGGAGGAAATCAGGAATGAGCTACTCTGCTCATTAGGCCTCACACTCAGCCAAATCTTCAAAGATCGTGTTTTTTGCTAATAAAGAGTTAACTCCAACTTAGAACAGTGCGATTTGCTGCCGGCTCACTCTTTGACACTGCCTGTCCTCCTCCTTAGTCCCAGGGTTTCCCCTTGTAGAACTTGGCAAGGAGGAGGAAGCCAAAACTGGTATTAGTTGGCTCTGCCTGTCTTTGGCTCTGGTGTCACCTACTGCTGGACCCCCTGCCTTCCACCCATGGGTGGGCAGCTGCTGCAGGGATGTTCTGCCTTTGAGCAAAGAGCTTACACTTCCCTTTTCCCCTGCAAGGCTTTATTTTAACCCCAAAAGCACTTTATACATCAGGCATAGGCAAACTCAGCCCTCCAGATGTTTTGAAACTACAACTCCCATCATCCCTGACCACTGGTCCTGTTAGCTAGGAATGATGGGAGTTGTAGTCCCAAAACATCTGGAGGGCCGAGTTTGCCTATGCCTGCTATAAATCCTCAGATGAACTCTTAAGGTAATTGCCATCTTGGAGAATCCTCAGTGCCCGTCAGGCTTATTACAGACATGACTCATGGAGCTGCTACTTTGGATATGATATTTAACTACTTAATTGGGGGAACCTCCAGCTCAGCAGCCCGTGTGGCCCTCCAGGCCTCTCTCTGCAGCCCTCAAGACTCTCCCCAGGCCACACCCTTTTCACCTTCCTTGAGCATTCCTACCTGGCTGGAATGCACCCTTGAACTCTTGCTTGCCTGAACAGAAGTAAAGTTAACTTTGTGCCTCCATCTCCTCCTTTTGCTTCTGGCTCTGCCCACCCCCGGCATGTGGCCCCCAGAAGATTTCCTGGAAGGGAATGTGGCCCTTGGTTTGAAAAAAAAAAAGGTTCTCCACTCCTATGCTACATAATAAACATTACTATTGTTGTTGTTAATTATTTCGATGACACACACGACATGGGAATCAAGAGCGGCCAGATAGATTTGAGGCACTGTAACTTTTGCATGGGACGCAGGTGGCGCTGTGGGTTAAACAACAGAGCCTAGGACTTGCCGATCAGAAGGTCAGCGGTTCGAATCCCCGTGACGGGGTGAGCTCCCGTTGCTTGGTCCCTGCTCCTGCCAACCTAGCAGTTCGAAAGCACGTCAAAGTGCAAGTAGATAAATAGGTACCGCTCTGGCGGGAAAGTAAACGGCGTTTCCGTGTGCTGCTCTGGTTTGCCAGAAGTGGCTTAGTCATGCTGGCCACATGACCCAGAAGCTGTACGCTGGCTTCCTCAGCCAATAAAGCGAGATGAGCGCCACAACCCCAGAGTCGGCCACGACTGGACCTAATGGTCAGGGGTTCCTTTACCTTTAGCTTTTGCTTAGCGCCCCATGTTCTGATATTCTCCCACCCTCCACCCCCACCTCTTTCTCACGGGGTCTTTGCAACAGTCCTAGTTCCTTTGCAATGGGATCGATACCGACGCAGACCTGAAACCAGCCTCTCTGCAAGAAAAGAGAGAGGCAATCAATATTTTAGAATGGCTATGAGGTGGGTCCAGATAGGCATCTTTATAGCTAGACTGTTGCATTTTGCTTTAAAAAAAATAAAAATCCCAGTCTCTCTTTTCAAAGCCAGAAGATGGAGCATTTCTGTGTGAGATGGAAATTCTTGCTGCGTCTGGCCAAATGGGCACTTTGGCTAATAGGCTAGAAGCAGAGAGTGGAGAGGCTGTTGGGCCACCCACGCAGCTAAGAATAGCTTGGAGCTGGAGGGAGGAAAACCCATCTAGACCCAAGTGCCATTTGCAGAAGGCCTCTGAGACAGAGATGGATGGACCTGTTTGTTTCCGTTTCTCTCGTTTCCCCAACCTTTAAATTCAGCTCTTCACATCTGCAGTGGTACCTCGGGTTACATACGCTTCAGGTTACACACTCTGCTAACCCAGAAATAGTACCTCAGGTTAAGAACTTTGCCTCAGGACGAGAACAGAAATTGCACGACGGTAGCGCAGCAGCGGCGGGAGGCCCCATTAGCTAAAGTGGTGCTTCAGGTTAAGAACAGTTTCAGGTTAAGAACGGACCTCCGGAACGAATTAAGTACTTAACCTGAGGTACCACTGTATTATTATTATCATCTGTTACATTTATATGCTAGCCTTTCCTCCAGGGAACTCAAGGTGGGGTGTGAGATTCTCCCCTCCCTCTTTGACCCTCACAACAAACCCTGAAAGGTAGGTCAGGCTGAGAGGCAGCGACTGGCTTAAAGTCGCCCAATGCGCTTCATGGCTGAGTGAGAATTTGAACTCGGGTCTCCTCGTCTGGTACTCTTAACTGTTACACTGGCTCTCCCTTTGTTGCAGCGATTTACAGTTTTCACTTTTTAAAACTACATGAAAATTGGTCAGTGTTTTAGTGCAAGTTTCTCCCAATATGCACACGTTTCCGTACTTGTTTATTTTACAAAATTGTATATATACCGCTTGATTGTCGTAAAACCTCTGAAGAAATATTAAAATGATCGATAAAAACTGTTAAAACCAATTAAAGGCCATTTAAAGACAATTAACATTTTTAAAATGAGATTAAAACTTGTCAACATCTGCGTCTCTTAGCTTTTGAACTCCAGATTAATTTTGAGATAACCTGGTCAACACGTGTTCTGCACATTTCTTCCTCAAGAATATTTGTTCTCTAAGCCAATGCTTTTGATGTACTCAAGCATGGAATACTAATATGTCATCTGAATAGTGACATCTAGGAATTCTACAATTCTAGGAATTTGTGTGCTTTTATTTTTTATTTTTTATGTTTCCCCTTTCTTTTCTATGTGCTTTTTTGATATAGTGGTGTGTTCATATGTGTATGACAATCGCTGATATTTTAAGGGATGTGGGGGGGATTCAATTCAGTGGACCAATCTGTTCATTTCAATTTCTGCCCATCTCTCTGTTTTTCTACACTTAACTCCAGCTGTCCATATTTTCACGTCAATTTGCAAATTAATTTTTTTAAGTCCTTATGAAAACCCACAGGCGTTTTAGTACAAACTTCTGCTGATCTACACATTTGTGTATTCAATTCTGCCACACACACGCATTGTTGCAAAGCAATTTCCCCCAAATAGAATGTATATTATTTTCACTACTTCTATGCATTTTAAGGCCTACTTTACCCCAGTACAGTGCAGCTCTTTTTACACTCATAACCTAGGCTGGAGTCGTTGGCACTGCAAAATTCAGAGAAGTACGAAACTGGACTGTCTTCCTATTCCCTTATTGTTTGGAAAGTACAGATTAGGTAGATTTGCTTTAAAATGCCAACTGTTTCCAATTTCCCTTCCAACCCAAGGAACGGCGGCCGCTGAGATTGTGGGATCCTTCCTAGAGGCAAAAGATTCCTGCACATCCGGTGGGGTTGGACTAGATGACCCTCCGGGTCCCTTCCATTTCTATAACTCTAATGTCAAGGCAAAGCACACTCACACACCATTCCAAGCTCACCTGCAGCTTCTTAAGAAAAGTCAGCGGAGGTCCAGTCTGAGTCATCAAACAAGAAGCCATTTCTCTCTTAAGATATGCGAGGGCACTTCTCAGCTGCTTTATAACCTAGTGCAGACATTCTGCATTTTTATTAGGAGCAAGGAAAATTCCCAGCTCCTGATGGTAATAAAGAACAGGTGTGAGGAAAAAACAAAGTCAGATCCAGGCTCTTTGCAGAGGCTGCAGGACCTGTGTTTTCTCCCGGGGGTGGGGAGCTGCTGAGACCAAAAACACCCCTGCAGTGTCGGGCAGGGACACTGCTGACCCCGAGAGCTTGCTGCTGCTGAGAACAGAAAGAGCTCCAGTAAATTAGCAAAAATGTATAAAAGAGGGTCAAATGTATGTTGGAAATGTAAGGAAAAAGAAGGCACTTTTTATCATATGTGGTGGACATGTAAGGTAGTAAAATAATTTTGGGAAATGATTTATAATGAGTTGATAAAAATGTTTAAAGTAACTTTTTCTTAAAACAAAACAAAACAAAACAAAACAAAACAAAGCTTTTCTTTTAGGAATTCTAGGTGCTGAAATCCCAAGGAAGAAGAAGAAGAGTTTGGAATTGATATCCCACTTTATCACTACCTGAAGGAGTCTCAAAGCGGCTAACAATCTCCTTTCCCTTCCTCCCCCACAACAAACACTGTGAGGTGAGTGGGGCTGAGAGACTTCAGAGAAGTGTGACTAGCCCAAGGTCACCCAGCAGCTGCATGTGGAGGAGCGGGGAAGCGAACCAGGTTCACCAGATTACGAGTCCACTGCTCTTAACCACTACACCACGCTGACTCTCAAGGGAGTAGAAAAGGCTGTTTATGTATGCGACCACAGCTGCACAGATGTTATTGGCCCAGAGATGGAAAGAAGATAAAGTCCCTACCAGAGAAGAACGGCAGATGAAGTTGATGGATTATGCCGAATTGGCAAAAATGACTGGAAGAATCAGAAATCAGGAAGACCAGAGTTTTCGCAAGGAATGGGGGAAATTTATAATTGATCTTAAAAACCATTGTAAACAGTTAAAACTTTTAGCAGGACTGGAATAACACTTGTAGTTTAATGGTGAATTTTGGACCTAATGGAGATGTAAAAGATTTGGATTATCATAAAAGATGCAGGAGGGAATGATTAACAATAGGACCCACAAAGGGGAGGAGGGAAGTTCAAGAGATTCTTTGGAATCTTGTTTTTATGTTGTATGTTGGATATGTGGTTGTAAAACTTGGATCTGAAAACCAAATAAACAATTTTTATTTTGTTTTAAAGGGAACAGAAAGAGCTTCTGGATCAGGCGAAGTGCTCTTGGAATCCAGACTCCTGTTCTCTTTTGGGCTCCAGGAAGCACACAGCAACCCTCCCTCTCATTACTCATGAGAAGAGCACCACCGAATCAGGCCAGTGGCCCATTTAAAGCTATGGTTTCCCCAGTAGTGATGTATGGAAGTGAGAGCTGGACCATAAAGAATGCTGATCGCCGAAGAATTGATGCTTCTGAATTGTGGTGCTGGAAGAGACTACTGAGAATCCCATGGATTCCAAAAAGATCAAACCGATCCCTCCTAAAGGAAATCAGCGCTGAGTGCTCACTGGAAGGACAGATCCTGAAGCTGAGGCTCCAATACTTTGGCCACCTCATGAGAAGAGAAGACTCCCTGGAAAAGACCCTGATGTTGGGAAAGATGGGGGGCACAAGGAGAAGGGGAAGACAGAGGACGAGATGGCTGGACAGTGTTCTCGAAGCTATCAGCATAAGTCTGACCAAACTGCGGGAGGCAGTGGAAGACAGGAGTGCCTGGCCTGCTCTGGTCCATGGGTCACAAAGTGTTGGACATGACTAAACGACTAAACAACAGCAATGCTTCCTGTCCTTCAAAGGTCATCGCTGATCGATGCAGAAAGCTGCCTACGCTGAGTCAAGGCCTTTAGATCCCCAGCTCCGTACTGCCGGCACTGGCTGGTAGTAGTTCGCCAGGGTTTCGGGCAAAGAACATTCCCAGCCTGACCTAAAGATGCTGCCAATGATCGGACCATGGGTGTAGCAAGGGGCTCAGCTGCCCACCCCACAAATCAAGTAAACAAATAAAAATACTTCACTAAAAGTAGAAATAATCAGAATATCTGAAATGGAAATGCTCGCGGAGGTCGCTTAAATGATGTCGCGGCGCATTGCAGCGACAAAACTGGCAACCCGACCAATCGCGTGGCAGGTAGCTCCATTCTGGAACAAGACAGGTGGGTCTCCTGCCACCCTCCCAACATAAATTCTGGACGTACCCATGGGGCAGACCTGGGATCGGCTGCGCACAATTCAGGTGCTTTGCTGCTTAGATGCAGCTGGCAAACCAGATGCAAAAGCGGGGGCAAGAGTTGCTGCCACGTTAATGGCTGTGTTCAAGAGGGAATTTCAGCAGCTGCACACCCGTGGAAATTCCTTATTCTACCAATTAAAGGTGCAGGAGCGCTGATACACTTTTCCACCTGACCATCTTTCTCCCGAGAGAGAGGGAGGAATTACAAACTAACTTCTTCCCCTCCTCCACAGCAGAGGCCGGTCCAAATGGGGCACCTCTCCTCACCCAGTCCAAAGCTGCCTGCCTATCAGCTTCTGCCTCAATGTTGTCCTCAGCGGCAAAGAGGATGGAGACAAACGATAGCTGGCTCCACCTGGCTATGGCAATCCTTCTGCTTGCCTTTGACTCTGGCTCCACCTCCTGTTGGGCTCCCTGCATTTTTGCCCTCTGCTTCTGCCCCAGCCCCATCGAGGGCAGAGAATGCAGATTCGCTTTTGGCCACCCGACAGCTCAGTCGGTAGAGCATGAGGCTCTTGGGTCGTGGGTCAGAGCCCCACCTTGGGCAAAGAATTCCTGCATCGCAAGGGGTTGTTTTAGATGACCCTCGTGGCCCCTTCCAACTCTACAATTCTATGATATGAAGGATTCTACAATCTCAAGGAAAAACAAACAGCATCTTACAGCAGCCCCTAGTGGTTATGAGAACGACATTCACCGTTCTGGCAAATGAGGCAGTTTGCCAAATTGCACAGCGCTGTGCCTGCTCTGTTTTCAGCCTTGGTTGTAACATGGCACAGTCTTCCATGAGACTGCCGACCCAAATCTGGGCTCTACCACGTCTGAGTGACCTGGAAAACGACTGACTCATCTTCAGAGCAGCTGGGGTGGGTGTGTCCTATATAGAAAGCTAGCTTCCCAAGGATCCTGCCCAACCTTCTCCTCCCTGACACGCTGCTCTTCTGTGTGCATCATGCCATGTGTTTATCTCTAGCTATTATTGATTGCAACGCATCTTTGGAATGCTTTTATATCCTTGTTTTTAACCATTGATTTTTCTACCCAGAATTTTAACATTCTGCTTTGTATTTTTGTAAACCACTTAGAGGCTTGGCTTTCTGTTTTGTTTTGTTTTGACAACTGTTGTAAACAAAATCTGCCCTTATTCCCTTATGGGGGACACAAGAGCCCTTATAGAGTCCTTTGTAGGTTCTCCATCGGTAGGAGAAAATAACAGAGGCCCACCAGAGAATATTGAGAAGCAAAGCAGCTAGTAAGCCTGATCTTTATTGAACTGTTGCAACAGGGTGCTCCCCTCACACGCAGGAGGAGGAGGAGGACCCAGAACCAAGGTGTGCCTGCCCTTATAAAGACATTTTAAATTGCCTCCCCTGGAGCTCAAGAACACCCCTCCATACATCATACATACATCATCACAGAAGGTGTGTAACCCAAGACTACCCCTCACAAACATCATACCTACATCACAGAAAAGGCAGTCTACAACAGAAATTTGTATGTTGTTTTTCCTGTCTGCCAGGTTATCTGATTGCCTTTCCTGGTAGTCTGGCCATTCCTTTTAGATGATGATTACCCAATTCCTGAGACAATGGGAAGGTTCCCTCACCCCCTCCCTCCTTGCAGAGAAAACATTTGGTCAGTTTGGGAGTCTAAATGGTTACAGGACGGTCTTCCTGTGCTGCTCCAGACATGTGGTCCACATATCTATGTACGTGCTTGGTTGGTACATTTATGAACATTTATTATACAGTGGTACCTCGGGTTAAGAACTTAATTCGTTCTGGAGGTCTGTTCTAAACCTGAAACTGTTCTTAACCTGAAGCACCTCTTTAGCTAATGGGGCCTCCTGCTGTCGCTGTACCACCACTGCACGATTTCTGTTCTCATCCTGAAGCAAAGTTCTTAACCCGAGGTAATATTTCTGGGTTAGCAGAGTCTATAACCTGAAGCGTATGTAACCTGAAGCGAATATAACCCGAGGTACCACTGTATATATAAGACCTTAAATTTTTATTACACAACCAAATGGTACATAAATTTTCTGAAATGCATAATGCGCACAGTATTTCCTGAATTATTTCATGCATCCACACAGAACAGGGTTTCTAAATATTGAGGCCTGGTGCCCCAAGCAGACAGTTGGCTTCTCAGAAATATCTGGCTCGTGATTTGTGGAAATGAAATGTGTGAGTCTATTGTTCCTCAGCCTGACACAGCAGCCCCCTTTTTGTGTGTTTGCTTGTTTAACTGGCTGCAATTCTAATTTTGTCTTTCTCCTGAGCTTTTTTTTTTAAAAAAAAAATAGAGGCAATGAACACAACTATGTACTTGGCAAATATTTACACTTTGCCTTGATAAATGAGGCAGTTAAACTGCAAGCGAATGATGCAGAGGTGATAAAATATTTTTTTTCCTGCGGGCCTTATTGTTAGATTGCTCCTCTCCCCTCCCGCTCTGTGGGATAAACCCAGCGATGATTGTTCTTCCCTCCCCAATATTTGGACTGGGATAATTCTTGCCTAGTTTTGTTGTTGTTTAGTCGTTTAGTTGTGTCCAACTCTTCGTGACCCCATGGACCAGAGCACGCCAGGCACTCCTGTCTTCCACTGCCTCCTGCAGTTTGGTCAAACTCATGCTGGTAGCTTCAAGAACACCGTCCAACCATCTCGTCGTCCCCTTCTCCTTGTGCCCTCATTTTTTTCCAAAATCAGGATCTTTTCCAGGGAGTCTTCTCTTCTCATGAGGTGGCCAAAGTATTGGAGCCTCAGCTTCAGGATCCCGTGAGCATTCAGGGCTGATTTTCTTAAGAATGGAGAGGTTTGATCTTCTTGCAGTCCATGGGACTCTCAAGAGTCTCCTCCAGCACCATAATTCAAAAGCATCAGTTCTTCGGCGATCAGCCTTCTTTATGGTCCAGCTCTCACTTCCATACATCACTACTGGGAAAACCATAGCTTTAACTATACGGACCTTTGTTGGCAAAGTGATGTCTCTGCTTTTTAAGATGCTGTCTAGGTTTGTCATTGCTTTTCTCCCAAGAAGCAGGCGTCTTTTAATTTCTTGACTGCTGTCACCATCTGCAGTGATTATGGCGCCCAAGAAAGTAAAATCTCTCACTGCCTTAAACTCGGTCTTTGCTGGATCTCGTGTTGATTCCTGGGCCCTTTCTCTGGAGGCTTCGACACCTTCCAGAGCTCCTGCAGTCGACCTGTTCATTGAGCATGCATCCTGGCCTTTAATTTCCATAAGCCACAGGTCTTCAACCAGTGGATCAGCACCCACAGGCGGGTGGCCAGGCTATCCCAAGCATGTCACAGTGAGGCTGTTGCCGCTGAGACTGACCAAACCCAAAGAGCGCTACATGCGGGGGCCTGTTCTCTAGTTCCTAGTCTGTTTCTGTTTTTAGGCTTCTCCCAGAATAGAAATATGCTGAGGACTAGAATGCAGAAGCTGCAGTGGGTACCTCAGGTGTGCTGCGGTTGGCATCATGAATCTTTACTAAAATAAAATAAGAAGTTTCCAATAGCATCTCAGCCTTTTTGGCTAAGAACAAATGTTAAAAAAAATAATAATCAGAGTTTTTCATTTAGTAGTCATCCTATGGAAACCCTATGTAGGGGTTAAGTTTTAGGATTAACCATGCACCTTGGAGCATAAATCAAGGAATTGCAGAGATGGAAGGCACAACGAGAGTCATCTAGCTCAACCCCCAGCAATGCAGGAATCTTTTGCCCAACCAGCGACTCTGAGCTCAGCGTGGTGCTGATAACACTAAGGTTTGCAGAATCAATTCCTGTATGGAGCAGCTGCAGATTCTTGCATTTCAGGGGGTTGGACTAGATGATCCTCAGGGTCCCTTCCAGCTCTTGGAGAGAGTCCTGAGGGCCCCGGTAGAGAGGTCTGAGGACTGAATTTGGCTCACGGGCTGGAATTCACCACCTCTGGCGTAAACACAGGCAGGAGGCCAACGCTATTCCAAAGGCAGGGGTGTCAATGTTTTTCAACTGGCCTGAAACTCTCTGTCTCTCTCTCTCTCCCCCACACACAGAGCAGGTAAACGTTTTATTTGAATGGGTGGATAAGTAGCATAAAAATTAATCCTGTGCATTTTCTGTTTGCTGGGCTATAATAATAATAATAATAATAATAATAATAATAATAATTTATAATAATAATTTATTATTTATACCCCGCCCATCTGCCTGGGTTTCCCCAGCCACTCTGAGCAGCTTTCACTAGAATATTAAAATACAATACTATTAAAAGCACAGCAGCCGGGCCAGTAAAAACAGTGGCAAGCCCCAAAAGCATCAAACACACACTCAGCACCCCTAGATATTGTCTTCTTGCACCCAAAGGTCAGTTTTCTCTGAATGCCCAGAAAGTAATGCACAAGTCAAAGCACCGTGTATATCATCTGGGAAGTTTTAGGAGAGCGGCATTTTGGATGTGGTGTTTTGCACAGAGCTCTGAGCACCGTGCACATTCCGGACAGTGTGGCTCCCACCGTGGGAGGTTCATGGGCAGAAGACGCATGGGGTTCTATGCGGCAAAAGACTTTCCACGATGTCGAGCGATGCTCAAGTTGAGGCGTGGTGCTGCGTCTCCCTCTTGTGGCCAAATGGGGCACTGCGGTCCTTAACCGACCAAGAGACTTTAAAAAGACTTTAAAAGACTTAAAAAAGACTTAAAAAGCAACGGCGAAGCCCGGGGTGGGGGTTTGGATTAACCATTTTGCAAAGCATTCTGCAGCTTGAGTGTGGGCCCAGAGGAAGGTCATTTGCTGCCACACATGTGGGAAAATCTGTCCATTTTGGTTCGCCAGCACTCTCCTTTTCCTAGTCTTCATTTCAGTTCTTTACAGTTTCACAATCACTTAATTAATCAAATAAATAAATTTACATAAGATCTCTATGCGGGTTTGGACACCTCCCTGAGCTCCTCCAGATGACCTGATCCTTAAAGGCCATTCATCCTGGCCTTTAATTTCCACAAACCACAGGCCTTTGCTGAGCATTCAGGCAGGATTTACGACAATCAGCATTTATCCTCACTCACTTGCAAGGTTTCTACATGTCTTCCCATTAATTGTTCGTTCCTTCTGTGTTTTCCAATGTATTTCCTGTCACTTTCCAAACCGCAAACTGCCCAATACAAAGAATACATTTGTCGCTCCAGGGTGACAGAATGCTTTAATCCCGCACATAGATTTCCAGTCTGGAGGTGACCTGTGTGTGAGAATAACATAGGCATGGCCATAGACACCTATAAAGCACCTGTGAAGGATTGCTTGTCAAGCCATTGTTAACACCTTGGCATCAGTTTACCTGTGAGACTGCCTTATCCCATATATGCCATGTAATACCTGTCCGACATCTGGAATTAATATTTAAGTGTGGCGGCACCTAAACTTTGGAACTCCCTGCCTATTGATACAATGCAGGCAACTTTACTTTGCACTTTTCATCACCTATGTAAAAATATTTTGCGTAGATAAGGTAAAGGTAAAGGGACCCCTGACCATTAGGTCCAGTCGTGGCTGACTCTGGGGTTATGGCGCTCATCTCGCTTTACTGGCCGAGGGAGCCGGCGTACAGCTTCCAGGTCATGTGGCCAGCATGACTAAGCCACTTCTGGTGAACCAGAGCAGCACACGGAAACGCCGTTTACCTTCCAGCCGGAAGGTACTTGCACTTTGATGTGCTTTCGATCTGCTAGGTTGGCAGGAGCAGGGACCGAGCAACGGGAGCTCACCCCGTCGCGGGGATTCGAACCGCCGACCTTCTGATCGGCAAGTCCTAGGCTCTGTGGTTTAACCCACAGTGCCACCTGCGTCGCTTGTGCGTAGATAAGCCTACCCATTTATCAAGAATGCAGGTGTGTTTTTAGCTTATTGCTGGTTTTAATTTTCTGGATGTTTTGATCATTTCTACAAATAATTTAATCGCTTTGTGTTTTTTGTAAAGCGCTTTGTGGGTGGGCCCTGGTGATTTTTCCTCTCTGCGCACCTTCTGACCACCAAACCCTGGAGGCATTCTCACCTACCTGCAGATGCAGACCCTCTCCTTGCCACCTGGATGCACATTTCAGGTCATCCCCGGGGGTCTGGAAACCCTAACCTGGCCCCATATGCTTGCCCCCAAACTTTATCACAGACTTACAAAGTTTTCTCAAAAAAAGCATTCAGTCTTCATTCCCTTATAGTAACGGCATAATTGGTGGATTTGGGGAGGGGATTCCCTCACTCCAGCAAACACTCCAGGTGCTCTGGAATGTTGTTGTTGACATCCGTCTGTCTTGAGAGAAAATGGAGTTCACTTTTGGGCTGAAGTCAAATTGCTGCAGAATCACAGCACCTGCTGTGGCTGCAGAGACCGGGAACTTGTAACAGCTGCTTCCCACATTGCTTTTGCTGCGTTAACAGCACTGAACTGACATCCCCGGGGCACAAGCCTGGGCAGCGTGTATGGAGGTCCTGGGCCGCCCAGATGACCTCCCTGATGTGGCCCAAAGGTAAAGGTAAAGGACCCCTGGATGGTTAAGTCCGGTCAAAGGCGACTATGGGGTTCATCTCGCTTTCAGGCCAAGGGAGCCGGCGTTTGTCCACAGACAGCTTTCTGGGTCATGTAGCCAGCATGACTAAACCACTTCTGGCGCAACAGAACACCATGACGGAAGCCAGAGCACACAGAAATGCCATTTACCTTCCCGCTGCAGCGGTACCTATTTATCTACTTGCACTGGTATGCTTTCAAACTGCTAGGTTGGCAGGAACTGGGACAGAGCAACGGGAGCTCACTCCGTTGCGGGGATTTGAACTGCCAGCCTTCCGATTGGCAAGCCCAACAGGCTCAGTGGTTTAAACCATCACGCCAACTGCATCCCACATTGTGGGATCGTGGGTGGTCCAAAGGAAAGCAGAGCAATACATTTGGCACCAGCTAGGCTGCAGGAGGGACGCGGGTGGCGCTGTGGGTTAAACCACAGAGCCTAGGACTTGCTGATCATAAGGTCGGCGATTCGAATCTCCGCGACAGGGTGAGCTCCCGTTGCTCGGTCCCTGCTCCTGCCAACCTAGCAGTTCAAAAACACCCCAAAAAGTGCAAGTATATAAATAGGCAGGAAGGTAAACGTCCTTTCCGTGCGCTGCTCTGGTTCGCCAGAAGTGGCTTAGTCATGCTGGCCCCATGACCCGGAAGCTGTACGCTGGCTCCCTCGGCCAATAAAGCAAGATGAGCGCCACAACCCCAGAGTCGGTCACTGTTGGACCTAATGGTCAGGGGTCCCTTTACCTTTACCTTTACTAGGCTGCAGGAATTGCCACAAGGAGGCCTACAAGCCTACAAGCATCTTAGGGACTCCACTCTGGATTTGTCTAGGGTATACCCCTATGCCTTTTCTTCTCCCTGAGGTATCCCGCAAGGCAGTTGGTATGTTATGGACTACAACTTCCATTATCCCTGACTCTTGGCCGTGCCAGCTGAGGCTTATCGGAGTGGTAGTCCACAACATCTCCCTTACTTCCTTGTTCATTGTCAGTCATGGGTTGTATTCAGTGTTACTCCTACACAGAGTATACCCAATTCAATGGATAGGCATGAGCAACTCAAGGCCATTGATTTCAATGCAATTACTTTGAGTAGAACTTAGGAGCGTCTCCACCCCCATCATTCTGCCCGGACACTGAGGTTCAGTGCTGAGGGCCTTCTGGCGGTTCCCTCGCTGCGAGAAGCCAAGTTACAGGGAACCAGGCAGAGGGCCTTCTTGGTAGTGGCACCTGCCCTGTGGGTCACCCTCCCAGCAGATGTCAAAGAGAAAAACAACTACCAGACTTTTAGATGACATCTGAAGGCAGCCTTGTTTAGGGAAGCTTTTAATGTTTAATAGGTTATTGTATTTTAATATTCTGTTGGAAGCTGCCCAGAGTGGCTGGAGAAACCAGCCAGATGGGCGGGGTCTGGGCAGCTTCCAACAGAATATTAAAATGTTGTTGCACCTTCATGGATCACTGCCTTGTCGTGGCGAAGGGGCTTGAAGAACTCAGAGAAGCTATGAACTATGCCGAGCAGGGCACCCAAGATGAACAGGTCATAGTGGAGAGTTTGACCAAACGTGATCCACCTGGAGGAGGAACCGGCAAGCCACTCCAGTATCCCTGCCAAGAAAACTCCATGGACAAAGACAACAACAACATTTTAATATTCTGTTGGAAGCTGCCCAGAGTGGCTGGGGAAACCAGCCAGATGTATGGGGTATAAATATATTATTATTATTATTATTATTATTATTCCTATTATTATTATTTACAACCCCCTGTTTCCGTTTCCCCTTGTCTCCTGTTTCTCCCCCCTGACATTTTCACTTCTCTTCTGATTACCTGCCTCTTATTCCTCTCTGTTCGCAGACTCAATTCCCCTTTTCTTTTCTCCGTCATTTCCATGTTTCTTTAAAAAGAAAACAAGTTTGCTTAAAGTGCTTTTTTAAACCCTAAAGCTAAAGAAAGGCACCCAGAGCAGCTTCCAGAGAGGCTCCCTGCTTTCAGGCTTACAGTTGGAAAAGGCAAAACACAAAAGGAAAAGGGAGGGAAGTGTGTGTGGCTAAGCTCAGACACCTGTTCTTAGTTACAAAGTTCCTCATTTCATTTTCATTTCATTTGATTTATTAGACTTATTAATCGCTTGTCACCTGAAGGTCTCCAAGCGAAACTTACAGCAAAAGCAAAGATAAAAGAAAGATATACAATGCATATTACCTTAGAGGGGGAAAGTGGGGAGAATAATACAATACACTAATACAGTAATATTTCATACAACATAACACTCATTTTTAAAAAAATACTCAAATAATAAACAAAGCAATAATCAGACCCATTAATTAACAAATAAACAAAACCTCAACCTCCTCCAGTCCAAAAATCATTTACATCAGACCAACAATTTCCTCTCATTAACCTCCCCAACCCACCCAGGGGTCTGGTGTCAAGACCAACTGTGGCAAATCAGAAGCGAGTGGGTCCAGCATCTCTCCTCTCCCTTCATGGAGAAGCAGAAGCAAAAAAAAAAAAAAAAAAAAAAAGCAGGAAGATTATAACAAAAGTTTTACCTGTTTTGCAGCTGACTTGGCTACTGCTCCTAACCTGCTGCTAGTGGGGTTGCAGTTATGGAACTAATTCCTTCCAGTGGCTCCTTAGAGACCAACTAAGTTTGTTATTAGGAACATGGGTGGCACTGTGGTCTAAACCACAGAGCCTAGGGCTTGCCGATCAGAAGGTCGGCGGTTCGAATCTGCACGATGGGGTGAGCTCCTGTTGTTTGGTCCCAGCTCCTGCCCACCTAGCAGTTCGAAAGCGCGTCAAAGTGCAAGTAGATAAATAGGTACCGCTCCGGCGGGAAGGTAAACGGCGTTTCCGTGCGCTGCTCTGGTTCGCCAGAAGTGGCTTTGTCATGTTGGCCACATGACCCGGAAGCTGTCTGCGGACAAACGCTGGCTCCCACAGCCTATAGAGCGAGATGAGTGCCGCAACCCCAGAGTCGTCCGCAACTGGACCTAACGGTCAGGGGTACCTTTACCTTTTTAAGTTTGTTATTGGTATGAGCTTTCGTGTGCATGCCCACTTCTTCAGATACAGGCACACGAAAGCTCATACCAACAACAAACTTAGTTGGTCTGTATGGCGCTACTGGAAGGATTTTTTTTATTTTGTTTCGACTACGACAGACCAACACGGCTACCTACCTGTAACTAGAGTTATGGAACTGCTAGCGGTGGTATCTGAGAGAAATGAAATGCAGACAACACAGATGGTGATATTATTATTATTATTATTGTTATTATTATTATTAAATTAAAAAAATATTTATTTATTGCATTTATATCCCACCTTAAATGGTGCACGTCTCCCTCTCCTCATGAAATCCCACAAAAACCCTATGAGGCAGGTCAGACTGAGGGGTTGTTGGCACCCCGGTTAACACACAATACACCTGTTTGGCTGTGCGCCGTCTGCCATCCACTTAAATAGCATCCTTGACAGATTGCCATCCAACCTCTGCTTAAAAACCTCAAATAAAGGAGCGTCCACAAGAGACAGTCTTGTTCCACTGTCGGACACTGTCAGAAAATTCTTCTTTCTATTTAGTCCGAATCTCCTTTCTTGCAACTTGAGGCACATTAGTTCCCCCCCCAAAAAAATCCCTGTGATTTGTGAAGGGTGCTGGGAATTGTAGCTCGGTGAGGGAGTAAACTACAGTTCCCAGAATTATTTCAGGGGAAATAAGCTGCTTTCTGGTGCCACGGGACTTGTTGCGGTTGGCTTCTAATGCTTCTCGCAACCAAGCATGGGATGTTTTTTATTTTATTTCCCCCGCTTACACAACAAAACAACCCCACGAGATGGCGCTTGTCCTTGGGCATTCCCAAACCTTTCCACACCACCGACAGGGGAGGGAGTTTAGAAGAAGAAAAAATTAAACACCCCCGGGCTGGTTTGTGCTAGCAACCAGAGCGTGGCGCGGCGCCTGCTGGGAAATGGAGTTTTTGGAAGCGGCAAGATGCCTGCTTTGCTTGGAGAAGGCGAACTACAATTCCCGGAAGCCTTTGCGCCCTCAGGCGGTCATAGGGACGCCCAAAAGACCCAGGGAAAGGGGTGTGTGGGTGCGTGTGCATGTACTGGTTGCTTTTTGAGCTTGCTGCAAAGGAAGGAACAGGAAGCTCAAAAGAGGGGGGGGCGGGGAGGAGCAGCAGCAGCAGCAGAGGCAGAGGCTGCCGGACTCAAGAGAGAACTGCTTAACAGCTTTGGGGGGGAGAAAGCAGCTCCGAGAAGAGAGTGGATCAGGCGCTGCCTCGGGAGAGAAACTTTGCAGTAAGTTTGGATTCCGGGGGAGAGGGATCTGCAGGGCTGCTTGGAGCTCGGAGGGGAGGGAGGGAGTTGCCAGATGACCACAGATAAACAACCTGCCGTGGCTCCTGTGCTCTTAAAAGCCTCCCTTGAAACAACCAGAGCGGCAGCTGCGATGGCTTGGCGTGCCAGATCCGCGACAGATCCCAGCCGCAGCCCTTCCTGGCAGGTGGACAAAGGGAGCCTAAAATGTGGGCTTTTGTGCGCGGCTTCCCTGCAAAACGGGCACAGGTGCGGGAGGCCGGTGCATAAGTTGGCAACTCCTCTCGGGTGGCAGGGAGCTACCAGGGGCGTATTGTGGGGCTCCCTTGTATTTCCTCTGCCTTCCAACCCGGCTGCAAATGTTTAAAGGTGCTCAGTGGGTGGAGGACTGGCTTAAAGCTATTTCCAAGGGTTGGTTAGGCGAGAAAGGGTCTTTTAGAGGAAAGGGATTAGGTGACCCAAATATCTACCTATCTATCTATCTTTTGCTTTGGAGGGATTTTATTGGCAGAGTTTGCTAAACAGGACAGCTGGGTTTCCCAATCCAAGCAGAACCTGCAAGGCTTAAAAAATAAGAAAATATTGGTGGCTATTGATGGGATGTTTGGCCAGCAAAAGGGGGTAAGATGAGGTTTAATCAGGACATTTATTGAGCATGGATAGCCAGGGTCAGGAATCTCCTCTTGCTGTGGGCTGAGAAGGATCTCTGCATGATTTTCCCCCTCTCCAGAATTTAGAAGAAGAAGAAATCCTCCCAGAGTGGGGCTGGCAATCTGCCTTCAAACTGAGACATGGGTTGTACAGACCTTTAACTTGGTACCATAGTTATTTACGCTTTTTTCCTGTGGATTTGCTGCTGTTTTCACCCGCTTTGTGCCTCATTGGTATGGGAGATTTATACCAGAAAAGGTTAAGATGCTGTTGGTACCTGTTGATTGTGTGGGACATCCGTGTGGTTTTGGAAAGAAGCTGGGGTTTTCTCTCTCCTTCCCAGAGTGGAGGAGAATGTTGAGGATGCCTGGGCAACCCTTAGAGAGCAGTCCTAACAAATATCTACTTGGATTTAAGTCCCATTGAATTCAGTGGCACTTTACTCCCAGGCTAAGTGGGCTTAGGATTGCAGCTTTATGGGATAATCATAAATTGATGCTATTCCGCGGATGACATCTACCAGCATCTCTGTGTGTCTCTCTTTAACTATATGTTTATTTAAAAGCGTTTATAAGCCGCTTAAATATAACCCCCCCCAAGCAACCTGAAAGCAATAAGAAATACAATCAAAGCAAAAAACAAAGCATGAAACCAGTAAAGCAGTAATGAAATGGGACTTCAGGGCCAACATATTAAAATGTACTTAAATTTATTTTTTAAATGCATGCATATAAAATTTCTAGTTGGTTGGCTTTGTGATGCTTGCTTTGTTTTTTTCCACCTTCCCAAAATATTCATAATTGTTATTTCAGTTATGAATCACTTTTCATGAAACACCCCAAAGTAATGAACAAAGTGTGTGTTGGATGGGGTGGGGAAGGAAATCAGCAATATAAAGATGCAGGGTTGTAGTCCTACACAGAGTAGACCCATCAAAATTAATGAATCTAAGTTAGCCATGACTCTTAACCCCAGTGGGTCTCCTCTGAGTAGGGCTAGCATTGGATACCACCGATTTTATATATATATGTGTATATATATATATATATATATATATGTATAAAAAATCAGTTTCAAATCTGGTATGAATAAAAAATGGATAAAATAAAATACGCCCACTTAAAAAGTTGTTGGAAAATGAAATTTTAGTGCATGTTGCTGTTCTTGTACATTCCTTTTAACGCATCTTAGGTTTTTTCAATGGAGAAGGTACTATAATTTTTTTAAAAAATAATTGGGAATAATTATAATTCCTGGTTCTATATTACCTGGTACTTTTTGCAGAGTGAAATAAGAGGGGGGGTCCTTGCCATAATTTAGTCCTACTCAGAGTAGACCTATTGAAGTTCATGGACAGAGCAGAATTTGGGCCATTGAATTCAGCCTGGTTGCTGTGAGCGAAATGTGGCTGGATGCGACCCCCAAGGGCCTTACAATCTTAAGTATTAGATGGAGGAGTGCAGGGAATGGCTTGCAGGGAATGTGTGTGTAAGGGAGAAATGAAGGTGACAGATGACTTTTCGGAGAGAGTGAAGATGCGAGCTGCTTTTTTCTGCCAGGCCAGGCTTCTTCCATCCAACCTGGGATTTCTCCCTCTGAGTTGGAAAGGCTGTTTGGGGTCCTTTGGCAGGGATAGATCTGCTTCATCCCCTGTTCTCGGTCCCTTTAACAGGTCAGGGATTGAATCTTGGGACTTGCTTCTTTCAACAATCCTTCTCAGCGGAGATTTTTCACCCCAGTCAGTATCTGAATTTATTCAAAATAGTTATTTGTGTGTGTGTATGTGCATGGGCAAGGGTGGCGCTGTGGGTTAAACCACAGAGCCTAGGGCTTGCTGATCAGAAGGTTGGCGGTTCGAATCCCCGTGACGGGGTGAGCTCCCGTTGCTCGGTCCCTGCTCCTGCCAACCTAGCAGTTTGAAAGCACGTCAAAGTGCAAGCAGATAACTAGGTACCACTCCGGCAGGAAGGTAAATGGCGTTTCCATGCGCTGCTCTGGTTCGCCAGAAGCGGCTTAGTCATGCTGGCCACATGACCCGGAAGCTGTATGCCGGCTCCCTCGGCCAATAAAGCAAGATGAGCACCGCAACCCCAGAGTCGTCCGCTACTGGAGCTAATGGTCAGGGGTACCTTTCCCTATGTGCATGGGCATGCACACACAATTGTGTGAACTTTTATTTTTGGTTACTGCTGTAGAGAGAGAGAATCTGTACCTGCTGCTTTGCAACACATTTTTGGAAAAAGAAAAGGCTTAGGAGTGAACCCTACACAAATCCAGAGTGGAGTCACTAAGACTGGCACTTTGTATGCCTACTTTCGGCAACTCCTGCAGCCAAGCGGGTGCCAAACGTCTTGCTCTGCTTTCCTTTGGACCACATCAGCAAGGCCAAGAAGGGAGTCCTGTTGTTTGGGCAGCCCAGGACCTCCATGCAATGTATACAGCCCAGGTTTGTGCCCTGGGGAGGTCACCTCAGTGCTACTAACACAGCGGTTTGACTTCACCCCCAGAGGCGCACTCCATTGTCTCTTGAGAAAGACAGAGGCCAAAAACAAGCCAATTGTTTTGTATATAGTTTTTAATGTTCTGTGAAAAATCTCTTTGAGCAGAGGTCACAAAAACGGTGGATCACCAGCTTTGCCTGCAGAGGGTCCCAGGTTTGATCCCCCGGGGCATCGCCAGGTTGGGCTGAAATCCTGCGGATCTTCTGTCCATCCCTGTGGACCTGGGATTGATAACCCTCAGGTCTGGACCCCAACTGCGGCCCTCCAGGTCTATTCTGTGGTCTCCGGAACTCTCCACGCCCTCTTTGAGTGTTTTTGTCTGGCCGGAATGGGTCCTTGAACTCTGCGCATGCCTCATGGCTTGCATACATGGAGGACAGGAAGGGGTGTGTGTGTGTGTGTGTGTGTGTGTGTGGAAGCCAGCCTTCTGAACAAAGCGGGCATTTACATTCATTGCTTCACCTGCTCTCGCCTTCCTCACACCACTAGCATCTGGCCCCTGGAAGCCTTCTCAGAAGTTAACGCGGCCCCTGTGCTGCAGAAAGTTTCCCTGTCCCCAGAGTTGACAGTGGGGAACTTAGATGGCCCCGAAAGAACAAACAGTGGTTTGTCTTTCCCTCTGAGAGTTTCCTCAGAGCCACCTTGCCTCCTTCCGAAATATTCCGGGCAGCCAGTCGTTGGGAATAAACGCTTTCTGTACAGTTGGGTGCTCACTCGCCAGTCAGTGTCGCTAAACCCCAATCCTTTTTCTCTCCTTTTTGTTTATACACACACACACACACACACACACACACGATCTCAGTGTTGAGACAGTTCGCTACTCAATTCGTTCTGCTTCCTGGCAGTTGTTGCCCTGTGGGCCTGAGACCATCAAGGCGGATTAGGCTTAACTCCCACTGATCTGCTCTTGCTTCAGGAGAAGGGCCTGGTCCTTGCGAATCCGGGGGGAACATAGGCTGCCCTGACCTTGTGTCTGAATGCGGCCCTCTGGGGATATCTGTCTGGCCCTCAGGACCCTCCCCAGGCCCCGCTCCTCACAATCCTTCACTCCCACCCATCTCAAGCAGTGTTGCCTGGTTGGAAAGTATTCTAGAAAAATGGGGGGCGATCGGCTGTTGTTTACTTCCTGGGCCCAGGAGCAACCGTAGCACAACCTGAACCCTTCATAGAACCTGTTGTTGTTGTTGTTGTTGTTAATTCAATTTACCGTATATACCGTCCTTTATCGAAAGACCTGAGGGTGTTGGACAACATTAAGGACACATTACAAAGCATCAGTGAGAAAAGCGTAATAGAAACAGTAAAAAGCATGGTGACAGACAGCCTAATAGTAGAATAATCATCATACTAACAGCGCTCTTTTGCAGGCCATAGATTATTTAATAGTCATTAGCCTGGGTGAAGAGGAATGTTTTTGCCTGGAGTCCAAAGACATGTAATGATGGCGCCAGGTGAGCCTCCCTGGGGAGAGCATTCCACAATCGGGGAGCCACCACAGAAAAGGCCCATTCTCGCATTGCTGCCCTCCAAACTTCTCGGGGAAAGGGGACACAGAGAAGGGCCGCAGATGACAAGCACAGGGCCTGGGTCCGTTTGTGTGGGGAGAAGCTGTCCTTAAGGTATCAAGGTCCTGAGGCGTGTTAAGTCCCAGTCTCTTCCTTAGCTCCATCTTAAATCCATGGACTAAATGCAGGTTTCGATATCAAGCCAGCTTCTCCTCTGCTCCCCTTAACTTCCAGCCTGATGTGGAACTGTGGTGAACTCGAAAGTTTTCTTGCAAGTTCATAGCATTGTGGTTGATCCTTAAATGCTCACCTATGGATTTTGGTTTTTAAATTCTTTTAAAATGCTTTATTGTTCATTTTCCATATATATATACAACACATAATTATCTTCATTTCAATCAGTCCAATAAGAATGTCCATGTTCACAAAAAATGCATACAAATTCAATTACGCATTTTCTACACAAACCTATGACTTCCCATCCTCTCTGTATTTCTTTTTTAATAAACATCTTACTTTAATTCATCATTATTTTGTAAAAATTCTCTTTTTCTATTTCGATATCATTTTGTTTCATACACATTATTTACAGAAATCATTCAAAGGCAACTACAGTGCTTAGATTACAGCTACTTTTCAAATAAATCTTGAAATTATTCCATTCTAAAATGAACTTTTGGGGTTTTCTAATCAATGTGATTTCTGTGGCTTCTCCCAACCCCCTCCGCCTGCCACCTGTTACTTGAGATCCTTTAACTTGTGATGGGTTACCTTTCCCAGATCACATTCCCTTCTGGGAAACCTTCAAAGGGCTACATGCCAGTGGCAGGGGCTGGAATTAAAAATGGGCAGAGGAATGAATTTCCATTTTGCCTTTGCCAATGGGACTATTTTCCACACACACACACACACACACACACACACACCACCTCTCTAGCCTCTCTCCAGGCAAGCAGGAAGCATGCTCAGAGTTTAAGGACACGTTCCAGTCAGGCAAAAATGCTCAAGGAGATTGTGAAGCAGGGCTGGTGAGGAGAGAGAGTTTGGAGGGGTAGAAGATAGACAGACCTAGAGGGCTACATTTCTGGCCTTCAAGTTCCCCATCCCTTCTGTAACTGGACACACTGCCGCTGAATCTGGGACCTTCTCTGTGTACCATAAGTTCTCTACCCATTTTATGGAGACCTTTCCTGGGTGGTGTCAGAAGCTCAGATATATCAGCTAGGCGCCAAGTATCTTCTTAAACCAATGTGGTGACTGCTCCTGCTCAGGCTGCACAGAGAAAAGCATTTTGGTTTTCATTCCTATGGTGCAGATAAAATATAACTGGTAGAATTCTACAGAATGGGGTATTAGTGTGTGAAAGCAGTCAAAATCCAAGGATCCCCAGGCATGCACCTCCAGATGGTGGAAATGCCAGGCTCCATTCAGGCACTCAGGCATCTTTGCTTGGTTGTAAGTGGTCGAAAGCCAGGTGCAAAATTTGCCTGGCTAATTTTGAACACTGTTCGTGGGAGCCGATATTTTTCACACGCTGCTGGCTGAGTTGCCTCTTCCTTGACCCTATCCTTCGTTTGTTGTGTCAGGTGCTATAGAGAGAGGAAGTACCTTATCTGAGTGGCTGAGCATCCTTGAAAGTTGTGGTTTATGATCTGAAGGCCCTTTTGCATCATTTGCTAACCCAGACTTAGATATTAAGCCCTCTCCTTTTAGGAAAATGTTGTTGTTTAGTCATTTAGTCTTGTCAGACTCTTTTGTGACCCCATGGACCAGAGCACGCCAGGCACTCCTGTCTTCCACTGCCTCCCATGGTTTGGTCAAACTCATGCTGGTAGCTTCGAGAACACTGTCCAACCATCTTGTCCTCTGTCGTCCCCTTCTCCTTGTGCCCTCCATCTTTCCCAACATCAGGGTCTTTTCCAGGGACTCTTCTCTTCTCATGAGGTAGCCAGAGTATTGGAGCCTCAGCTTCAGGATCTGTCCTTCCAGTGAGCACTCAGGGCTGATTTCCTTCAGAATGAATAGGTTTGATCTTCTTGCAGTCCGTGGGACTCTCAAGAGTCTCCTCCAGCACCATAATTCAAAAGCATCAATTCTTTGGTGATCAGCCTTCTTTATGGTCCAGCTCTCCCTTCCTTACATCACTATTTAGGAAAATAGGAAGCTGCCTTTTCCCTTTGGTCTGTCTATCTACTAGCGCCTACCCAGTCAGTAGCTGTCCAGGATTTCAGACTTGGGGGACGTTCGCAGCCTTACCTGGAGATTGAACATGAGATCTTCTGCATGCAAAGTTAACACTCTAACAACCGAGCGACAACTCTTCCCCATAGATGATAAGGAATTGCAAGCAGTGGGCTGGTAGAGCAGTGACAGAGTGTTCCATCCTGCGTCTGATCATGCTGGTAAAAGATGATTGCAGGCTACTTACTTACCGCCTTATTTGCAAGGCTGTTTTCCCCATTCATTTATTACAACCGCTGCCACCAACCCATACTTTTTAAAGCAAAGCAAAAAACTTGACCCTTCTCCCCAAAGTTTACAGCTGCTACAGCTTCTCTGTACATTCGTAGAGGTGCAGAAAGTATGTTGGATGGGGGTCTGGCTTTGGTCAGTTGTCCAGCAAGGTTGATTTGGTGTGACGGGGAGCATGGAGCTCAAGGTGGACTACATGGTTCTCTCCCCAACCGCACTCCGTTTTAAAATCCTCACAACAATCTTGCAAGGTAGTTTGGGCTGAGAAAGATGGTGAGTGGCGGCCAAGGTCACCCAGTGAGCTTCATGACCGAGTGTCGATTTGAACCTCAGTCTCTCAGGTCCTGGTCCTTCATTCTTAACCACTATACTTTGCTGGACTTGAAATTTGCTTTAATGGGTTGCAAGAATTAATGGTTTGGTGTTTTCATCAAGGACATGCCTTTGTCACAGAAGTGTGTGGAGTAGATGTGTTTGCTCTTGGTTTCCCTGCTTTTTCCTAAGGGAGACTTTTGCCCTTTACTTTGTTTTCTTGAGGTCCGGGCTCATGAGACGCCTTCGTAACAAAACAATTATGAAGTTTGGTGCTGATGCTGCAAAATGTTAATCCTGGGGGCACGGTGCATTTTTCACTGTGAACCTGGCTGGGTCGTCTTTGAGGCACCGTGTTGGATAGGGTCCCATTGCGAGCAAAGCACAGTGGATCGAGAAGTTATTAAATCGCCAAATCAGTGTTTTAAGGAGTCAAATGCGCTGACATGTTTAAGAGAGAGTGGGGGGGAGAGAGGCCTTCTCTTTGTCTCTCCCTCTTCCCTTGTTAAAAGAATGCATTCATATCCCAAAGCAAAAGTTCAGGGCTTGACAAAAGCTTTGTCACTGATTTGACTTCCTTCCAAAAGCTCTGATGCTTGACCTAAAACGATATTGATCCCTTCTGCTTGTTTTGACGGTGTCAGCTGCTGAGCATATGACAGCCAGGGTGGAAGCACAGGAGCCGGGGTACTGCTGTCCACAGTCCATCTCCCTGCAATTATTGACTTTGATTTGTAAAAAGAACCAAGTTCCTAGCCCGTATGATGGCAAAGATGAGCTTGAAAAGTGGGTGATCAGAGAAGACTTCATCTGCTTGCTGGTGGCAGAAGCTTAGGTGGTCAAATTCAAATTCAAATATCTTTAATATGGCTTAGGTGGTCTGCGTGACTCTGTGCACAAGGAGAATAAAGAATGCAAGCTAGCAAAAATGAAAGCAGAAAGAGACTTTCCAACCTTAAAGGATTGGGAGTTTGGGGCAGCTGTGATAGCTCTGTTTTACAGGGCCCAGGTAGTGAGCTGGTGGCTTTTGAAATTCCAGAGGTGGGTACCAAGAGGAAACAACCACACCCCAGCTTTCTCTTTTATCTGGAATATTCTTCTGATTACCCAAGGGATGACTTCCCTCCTCCCCCCCCCCCAACTTGCCACAGGCGACCAGGCCAGTGGCTAATTGCAAGGCTGGGTGGCAAAGCCAAGAAGGGGAGGTGGGGAATGTTGTGCCACCACATTACCCGCCTGATCTTGTCGCCATAGCCTGAGTTGGTGCAGACCACTGGCCACATTCCCTTCTAGGGACCGCATGCTTGTAGTGGGCGGGGCCAGAGACAAAAGTGGGTGGGGCAGCAAATGTCAATTTTACAGTAGTTTCCTCACATGCACCTCTGTCCTGCATCCAGACAGGCAAGAAGGATTATGAGAATGCAAGGACACATTCTAGCCAATCAAAAACATCGCAGTGAGGGAGTGTGGCCTGAAGAGAATCCTGAGGGCCAGACAGAGGGCTGCAGGGGCACATTCAGCCTCTGGGCCTGAGGTTCCCCATCCTTCCTGTGTATACGCAGAGATGTGCTTATCTTGTTTTCTGCTGCTCCAAAGGGTAGGAACCAGACCAATCAATACGAATTACAAGAAAGGAGATTCCAGCTAACCATTAGGAGTACCTTTCTTGACCGTAAGAGCTGTTCGACTGTGGAATGGACTCCCTCAGAAGGCTGTAGACTCTCCCTCATTGGAGGTTTTCCAACAGTCTTTAGCTGTAATTCCTGTACAGTGGTACCTTGGGTTAAGTACTTAATTCGTTCCGGAGGTCCATTCTTAACCTGAAACTGTTCTTAACCTGAAGCACCACTTTAGCTAATGGGGCCTCCTGCTGCTGCCGCGCCGCCGGAGCACGATTTCTGTTCTCCTCCTGAAGCAAAGTTTTTAACCCGAGGTACTATTTCTGGGTTAGCGGAGTCTGTAATCTGAAGCGTATGTAACCCGAGGTACCACTGTATTGCCGTGGGTTGGACATGATGACCCTTGGGGTCCCTTCCAACTCCACAGTTCTGTGGGTTTTTAATCTGCACAGCGTCACTTCACAATGCAAGGCATGCTTGTTGATGGGAGGGAGTGATGCTCAATGAGTGTACTTAAAAGGTGGTGGTGTTGCCAGGACAGGGGTACCCGGAAGTGATCAGCTTTCCTTATTCAGCTGTACAAAAAGAATCCAAAAGCAGCTAGATCACAAGACTGGCTGGCAATAATAATAATAATAATAATAATTTTTTATTTATACCCCGCCCTCCCCAGCCAAGGCCGGGCTCAGAGCGGCTTACAAGCAATAATAAAAACAAGATGAATGATTACAACTTAATAACAAAAATAAAATACAACATTAAAATAATGGAACATTAAAATATTAAAATGTAGCCTCATCGCAGGAGGAGAAGGAAAAGAAAAAAGAAAGAGAGGGAGGGAGGGAATCAAATTGGCTCCAAGCCAAAGGCCAGGCGGAACAACTCTGTCTTACAGGCCCTGCGGAAAGAAATCAGATCCTGTAGGGCCCTGGTCTCATGAGCCAGAGCGTTCCACCAGGCCGGAGCCAGAGTTGAAAAGGCCCTGGCTCTGGTTGAAGCCAGTCTAACTTCCTTAGGGCCTGGGACCACTAGGGTGTTGTTATTTATGGACCTTGAGGCTCTCCGTGGGGCATACCAGGAGAGGCGGTCCCGTAGGAACGAGGGTCCTAGGCCGTTAAGGGCTTTAAAGGTCAAAAGCAGCACCTTAAATCTGACCCTGTACTCCACCGGGAGCCAGTGCAGCTTGAAAAGCACTGGGTGAATATGCTCCCATGGCAGAGACCCCGTGAGGAGCCTCGCTGCAGCATTCTGTACCCGCTGGAGTTTCTGGGACAGCTTCAAGGGCAGCCCCGCGTAGAGCGAATTACAGTAGTCAAGCCTGGAGATGACCGTCGCATGGATCACTGTGGCCAGGTCGGGGCGGGAAAGGTAAGGGACCAACTGCTTGATGCGGCGAAGGTGGAAAAATGTCGCCTTGGCTGTTGCTGTAACTTGCACCTCCATGGAAAGGGAGACGTCAAGGATTACACCCAAACTCTTAACGGAAGGCAATGGCACTAATTGGGCCCCCGCAAGAGAAGGGAGTTGGTCCCTCATCCCCATGCCATCCTGACCTAGCCATAGGACCTCTGTCTTTGAAGGATTTAGTTTCAATCGGCTCCCACGAAACCATCCAGCTACAGCTTCCAAGCACCTGGTCAGTGTGTTCGGGGCCGAGTCGGTGTGGCCATCCATCAGCAGATAGAGCTGAGTGTCATCAGCATATTGGTGACAGCCCAGCCCAAAGCTCCAGATAATCTGGGCAAGGGGGCGCATAAAGATGTTAAAAAGCATCGGGGAGAGAATTGCGCCCTGCAGCACTCCACACACCAAGGAGTGGCGTGACGACATTTCCCTCCCTAGTGCCACCCTCTGTCCCCGACCAGAGATAAAAGAGCACAACCAGTTACGGGCTATGCCCTGTATCCCCACGCCTGCGAGGTGGTGGTCCAGAAGATCATGATCGACCATGTCAAAGGCTGCTGACAAATCTAAAAGGATCAGCAGTCCTGACCCGCCTCGATCCAGTTGTCTACGGAGATCATCTGTTAGGGCAACCAGAGCCGTCTCCGTCCCAAAATCAGGACGGAAACCAGACTGAAATGGATCTAATGCCGATGTTTCCTCCAGAAACCTACCAAGCTGTTCAGCAACCGCTCTCTCAATTACCTTACCCAGGTATGGAAGATTTGAAACTGGGCGGTAATTGGATAGGTCTAAGGGATCTGATGAAGTTTTCTTTAAGAGTGGACATACCACTGCTTCCTTCAGTTCCCCTGGGAATGTCCCCGTGTCAAGGGACAAATTGATAATTTCAACCAGGGGGGTCCGCGCAACATCTGGACACTCCCTAATCAGCCAAGATGGGCATGGATCAAGGAGGCAGGTGGTGGGCCTACCAACTTGGAGGAATCTATCCACATCAGTAGGGAGTATCCGATCGAAATGGTCCAACACTGGACCTGAAGTCAGTCGAGGGGCCTCCAGTTCAGTCCCTGTATCTAAATTGGCAGGGAGGTCACGGCGGAGCAACAGGACTTTCTCCGCAAAAAAGCTCGCGAATGCCTCACAGCTGTGGGTCGAATTTGTGCTTAAATTTGGTTGTCCTCCTAAGGACGTTATTGACCTAATTATTCTAAAAAGTTGTGCCGGGCGAGAGCTAGCGGATGCAATGGAAGCTGCAAAGTAAGATTTCTTAGCAGCTTTCATAGCCATCTCATAGGCTTTCATAAGCGTCCTATAAGATGTTCTTGAGGCTCCGTCATGAGTCTGTCGCCATACTCGCTCTATCCGTCTGAGATCCCGCTTCATTTTCCGGAGCTCCTCAGTAAACCAAGGGGCCCGGTTTCGACGGGGTCACAGAGGGCGCTTAGGCGCGATCTCATCAATGGCTGCCAAGAGCCGGTTATTCCAGCCCTCAACAAGGTCATCTAATGAGTCGCCAGGAGGAGCAGGGTTCCGCAAGGCTTGTCAGAATCTATCAGGATCCATCAGTTTTCGCAGACGAGCCCAAATAGGTTCGCCACCTGAGCCGGGGAGGAGCGGGAAGTCAGTCTTGGCTTTCAGAGAGTAGTGATCAGACCATGGCACTTCCACAGCGGGGAGCATGATCACATCTATGCCAGCCCCAAAGATCAGATCCAGCGTGTGGCCTGCTTGATGAGTGGGGCCCAAAACAAACTGGGAGAGCCCTAGTGTTGCCATGGAAGTCACTAGGTCCAGAGCCTGTAAGGGAAGCACCCATCTTGGCTGTGAGTCCTGGAAGGCCTTTCCCCACTTGGCCTGGGGGGGTAGCCTGGACTGACTCCAGCTGCAAAAGCTGAGGTTGCTGAACAGACTTTTGGGCTGGGGAGTTGCTGTTGGTTTTTTGTATCATCATTTTAGATCCTGTTACGATTTATGTGGAAATTGTTCAGTTTGGTTATATATTTTTAATGTTTTGCTTACTGTTTATGACTACAGTGGACGCTTGGGTTGCGAACGTGATCCATGCAGGAAGGATGTTTGCAACCCGCAGCGCTGTGTCTGCGCACGCGCAGGTCACTTTTCGGCACTTCTGCGCATGCGCAAGCGTCGAAACCCGGAAGTAACCCATTCCAGTACTTCCGGGTTCGGCACGGTGCGCAACCCGAAATCGCGCAACCCGAAGTGTCTGTAACTCAAGGTATGACTGTACTTTTGTTGTAGTTATGTGGGGTTTTGGGGTAAGCTGAGCATGGTTTGAACTGTGGAAAGGTGGCATACAAATAAAATGATGTCTGTATGTCTGTCTGCTTCATTCAGCTGTCTTTGGCGAGCCTTCGGGAGAAAAGGTTTGCAGCGATTGTAAGCCGTCAGTCCTGCTTGGGACTGCCAGAGACCCTTCTTTATTTTATTTTGAGGAGCATCCATTATTCAGAGAATTCTCTGGTCGCCCTATATTAGATGCCCTATATTTTTTGAGTTTCCCAGTGTAGCTAGAATTCAGTTTCAATTGCAGAGGCTTCTTTTTACAATCGGGAGTGGACATCTGTGGAAAAAAATAAGTTAATGATTTGCGGGATGTGTGTGTGTGTGAAATTGGAGTGTACCTTGTGTGCATTGGATGGGTTTTCTGAAGGACATAGGAAGACCCAATGGCCCATCTAGTCCAGCATCCTGTTCTTACAGTGGTTCATCAGATGCTTCTGCAAAGCCCATAGCCAAGACCTGAGCTCAACAGCAACTCTCCCCACATGGGATTCCCTGTCGACTGGTAATCAGAGGCCTCTTTCCTCCAACAGTAGTGGGAGAAGATGGTCATTGTGGCTAGTAGATTCATATCCTCTATGAATCTGTCTGATTGCTTTTCTAAGACACCTGAGTTTGTGGCCATCGGTACATCTTGCTGGGAGCAAATCCCACAGTTCTCTCTGCTGTGTGAAAAATTCCATTCTGAATCTTTATCTCCTTTCTCAGGCCCACGCCTCATTTTATACACCTCTATCAGGTGTTCCCCTGCATTCACTTTATTTGACTTCTCCTCCCCCCCCCAAAAAAAAAAGTTGTACTGTTTTTTCGCTGGTGAGTTCCAAACCGTTGATCATTTCAGTCACCCTTTTCTGAACCTTCTCCAGCTTTTTCTCTCTGGCTAGTATGTCCCTAGCCAAATCAGCAACTTTTGTTTTATTTTTTTGCTGGTGCGACATTATTTTGAGGGGCAAGGGAAATGCGGCCTCATTGCCAAATCTGGCCTTGGACAGACACGTGTCCTTCTGCCAGCTACTTGTTCCTGAGCTTTGTCAACAATGCAAGGCCCTGTTGACTCAGCCTGCGTAGTGCTGGAAGCGATGGTATCTGCTAATATTTATGCGAATGTACCTCTTTCTGCATTTTGCCCACAGGTCAGAGGTTTGCACCCTGGACTAGATAACCACCATGGTCTCTTCTGGCACGGTGATTCTATGAAGGGTGCATTGGTGTCCTCCCCCCCACACACACACTCAGCTCTCGCCTGTGGCTGCTAGAAGCTGTCAGCATGCGACAGTGGCCACCCCACCCACCAGGGAATGACTTTGACTGGCCAGCTAAACCAGGTGAGAGTAGCTGGTGGGTGAGACCAATAGTGGGTCCAACGGTGAAGAAGGTAGTTTCTGCGTGTGATGTAGAGGGAAATAAGGGACAGATAGGGCTTGTCTAGGAGAAGGGAAACTTTGACCCTAAAGCTCCGCTCCCTTGTGGGTTGTCTTTGGGAGAAGAAAAGGCTAAGGAGCAAACCCTACACAAATCCGGAGTCCCTAAGACAGTTGGACACCTTCTTCCAGCAACTCCTGCAGCCAAGCTAGTGCTCTTCTTTCCTTTGGGATCACATCATCAAGGCTGAGAGGGGTGGGTCTTGTCATCTGGGTAGCCCAGGAGTTGCAAGTCAAGGCCCTGAGTTCCCCCATAAAACATCAGTATTTTAGGTTAATGGGTGAATTAAGGTCACAACTTTATTGGTTACAGGATGTGAGTGGTATTGGCTTAGGCATTGGAATTGCACAGACTATATCTGACTCCTACCTGCCATGCAGGAAGTACAGTAAGGGTCAACCACCAGTAGGGGGAGCCCTGTTAATGTACATCAACTCAGAACTCCCCCAGGGTCCTGATGTGGTCGTGGCATGGCCCTAGCTCCTACTCGGGCTTCGAACAATGTCCACACCTCTGGATCCCTGTGGGGCAGCGGTTCTCAACCTGTGGGTCCCCAGATGTTGTTGGTCTACAACTCCCATCATCCCTGAGTTCTGGCCTTGCTAGCTGGGGTGATGGGAGTTGTAGTTCAACAACATCTGGCGACCCACAGGTTGAGAAAGGCTGCTGTAGGGGAATACCCTTAAAATGGAGGGGCAGGTGATGGCCACACCTCCCCTCCCCTTACCAATGCCTAACCGCCACTCGAGCCAATGGCTCGCCGCCAATACCCTCACAACTGCACAACACCTAATGCCCTCAGTGACATCGGCCAACCAAACATCATTTCCCCGATCGGAAAGATGTACGCCATCGTCACGGAACAAGGCCTCTTTGCTGAACATAATGGCGGGGTCACCCGGCCTTTCAGCATTTCCACCTTCCGTGTCACTGCTCGATTCACGAGTTTCCTGGCCTTATTAGTGGCAGCTGGGCAAAGACTGTCCAGGATTGCGCCCCCAGAGGTCACTTCTGTCCGGTTTCACTTCACCCCCAGAGGTGCACTCCATTCTCTCTTGAGACAGGAGGGGCGTTCGGAGGGCAAAAAGAAATTTAAAAAATGCATTGGTGTTTGTCCTTCCTTTGAAAACTGAAGGTGTAAAGTCCTTGCTTTCCATCTGTCTGTTTACCCTCTAAACATGGTTGTCCAACTCGATTGTTAAAAGACCTAAAAATCCAGCCTCGGGAGTTGGCATATGAGTGTCTCCCTCCCTCCCCCTCTCTTTTGTACTATTTACTGGCAACAAAAGGTGACCTCAAACCTGCCAAGGGTGTCTGCTTTGTTCTGTAAAGGTTAGGAGAATGCAAGGTGGGTAACTACAGGGAAAGAAAATGGCAGGTGGTGTTCATGGCCCTAACTCCGTGGTTAGATCATCTGCTTCACATGCAGAAGGCCTCAATTTCATTCCACAACAACTCCCAAGTAGGACTGGAAATGTCTCCCCCTAGAGAGCTATTGCTGGTCCCTGAGCTAGATGGACCAATGGCCTGACTCAGTATGAACTTCCTATGTTCCTAAAACCTGGTTAAAATTGTTGGATTGCTGTTGTTTTTTAACAGACCCGCCAGCTACTAACCAGTCAGTGGCTCTGACTGGTTTAAAATGGCTCTGCTGTAAAAGCCTTTGGGCCTCGCCTGCCCTCCCCGCTCACATCCTTTATTTTATGGTGTTTTTATTTACGTCTCACAACAATGCAGGGCAGTTCAGCATCCCCACAACAAGCCAAAGGGACATTTCACATGCAAAGGAGTAACTAAGGGCAGTAGCTCAGGAGCAAAGCATTTGCCTTGCATGCAGAGGGTCCCGGGTTCGATCCCTGGCATCCCCAGGTATGGTGGGGAGAAACTCCTGCCTGTAACCCTGCTAAGCCCCTGCCCATCAGTGTAGGCAATACCAAGCTCAGTGGACCATAGTGGCCTGATCCTGTGGATGTAGCTTCCAGGATTCCTGCATTGCCAGGGGTTTGACAAGATGATCCTCAGGGTCCTTTCCAATTTTATGATTCTATGCTCCATCCTTAACTAAAGTCACATCCACACCATGTATTTTAAGCACATGGCTTCCCTCAGAGAACCCTGGGAATTGTAGTTTAAGGGTGCTGGGAGTTATAGCTTTGCAAGGGTGAACGGTTCTTCTCATGATTCTTAGGGGAAACCCTGTGCTTTAAATATGTGGCGCAGATGTACCCTAAGGGTGAGTCCAGGTGGTCATTCTTTGGTGTGTGATGTTCAGTCACATACTGGCAATTTCAGTTTACGCAATTAAAGTTCATTCACGCTCTTGCGTGGCAAGCCCACTTCCCCCCCCCCCCATACCCTGGTCTGTTTGCAGTAAGGAAAGTGGTGGGGAAAGCTTTGGGTAGCGTGGAGGTAACGATCGCTCGACACCGCATCATCAAATGATAGTTGAAAAAGACCTGCTATGGCATTACATTTTTTTATATTGTTTTGATCATACCTTGCTGCTGCAGCTATATATATTTTTAAAGGAGGTTTATCGAGCACAGTAAAACAACAATTTTACAGGGAAAGAATAGATTTTGAACCGGTGAACAACTGTAACAAAAATGGTTTTATACAGAGGGGAACTGGAGGAGCTGTCAGAAGCCTAAGAACCAAAGTAACTTTTTAAAACAGGATGATTGCAAAGAAATAAATCTTTGCCTGGATGGCTTAGGAGCTGGGTGAGCTACAAAGTGGAACCAAACTCTCTGCAAAATATATGGCTTATCCCTGTCTAAGGCCTATCACAGAATTCCCGAAAGGCTGTGTGGTGAGAGGAAAGTACTCTGCCTGTACTCAGGTCATATTTTTTTTTCCTTTGCATATTACTACGTTTATATTACAGTGGTACCTCGGCTGTTTTGGGACTACAATTCCCATCATCCTTGACCACTGCTCCTGTTAGCTAGGGATGATGGGAGTTGCAGTCCCAAAACAGCTGAAGGGCCAAATTTGGCCATCACTGTCTAAAGGGTCAGTTTCATTTAGCCCTTAAATGAAGGCTAATGTGTCCCTGGATGATTATATTCATTTACAGTGGTACCTCGGGTTAAGTACTTATTTCGTTCCGGAGGTCTGTTCTTAACCTGAAACTGTTCTTAACCTGAAGCACCACTTTAGCTAATGGGGCCTCCTGCTGCCGCCGCGCCGCCGGAGCATGATTTCTGTTCTTATCCTGAAACAAAGTTCTTAACCTGAAGCACTATTTCTGGGTTAGCAGAGTCTGTAACCTGAAGCGTCTGTAATCCGAGGTACCACTGTATCTATCTGCGGAACTTGCACTCTTCCAGGTGCCACTTAATTCCCTTTCCGTGTTTGTAAAAACCAGCCTTTTAGTGTGGCAGCACCTAAACTGTGGAACTCCCTGCCTATTGACACCACTGCGCTCTTTTTGGCGCATGCGAAAAATGTTTTTGTCCCTACAAGCCTACGCAGACATGTGGAATGTGGGTGCCTCTTTCAATCTGTCGTTTTGTATAGCGCCGATTTTATCCTTTGATTGTTGCGTAGGGTCGTTTCTGCTGGTCATCTTGCCGTTTTAGTCTCTCTGCAAACCGCTTTGTGCAGCTTCCCTCCCCAATCAGGCGGTGTATAAATCTTGTGGAATGCATGAAATGAAAACAGGCCTCTTTTGGGAAGCGGGTGGGAGGGGCCAAGTGCCCAAGAGGTGTGGCTAGAGGAGAGGGAAGGGGTGGGGCCATAAGACAAGCACCACCCTCCGTCCTGATCTCTCCTCTTCAACCGCTGCTTGAAAAAGGCAAGCAAAACAGAGAAGCGTCTGCCAGGAAAAGGGTCTGGATAATCGAGCTCTTCCATCTATGGTCTCTGAAGGGAGCATGTGCCTCCTTACTGGGTCCAGCCTCCTTTGCAAAAGAAAAAAGAGCAAAGGCTGGTTGGCTTGCATGTTTGTGTGTTTGTGTTTAAAGGGCAAGTGACTGCTGCGTTTCTCCTCCTCTTCCCCCTTGCCTCCAGTCATTCAGCTAAAAAGGAGGGGGAGAAGGCATCTGTATTATTATTCCCCCCCCCCTTAAAGCAGCTTCTCCTCCTAGAAAAAGGAGGGTTCCCCACCCCCACCCCAAGCTCCCTTCTTGCAATTGCCGAACGGATTTTGATGCATCCGTGACACTTCTCTTCCTGACAAGCAGCAGCGGCAGCAAACAGGAGGAAGGAGAGAGCTGGGGATCCGGAGAAGACAGGGTGGCTTGGGTGGATGCCAGCGACCAACCAGGAGGACACGGCGGAGCCTTTAAAATTGCGTTGAGGGTCTCTCACACCGCCAGCCTCTCTGTTTATCTCACGACACCTTTGCTGGGTCTAGCCCAGAGGTCTGGCAGCTCTTAATGCGGCCCCAGGGAAATAATCCGAATTTGAGGGACTGGACGGCGTCTGATAGCAGCTGCTGAGCGTTCTCTAGAGACCTCGAAACCACCACCTCGAGGCACCATCTCACCCACCCGTTCTGTTGCAACCTGCTTGTGTCAGCCTTGGCTGTAAGCTTCCAGAAGAACACTCTGGTACCCAAATGGTACTATAAACAAAACCTCAGGATCTTGCTACCCATCCTCTAGTTACTTTGGAAATTGCATCTTTTTTTTCCTCCCTATTTTTTTTAAAAAGAAGTGCATTTTTTTATTTTTCACGTGGGCCTCTTAAAGGATGTTGTTGCTGTTTTTTCTGTCTTGATTTGTTTCCATAATTTCCTGCCCCTTTGCAGTTCTAGTCCTGCAAGGATTTGGGGGAGATACTTTTTGGAGAATGGGGTGCAAAATGGACACACTATGAATGGGGATTTTGTGGCTGCTTCCTTGGGCGTGAATTGTGGTGCCATTGGAGAGACCATAGAGATAAACTCCAAACCATCGGTGAGGAGACAGTTTAAATATAGGCGCCATAGTGAAGCAGCACCTGCTGTCCTGCTAACAGATAAACTTCCAGATGTTATTTCTTCGGCTTTTTCCTAGTACTCTGCTGAAGATACCTCCCGACTGATCGTGCAGGTGAGAACGTACGTGTAGTGGTTCTAGGGGTTGCTCGTGCGTAAGCCGGTGCAAACACCTGGCTGGGTTGCCTGAGTGAACCTTTTCTGTCCGGACAGCCACTCACCCGTGGCTGTCTCAATCGCTGGCAGAATCCGTCAGTGGGCGTTTCTTAAACTTCTTCCAGCAAAGAAGCTCTTTGACGCCTAGTCTCCTCCTACTCTCTCTGCGCGAAAGCCTTCTGCGCAAGGAGGGCGTAGGCAGCGGAGGACCTCTACTCCCCCCGCTGGTCCCCGGCAAGGAGTCATGGGACCGCCTCGCCGCTTCCCCCATCTGCCCCCCTTCTCCACTGGTGCTACGCTGATTCTCTTCCCCAGAAGATGGGCTGCCTCTCCCAACCCCGGGACGCTCTCTGGAATCCCTCTGGATTTTGCTCTCTCCCTCCAGCACTGATGGCAGTTCCCTGACAGTACGTATTTCATGATTCCACAGGAGCTCAGGGGTGAAGCCTGGAATGCCGCTCCTAGGGAATCTCAGCCTTCATTTTTAAAAGCATCCGCCAAGTTTCTAGCCCTTATTGTTGCAGAGGACAATGGCAGGTGCAATCTCGAAAGCAGGAAATTTTTCATTTTGTTTCATTTATTTGATTCACAGCATTTATGTGCCACTCGATTGTAACAAAGCCTCTAAGCAGTTTACAAAAACTTTTAGAAAATTGAAGTGGTTAGAAAAAGACAGTTTTTTTAAAAAACAGGTGTTAATTAAAATTGACAAATTAAAACCCATGCCCACATTCTACCTGTCTGGAGAGCCTTGCTGAACAAAAATGTTTTAGGCAAGCACTGAAAAGAGTTCATTGAAGGCGTCTGCCTAATGTCAATAGGCAGGGAGTTCCAAAGTGCATGTGCAGCCATACTAAAAATCAGTGTCACTTCCTGGTGTGCATACCTTCTTCTCCCCCTCCCCATCCCAACTCATGCCCATCATGACTAGCAAAAACATAATTAGCTACACCAGGTAAGAGATATAAGTTGCTTTAATTTGTGCAGTTTATGCTGGTGTTAATTTTGCATTGATTCCCACAGGAATTGGGTTTTTTGCTTGGCACCGAATTCACTGAGGTAGCACATGGTGTTTATGGTACTGCTGTGTGTGACGTTTGTGCCCTAGGGATGGTGTTGAAATGCAGGTTGCTTGGACCTGAGCATGGTCAGTGGTGGTCAAGAATGCCCAGAGTCGTAGTACAACAACATCTGGAAGGCACTGTGTTGTTCATCACTGGCAGATGGCTTTGAAGGACCTTTCCAGAGGTGCCTTTTATTTCTGTTGCTGTGACGGGCGAAACATCTTCGGGTCTGTGACTTTACTCTCTCCCCCATTTTCCTGCCATTTCTCTGTTAAAAATCCAGCATGTGACTTGACCGATAAAATATTCTGGGATGTCCCAATTCTTGCTCATCTGGCTCAGTGTCACCTGGCAGCAGTTCTCTAGGACAGGGGCAGTGTTAGAAACTCAGATATATAAGCTAGGCACCAAATGGCTCCTTAAACCAGGGTTGCGGTTGCCAAAACGGAATGCCTAGTTGCCATTTCGGGACCAGACGGCTCAACAGCTGCATTTCTCAATACGGGTTCTTTGTTCCTGAACTTCATTCTGATTGTGCAGTTAAAATATAACAGGTAGAATTCTACAGGGTGTGTTGCTAGTGTGTGAAAACAGTCAAGATCCAAGGATCCCTAGGCATGCACCTCCAGGTAGAGGAGACATCAGGCGCCATCCTGATGCCCGGGCATCAGGTCGTAAGTGGCCAATAAAGGTAAAGGGACCCCTGACCGTTAGGTCCAGTTGTGGCCGACTCTGGGGTTGCAGCGGTCATCTCGCTTTATTGGCCGAAGGAGCCAGCATACAGCTTCCGGGTTATATGGCCAGCATGACTAAGCCTCTTCTGGCGAACCAGAGCAGCGCACGGAAACGCCGTTTACCTTCCCGCCAGAGCGGTACCTATTTATCTACTTGCGCTTTGACGTGCTTTCGAACTGCTAGGTTGGCAGGAGCTGGGACCGAACAACGGGAGCTCACCTCGTCATGGGGATTCGAACCACCGACCTTCTGATCGGCAAGTCCTAGGCTCAGTGGTTTAACCCACAGCGCCACCTGCGTCCCTAAGTGGCCAATAGTCAGGTGCAAAATGTGGCTGGCGAATTTTGAACGCTGGGCAGGGGGAGGCAATCTCAGGCCTCGGGGACCAGTGTGGCCCCCAGGCCTCTCTATCTGGCCCTCGGAACTGAGACCACACCCTTTGCTCTCCCTGCCTTGCACCCTGAATGTTTTTGCCTGGCTGGAATGTGTCCTTGAGCTCTGATCATGACTTTTGGCTGGGTGGAGAGGATGTATGTGTGTAGAAATTAGCCTACTGTCAAAATCTACGTTTGTTGCTTCTCCCACTTTGGCCTCTGGCCTGCCCATCACTGAGAACATGGACCTTGTGTTAAAAGAGGTCCCTCCCTCCCCACTCCTGCCCTGGGGTCTCAGGTAGAGTCCTTGCCCGTCACCTGTTATCTCAGGGATGGGAAACTTCTGACTCTCCAGAAGTTCTTGGACTTCATCAACCTCAGCCAGCGTGTCCAACGGGAGCTGTCGTCTCTACAGTTATCTGTTCCCTCACCCTTCCGCTCCCTGAGCCTTTTAACGAGAGATGCTGAGGATCTTCAGGAGAGACTTAAAAGCATTCCTGTTCACCGAGGCATTTGATGGCTCAAGCACACTCTCCCTGGCCACCTTGACATCATTATTAGTGGTGAGGACAGGTGGCTGTTTTTACTTGCATCCCGTGCTAGGCCTACACAAGGTAGACCCACCGGAGGGAATGGACGTGGCCAAGTTAGGTCTGTTAATTTCTGTGGGTGTGCTTGCTGCAGGACTTAGCTGGACAGAACCCAATGTTTTTGTTTTTAGTTGTGTTTTGCTGCCTTGGGCTACTTTAGAAGGTAGGTCTGATGAAGGTGATGTCACTTTCTGCTGCTGGAGAACGTTCCTGGTCTTGCGAACAGTCAGTTTTGTTTGGGGTGTCCTCTGATGAGGAATTGAGAGGGAAGGTCCAAGGAAGGGATATGGAGGGTGGGTGGTTGAGCTTTGCTCTGTCTTCGTAGTGTGGGGATGCCTCCAGCTGGGTTGCAATTGTAAGACTCCTGCTGAACGAAAAGGCCATGAGCATGGTGCCTTTATCCTCTTCTCCCCCTTCAACCCTCTCCCCCCCCCCCGGCCTCCACCCCAGCTTGGCTTTCCCAAGCGCATAGTTCAGTCATGGAATTTGATCCCGCAGGAGGCCTGATGGTTATCATATACGAGAGGCCCCATCTTTATTGGCACTCCGCCGGCTCCTGAAGATACAGCTGCTTAGGCGAGCATTCCCATTGCACCAAACCTCTGGTTTAATTGTTACGACTTTTCAATCGCTCATTTTATTCTCTATAGGCGACTTGCACTTGGGTTACGTTCTGGGGATAGTGTCTAAAGCCCAAATTGCATATGGTCGAAAAATGTTGGATTCAGTTGTGGGTGGGGTTGCCAAAGTGTTTTTTTTCCTGGACACCTGCCCCCTTCCTGGCCCCCTTTATTTTTTAATTTTCTTGCCAAGCGCGTAAAGCTGAATAATGCGTACAAGTTAAATGCGCATAACTTTCAAGGTACCTGTACAGTGGTACCTCTGGTTACAAACTTAATTCGTTCCAGAGGTCCGTTCTTAACTTGAAACCGTTCTTAACCTGAGGTACCACTTTAGCTAATGGGGCCTCCCGTGCAGTTTCTGTTCTCATCCTGAGATAAAGTTCTTAACACGAGGTACTACTTCCGGGTTAGCGGAGTCTGTAACCCAAAGTGTTTGTAACCCAAGGTGTTTGTAACCCGAGGTACCACTGTATTCCAATTCAGGATGTTTTAAAGCCCTGGTGGATTTGTTGTTGCATATTTTAAATTTCAGTTTCAAACTGGTTTTTAACATTGTCTTTGACGCAGCATGTAATTAAACTGTGGAACTCACTGCCACAGGAAGTGCTGGTGTCCGCCTGGTTGGATGGCCTTAAAAGAGGGTTGGACAGATTCATGGAGGAGGCTATCCAAGGCTACTAGCCATAATGGCTATGCTCAGCCTCCACAGCCAGAGGAAGTATGCCTCTGAATACCAGTTGCTAGGAACCACAAGAGGGGGAAGTTGCTGTCGCCCTCAGATCCTGCTTGTGGGCTTCCCACTGGCATCTGGTCAGCCCCCTGCCCTGTGACCTTAGGGCAGGTAGAAATAACAACAACTACTACTACTGCTCTATTTTACCGTCTTCTTTCTGTTAGTCCATGGCATGGGTAGGCAAACTAAGGCCCGGAGGCCACATCCGGCCCAATCGCCTTCTAAATCCAACCCATGGACAGTCTGGGAATCAGGGTGCTTTTACATGAGTAGAATGTGTCCTTTTATTTAAAATGCATCTCTGGGATATTTGTTGGGCATAGGAATTTATTCATTTTTTCTCTCCAAATTAGAGTCTGCCCCCCCCCCCAAGCTCTGAGGGACAGTGGACCGGCCCCCTACTGAAAATGTTTGCTGACCCCTGGTCCATGGGGATGGGGCAGGAACACCAAAGCTTCGTTTCCATTAGAGTATCCGTGTGGAATCTTTGTTTCCTCCAGAAGTTGCTGAACTACAATTCCCAACATTCCTTGCCATTGGTCATACTGGCTAGAGCAGATGGAAACTGGAGTTTAGCAGCATCAGGAGGTGGAACCAGAGTTTCCCCACATCTGCAGTGGAGTACACGGTATAGGCTTGGGTATGGAAAGGGGGTTCCTGGTGGTCTCTAGCTTGTTTTTGTTATTTAAGAACGGGTTTTAAAAGCAAGCTTCTAGCCCTCAAGGCTGTGTTGAGAATTCAGCTTTTGCTTTGAAGTTTAATTGTTTGAGCATGGAACTCTAAATCACTTTACCTTCAGGTACACAGAGTGTTGTTTAAGCCTGTTGCATCAGCATGTACAAAATTTGACGTCAGCGTGGGGAAACCTTTGGCCCTACGGTTATTGCAGAACTACAACTCCCATGAACCCCCAGCAAGCATATCCAATGGCCTTGGAACTTGGGAGCTGTTGTTCAGCAACATCGAGAGGGCCAAAGGTTCCTCGCATCTGCTCTGCATTGAACACTCTTTCCTTTTCCTTCCCAAATCCACCCAAGTGTTTGAAAATAGCAATTGGCACTTTATTGACATCAGGCCAGAGTCTGGGTGCCTCGAGGGTCACTTACACTCAGCCTCGCCTTCCTTGCTAGATTGTTGTGGTGATAAAATTGGGGGGGGGGGGTCAGTATGGGTAGAGAACCACATCCATTTCCTTAAGTTCCTTGGAAAATAAACAAGATAGAATTGTAATAATTTTTACGCGCTCTCCCCAAGGAGTCTAGCCTAATGCTGAAAATAATAAACACCTTGTTTTATTTCCCCCAGGCTTTTAGTCTGTGATGGAAACTGCTTTTAATTGCTGGTGTTTATTCACCTCCTTATTTTATTATTGTGTTTTCGTTGTTTTGTGAATCGCTCCCAAAATGTGTGCTCCTCCCTCCCCAACCTCTTTTTCAATTTTTTTTACATTGACATAAATGGATAAAATAAAACCACGTGAGTAATTTAGGGAGACGAGACTGTCCGCATTCAGCTCTTTATCTTGCAGCTATGAATATTTGCATGGTGCAGGAAAAGTGACTAGGGAGAAGTTTTTCTCCTTCGCTCGTAATACTGGAACTCGGAGCCATCCGGTGAAGCTCAGTGTTGGAAGATTTAGGGCAAGCAACAGAAAGTACTTCTTTGCACGTAGTTAAATTGTGGGATTCACTCTCCTCTTGTGATGGTCCCCTTGGATGGCTTTAAAAGGGGGTTAGATACCGTATTTTTCGCTCCATAAGATACACTTTTTTCCTCCTAAAAAGTAAGGGGAAATGTGTCTGTGAGTCTTATGGAGCGAATGGCGCTGCACAGAGAGGGCCACCTTAACCTCACTGGGTTGTTGTGAGGTTGTTCTGTGATAGCCCTTGTTTAGCCCCCTGAGTAACTTGACAAACAGACAGAAGAACATTACAGTGGTACCTCAGGTTAAGTACTTAATTCGTTCCGGAAGTCCGTTCTTAACCTGAAACTGTTCTTAACCTGAAGCACCACTTTAGCTAATGGGGCCTCCTGCTTCCGCCGCACCGCCGGAGCACGATTTCTGAAACAAAGTTCTTAACCTGAAGCACTATTTCTGGGTTAGCGGAGTCTGTAACCTGAAGCGTATGTAACCCGATGTACCACTGTATTCTTGTTTTCCCTCTTCAGTCAGTCTTGGATTCCATCACTGCCCAAACCATGTGCCTCTGTCTCTCCAAACGGCCAGATGATCCCATTTTTTTTCTGGGGCTTTCTGTTAGAGAATGAAATCCAAGCACTGATGCCTGTTAAAATGCTTCTACTGTTCACTTGCAAAATCAAGTTTTTGAAAAGAGGCTCTACAGAAATAAAAGATTCAAAATATTTTTTTTCCCTTGTTTTCCTCCTCTAAAAACTAGGTGCGTCTTATGGTCGATACGGTAAATTCACAGAGGATATGACCATCAGTAGCTTCTAGTCATGATGGCTCTCTGTTCTACCTCTCCAGTGTCAGAGACAACGAACAGACAGTTGCTGAGAATAACAAGTGGGGACAGTTGCCTTGTGCTTGGGCCCTGCTTGCGGGCTTCTCATAGTCATCTGGTTGGCCGCTGCGAGAACAGGATGCTGGACTAGATGGGCCACTGGCTGGATCCAGCAGCACTTGGTCTAACGCGGAGGAAAAAGTTGGGAAATGTACAAAATGGGCAGCTTCAAAAAAGTGGTGGTGGTGGTGGAGAGGAATGCACAAACGGTCTCTTTAACCATAACCTTGTCAAGCATTGGCAGCGCTCTGAAGTGACTGGAAGCCTCAGCCAGCTGCCCAGCTGGTACAATGCATTTCCTGGGTTATGTTTGACAAAAACAGCAGGAGAGAGTGTGTGTGCCTGAGAGGGGGAGAGAGAGGGGGTTGGGGGGGGAGTTTCAGGCTAGCTGTGAACAGAATTAGCTCCATGTGTTTTAACAAAGTGATAGCTGGAATGTTTAGAAAGTGTGTGTGTGTTTTGGTGGGGAGAACTGGGCCATCTCCTTGCCTATTTCTCACTTCCCTGCCCCAAAGCTGGGTTATGTAAGGCTTCATTTGGCATTCAAGGGACATCACCAGACAGAGGGAAGGAGAAAATGCCCATTTTTCTTCTTCAAATGAAGTGCCCAAGAGATGTCTGGATTCCATGATTCCATGAGGAATTCTCAGATAATGTTGGAACGCTACCAGCCTCATATCCCAAGTTGCTCAGGAATTCTATGAAACAAAGAAACAAGCAAAAATAATTAAAAAAAACCCAGTCGTTAAAATAGGGCAGTTAGGAAGGTTAAGTCTGCCATCTTGATTCAGAACGGCATCCAATTGCATCCAAACATAGGTGACAACTTCCTCCGTGACCTCTAGGGAAGTCATGCAAAATGTGGTTACGATATGCTAGTAAAGGTAAAGGGTAAAGGGACCCCTGACCATTAGGTCCCGTCGTGACCGACTCTGGGGTTGCGATGCTCATCTCGCTTTATTGGCCGAGGGAGCCGGTGTACAGCTTCCGGGTCATGTGGCCAGCAGGACTAAGCCGCTTCTGGCGAATCAGAGCAGCGCAGGGAAACGCAGTTTACCTTCCCGCCAGAGCGGTACCTATTTATCTACTTGCACTTTGACGTGCTTTCGAACTGCTAGGTTGGCAGGAGCAGGGACCAAACAACGGGAGCTCACCCCGTCGCAGGGATTCGAACCGCCGACCTTCTGATCGGCAAGTCCTAGGCTCTGTGGTTTAACCCACAGCGCCACCCGCGTCCCTCTATGCTAAGAGTTGCCAAATGCATAATAAACAAATGTCCTAAAATTTAATGTAGATCGGATTCTACCTTATACTCATCGGGTTCCAGACAAGGGTCATTCCTGGGACCTCCTGTGTGCTGATCTAACCCTGAGCTACAGCTCTCTGCTGTCGGCCTCTAATATACCGTAACTACATCAGCAGAGAATTTGCCCTGATTTGCAGAAAGTCACCTGGTGCCGTCTAGATGTTTTGGACTACAATTCCCATCCTCCAGCTAGCCAGCATACATGTTGCGGCCTGTGGCTGCTGGGAGCTGCAGTCGAAAACTTGATGATGCAATTCCCCTGTGAGGAAATGTTTGCACATTTTGGGACTTTTCAGTTTGAAGAAAAAATGAGGAAGAGGTGACATGATAGAAGTTCATAATATGGTGCTTGGCATGCGGAAAGGGTTTTTCCCTCTCTCGCAACACTAGAATGCATGGACATGCAGTGAAGGTTAAACTATGGAACTCAATCTCAAGCTCTCAAACTCTCTCTCTCTCTCTCTCTCTCTCTCTCTCTCTTTCTTTCTTTCTTTCTTTTCTCTTTCTTTTTAAAAAGCATGCTTTCTAGCAGTCTGAAGATTTTAAAAATTCTCCTCAGGTTACATATGCTTCAGGTTACATACGCTTCAGGTTACAGACTCCGCTAACCCAGAAATAGTACCTCGGGTAAAGAACTTTGCTTCAGGATGAGAACAGAAATTGTGCTCTGGCGGCGCGGTGGCAGCAGGAGGCCCCATTAGCTAAAGTGGTGCTTCAGGTTAAGAACAGTTTCAGGTTAAGTACGGACCTCTGGAACGAATTAAGTACTTAACCTGAGGTACCACTGTACTGTGTCAGATCTAAGCTTCCACACCCAAGTCTTTCCAGGCCTGGGCACGAAATGTGATGTCATGGGAAAGAACCAGGGTTTTCTCTGGTTGTATCGAAATGCCATCTGCCATTCTTCCTGGCCCTCCCCCCTCCTCTTCCCCTCATCGCAGACATTCAGCCTCCTCTGCTATCAAAGAACAATGCGTGGGAATTTTTTTGCAAAAACGCTACGTATCACATTGGTGCTAATAATAATATTTTCAATTGAAAATGTTAACTTATTTTTAGCCCCTTCCAAACATCGTACAATGCACTGACCTCCCTGCCCGCTCCCTTTCTAAATATGATGTCTAGGTTACATATCCACTCCTATTTTTTTGTAACTGTCTACTAATCCCTTTTAATTGAGACTGACAGACATAATCCCCTTAAGGCAAGGATTTTAATTGTTCTTTCAGTTGAAAGAGCTCCTCCTGCCCTCCCCTTTCGTAATCGGTCCGCCTGTGATGTCTGAAGCACGACACGTTTGGTTGTGATGCGGCTGGATCCCAGAATAGCCATGCTGGTATATTTAAATTTTTCTTCCTCTCATGTGAGAAGGTATCTATCTATTTTTAACTGTCTGGTTTCTTTAGCTCTTCCTTTGGTTCCTGAGACGTCTTTTGACTTATTTAGCCAGTGTGGTTAGAGTCCAGCACTCTATCCCAGAGTCACTCACTGTCTCTGAGCCTAACCTACCTCCCAGGGTTGTTGCGAGGATAAGATGAGAAGGGTTGTATGCGGGGCGGCGGGGGGGAGCATATATGCCACCTTGAACTCCTCGGATAGAAATCAAATAAATTTATTATATGAACACGTTGCGGTGGGATTCTTTTCTAGCTACTTGTTAAGAGTTTTGACTTCAGGCTGAGGAGACCTGTGTTTAAATCTCCTGTCGGCTCCGAAAATCTGGTAGAGCTCATGGTTTTGCACACAGAACAGTGTGGGAACCTCTCAGAACTTGAGGTCCGCATTCCTCTCTGGGCCACCTTCTGGGGGCCGCATGCCAGAGGTGGGCAGGGCCAGAGGCAAAAGTGGGTGGGGCAACAAATGTAAATGTTGCTTTTTGTACAGGAGGGTACTTCTACACATATAGGTGCATGCACCTCCCTATCCAGGCAACCAAGAGGCATGATCTGAGTTCAAGGGCACATTCCAGCCAGGCAAAAACACACAAGGAGGGAGCGAAGCAAGTCTGGTGAGGGGTGTGTCTGGGTGACAGATGGTGTGGGCCAGACAGAGAGAGCTACTAGCTACACCCCCAAATCTCCTTGAAGGGTTCATTGATATATTTTTTTAAGTGTATATGGCCACATTCACACCATACTTTTAGAGCTCTATGGTACCACTTTAAACTATCATGGCTTCCCTCAAGGAATTCTAGGAGCTGTAGTTTTTTTAAAAAGGGGGGTTCTAACAACTACCAGCACCTCTGGTTGGACACGGTAAGAAGACTCCATGGAGTGCTGGACCGATCCAACAGGACTCTCCTTATGTAACGTCATATTCCCCTGTTGCTAGGCAACCGCAAAGCGCATCTTCCAGGGCCAATGAAAGCATCCATCACCCATGGTTGTATCTAGACTCCACCACATGTGGAGGTGGGACATCTCTCTAGGTGGGTGCCTTTTCACCTGAAGTGTAGAAGTCATGCGCTTAAACTCCAGGGAAGATGCCCTTTCTTAACCATGAGAGGACATTATCTATGGAGCAAGAGGCCTAGGGGAGCCATGGAATCGCTTTTCTGGGCGGCTTTCGAGAAAAGGTTAGGAAGCCGGGCTTGAGACGGAACGTATTTCGCTTTCTGTTTTCTCCTCTTCTAAGAACCTTGTTGTCTCTGAAAGCACAGGCGTTTGCCAAAGGACTCGCCAAAATAACTGTCGCTCAGCACTGAAACTGAGTTCTGATATCTGCTCATCAATGGTGTGTTTTTTTTACTAGAATAACCTAAAAGGAGCCTTTGCTAGATCAGGCCAAAGGTCCATTTAGACACCACCACCCCATCCTGTTCTCACAGCAGCCAACCTGAGGCCTACGCAGAAAGCCCGTGAAGCAGGGACCTGCAATGTTCTGTGGTATCTTTCATTTTGATAACTGGCATACCATTAGTGGTATCTAACGTTTTGATAGCTCCAGAGACAGAAAACATCCACACCATACATTTAAAGCACTGTGGTACCACTTTAAACAGTTGTGGTTTACCACAAAGAATCCTGGGAGCTGGTGTTTGTTTATTTGTAAAGGGTGGTGAGAGTTGTTGGGAAGACCCCCTATTCCCCCTTCACAGAGCTAGTCCTACGCAGAGTAGATCCACTGAAGTCAAGCCTGAGAGTTGACCTGCTGATATTGATGGGGCCAAGTTAGCTGAGTCCATTATCTTCAATGAATCTGCTCTGAGCAGGGCTAGCGCTGGACGCAACATACAAAGAAAGGGCTGTGCTGTTAATCTTTCCAGCATTTGCCACACAATTTTGACAGGCATCAAATATTAAGGCCACATTTGCACCAGAGAACTGTGGCACCACTTTAAACAGCCATGGCTACCCCTCAAAGAATTCTGGGAATTATAGTTTAAGGGTGCTGAGGGTTGTTAGGCGACCCAGTTCCCCTCACAGAGCTACAAGTCCCGTAGCTCCCTGTTGACTGCTGAACCACTTTTAAGAGCTGTTAACTTTCTGAGGGGTATAGGGGGTCCCCAGTACCTCAGCACCTTTAACTACAACTCCCAGAATCCTTTTGGGGAAGGCATGACTGTTTAAAGTAGTATGATTAGTCCCCTTTATACTGTACATTTAAAGAACTATCATACCACTTTACAAAGTCAAGGCTTCCCCCAAATCATCCTGAGAACTGCAGTCTGTTGAACCACTCAGGGAATTACTGTGCTATGATTCTGCTTTAAATATATAGTACAAATGGGGCCTCAGTTGGAGACAACCCTGTGTTTTTGCCCAGAAATTAAAGCTGCTGTTTTCAATGAGGCTTGCTTGCTAAGTAAGTGTGCTTTGTGTTGCAGACTTTTTTGCTTGTATAAAATTGGAGTCTTTTGTCAAAAGCTTATTTATTTTGTACTATTGTTACATTCATTATTACATCTTACATCCCTCTCTTTACTACAGTGAGCTCAAGGCAGCGTATATGGTTCCCCCCTCCCCATTTTATCCTCACAACAGCCCTGTGTGGTGGGTTAGATTAAGGGGCAGTGACTGGCCCAATATTGGCCTTGTGAGCTTCATGGCTGACTGGAGAATTTGGACCCTGGTCTCCCAGGTCCTAGTCCATTCAAAGTGTGAGTGGCAGAGCACGACATGTCATCCTGTGTTAAATATTTGTGAATATTTGTTTGAGCTATATAACATAAAGGGGAGTATGTCTGTTTGAAGCCAATAGGAGACTGGCTTTAGCTCTGAATGCGACAGCAGCTTTGATCTTAAAATAAATAAATTTGTGACCTTTCCTAATTTATTTCTGAGTCCTTGAACCAATGAATTTCCCATTGCTTTTAATTCATGGCGCTCTACTTGTGTGTTTAAAAGAGCATCCATTTTCTACTTCATCTGTCATGGGCTGCCCTTGACTTGTTAAGTGTTTGATGGTGTGTTTGAGATGTGGCTTTGTGTTCTTTTCATTAATGCAAATGGGGTGAGAAGCGTTCATTGTCTCCTGTGCAAGTATTTTTAGTTCCTGGTCTAATTTTAGGCCTTGTCATCAGAAAGAGAAGAGAGAGGGACTGTGTCAGAAATTCATATGTGCTTTTTTTTAAGCTTCCTTCTGTTTTGAAACTTCTCTGTAAAAGGGTGGGTGGAGGGGGTGATCAGAACTGTGTGTGAGGGCTGCTGCTTCCTGGGTTGCCCAAGTGTCATCTGAGATTTATATTGACCACATAAACCTGAAACCAGCAGTTTGGGGCCTACTGGTGATCTTCTTATGCTCTTAGTCATTCTGTTCCCCTTGACTGGTTTTAAATGAAGCAAATTTCAGAGGAGGAGGAGGAGACTGTCCATAGCTACTAGCCACATTGGCTGTGTTCTGCCTCCACTATCAGATACACTGTGCATCTGAAAACCAGTTTCTGAGAATTGCAAGTGTGGAGAATTGCTGTTGCACTCAGGTCCTTTTAACATGCTTCCCATTGGGGCTTCTGTCTGGCCACTGTGAGAACAGGATGCTGGACTAGTTAGTCCACTTGACTTGATCTTATGACATCTGGAGAATGATGCCCCTGTTAGAATACATGAGAGCAAAGAAGAACAATATATGCCCACTTGGTGCATAGTAAGGTGAAGGTAAAGGGACCCCTGACCATTAGGTCCAGTTGTGGCCAACTCTGGGGTTGCGGTACTCATCTCGCTTTATTGGCCAAGGGAGCCGGTGTACAGCTTCCGGTTCAGGTGGCCAGCATGACTAAGCCACTTCTGGCGAACCAGAGCAGTGCACGGAAAGGACGTTTACCTTCCCGCCGGAGCAGTACCTATTTATCTACTTGCACTTTGACATGCTTTCGAACTGCTAGGTTGGCAGGAGCAGGGACCGAGCAACGGGAGCTCACCACGTTGTGGGGATTCGAACTGCCGACCTTCTGATCGGCAAGTCCTAGGCTCTGTGATTTAACCCACAGTGCCACCCATGTCCCACCATGTGTCTTATGCCACTTGGTGCATAAGAGGCACCAATTGGCCTTCCAGATGTTGCTGAACCACAATTCCCTATTGCCCATGTTTGCCGGGCCAGATGGGAGTTGTAGTTCAGCAAATCCCAGAAGACTATAGTTTCACCCACACACCTGGTGCATAGCAGCCACACTGCCTCAATCTTCCCAGCATGCTTTTTGAACCCATGCGTGGCTTTTTTTCCATCTCCCCACTCCCCAGGTTTCATCAATGCTTTGCCCTCTGTGCTGTGAGCCGGCCGTCCGGCCGTCAACTTGAGGTTGCCTGCGCCGGGCGATGGACTTTGACCCCTACGCAAGCATGCAGGTTGGAATGCGGGTGGTCCGTGGGGTGGACTGGAAATGGAGCAACCAAGACAACGGCGAAGGGAATGTCGGGACGGTGGTAGAGATCGGTCGGCAGGGCAGCCCAACCACCCCAGATAAGACCGTGGTGGTCCAGTGGGACCAAGGAACTCGCACCAACTACCGGACTGGGTTTCAGGGAGCGTACGATCTTCTTCTGTACGATAATGCACAAATAGGTAAGTAAATAACACAGGAAGCTGCCTTATAATGAATTAAGCCACTTGTCCATCTGTGTCAGTACTATCTACACCAGTGGGCCTCCAGCTTTTTTCCTCTGGGCCACATTTCCAGAATAAAAATTTCCTTGCCCTGACTTTTTTTTTATTGATAAGAAATACATTGGAAAACAAAAAGTAGCAGCTCCTGGCAGGCTTTGATTTGTAATGGAACACAGGTACTTTATCATATGATAACGGGACATCCAGAAAGTAAAAAACAAGGCGGATACATAAGAACATGAATCATTCCCAACATGTAATATTGATTGCCCTTGAACCTTTCTGCCACACTTGCCATCCTCTCCTGCCACACGCTTTTGAGAACCGCTGGTCTACACTGACTTGCTCTCCAGAGTTTCAGGCAGGTGACATTTCCACCTCTCCCTGGAGATGCCGGGATTGGAACCTGGGACTTTCTGCACTCAAGGCAGATGCTCTTGCACAGAGCTGTGGCCTTTTCTCGGAACCTAGGAATCTGCATCGCTGAGCCACACCAAGCATTCATCCAGCATTGTCTGCACCAGTCAGAGTAAAGAACCTGTGGCCTTCCCCTGGTTGTTGGACTGTTGTAACTCCCAACTGTCCTCTGGCGATGTTGCTGGCTGGTGACTTGAAAAGCCACAGTTTACCCCCCGGCTGATCTACACTGGCTGGCTTTGGAGAAGGGTCCTTCCCTGGAATGATTTGAGGATCCTGGGTGCCCATGCGTTATTTCAGACACCTCTAACATAGGGTTACCAGACATCCCCCGTTTCCAGGGAACAGTCCCCGGATTTGCGAATAAGTCCTTGGACAAATTCCATCCCCAGAATGTCCCCAGATTTCATCTAATGTTCCTAGGAAATGCAGTAGCGGCAGTCTCAGCAGCCCAGAGCAGTTGGCTCTGGCTGGCTTCCGGGCTGCCTCCACCTTCCCTGACCCCAGCAACTAAGCTGTGAAGGGAGGCTTCATGCTGCCTATCAGAACAGCCTCCCAACTCCTACTTGCATGCAAGCAGGAGCGGGGCGGGGATCTCTCAGCTGTGAAAGGAGGCTTCACGGTGCCTATCCGAGCTTGCGTGCAAGCAGGAGGGGGAAGGGATCTCTCAGTTAGGCAACAGGAAGCCTTGCTTCCCAGCTGAGGGATCCCACCCCCTCCTGCTTGCACACAAGTAGGAAGGGGATTGGGGCTGTTTTGATGGGAAGGGAGGCATCGTGCTGCCCGAGCCTTGCCACCGCCACTCTCCGCCCTCCTTCTCCACCTTCCTGCCTGACCCACTGTGCACCGCTTCCCCACCACCGAAGAACTAACAACTCAGGGGCTGCCCAGGTTCATGGAGAAAGGAGATAGAAGCCTCGGAGGAAGGGGAAACATGGCGGTTGAGGTCAAGGCGGCGGCCGCCCCTCTGCCACCGCCATCGCTGCAGCATCAATGTCCCAAACATGTAGTATGTATATATGTATGTAATTAAAGTGTCCCCAGATTCATTGAAAAAAATCTGATAACCCTACTCTAACACACACACTCTCCTGCTTACTGAAAGCCACACGTGTTAATAACCTTTCTTCCATAAGGGAGTTTCTCTAACCCCTTTGATCTCTTTGGTTGCTGAAGCTGCTGATGGTGACTCTCGCCTCTTTCTTTCTCTCTCAATTAGGCGTCCGCCACCCCAACATCATCTGCGACTGCTGCAAGAAACACGGGATCCGCGGGATGCGGTGGAAATGCAAGGTCTGCTTCGATTACGACTTGTGTATGCAGTGCTACATGAACAACAAGCATGACCTCTCCCACGCCTTTGAGCGCTACGAGACTGCTCACTCGCAGCCGTAAGTGATAGAATCAGAGATTTGTTGGGTTGGAAAGGGGTGCCAAGGGTCATCTAGTCCAACCCCCTGACACTTGCACATATCCCCGGTGTACATTGTCTGTAAGCAAAAGAAATGTTAATATATAGAGAGATAGATAACAAGAGGGTGACGTGTTCTTTCTTTTTAGGGCTCGATTCTATCCGTACTTGTTTTGCTTCAAGGGGTGGGAAACTGGAAACTGGAAACTGGCAAGCCAAGTATGGCATGTGGTATGATGCTGGAAATCCCTTGGGCACATGTCCAGTGATATATATTACTTTTGGTTTAAGTTGTTGTCCTCCTCAATTTTGTAGCTATCAGATCCTTGATATATGCAGTTTGCTCATGTACTTTTAAGTGATATTCCTTTAGTATGGGGATTAATGGAAGAACAAGAAAACTGTATTTTGCTCTAGATCTCTAAGAGACTTATACTTGGAGCCTGGAAGGATAAACACCTATTGTCTAATATGCAGCAGTCTGAGGACCCTGCAGCCTTGGCTACATCTTGAACATATTTCTTATAAACACCAGTTTTATGTGGATACCTGTTGGGACATTTGTACGGCTTCTATCCAGTGGCATGTGGTGAAGTTTCTCGTAGGGGAACAGTTAGGGCCAGAGGTACCAGCTTAGCTTGCGAGGGCGATTTGGGGTGGGTGGGTGATGTCGTGCAAATGAGCATAGCTCCTCCTTCGCTAAGCCGGGCAGAAACCAAAATGGAAAAGATTTGTCCGTCCCCAGGTGTGATGCTTTTGCTTTTAAGAGAACCGAGCTTCTCCAAAACTGAAGCAAGTAGAAAAAGGATGGGGGGTTGCTTAAGCAAAGGGCTTCCAGGGCTTTTTTCAGTAGACGATTGCAATGGTAACTAGGCAACCTACCCTGTTCCCTTTTTTAAAAAACACCCCCCTCCTCTAATGTTGCTTCCTAAATTGTAGAGGAGCTGCCAGTGCCACTGTGTGAAGTCCTCGGAGGAGAATGAAACTCGGGGGTGACTAATAGTGACTTTTAAGCTTTCTATGCGTGGGGCAGGAGAGCCGGATTTGGGCATGGGGGCGTGGGATGAAAGAGAGTCAGGGGGCAGGTGCTCAGTGCCGTTGACAGGTTGTCTTCGGAGGGAGGCGTGCAAAATGTCTGGGGGGAAAGGAAGGAGATGGGAGTTATGCGTCCCTAGTTAGGGGCAGGTACCCACTTCCTCCAGCCTCTCACCCCCATGTCTCGCTCCCATTCCCCCTCTTGTTCCACCTCGGCCCGCTACCCCACTCCTGAGCCCGGCAACACCTCAGGACTCATGATAGCCACTGTGGTTAGTAGCTATCGAGATTCTGGTTTCCTTTAAGCCCAGGTTCCCTGTTACGTCTGAACCACAAATCTTTAGCTTTTGTGGGTTTGACAAGCCAGGGTAATAAGGGACAATCTCTCCACACACACACACACATTATCCTGGCTTGTGATATGATGTTATGCAAGAGTTCTCTGGTCCTGGAGGGGGAAATGTAGGTTTGGCTTAACACAAGCCAGGATCTGTGTCTCAAAGCTGCTTCCACACCGGGGGGGGGGGGGCGGTGCAGAAGGACAAAAGAGGAGCACCAAGGGAGGATTGTGCCACTCATCTGTGACTTCATAAACCATGCTTTATGAGGCTGTGGACAGACAGTGCGTCACTTTCCCACTGGGGCTTCCAAGGTGAAAAGGAGGAGAAATCACTTGAAGCGCCTAAGTTTGGAATCTCTGGTGACTTTTTTGTGCACAATCATAAATCCAACGCATGGTTTCTTGGTTTCATTCAGATAATGGATACCTTCCTGTTGAAAATCCCAACAAGGCCTGCAGAATGTATTGATTCCTTGCAGTGTTGGTTGCCTCCAAGGTGAAAACACTGTGAAGTCTCTCTCTCTCTCTCTCTCTCTCTCTCTCTCTCTCTCTCTCTCTCGTGTCTTACAATGAGTAAGAGGTCTGGAAAGCAGTTTTGACGAAGAACAGTTGTGAAAAGTGGGATAAAGTTAGCACCGGGCAGTAAAGATTCAGGGCAGTTGCAATAGCTGCCTTCAGAGATGCCAAAAGTGAAGCAGAATTGTTCTCTGTTACCACATGTGGCGAGGGCTTTTAACATGTTGGCTAGACCGCTATTCAGGGTTGTATGTTCTGGGATTTGAATCGGCCTCGGACCATTTGGAGATTCAGCAGGCGCCTTCTGTCTCAAATTTTAAATGCCTGCTGAAAACTTCTCTATCCCACCAGGGCTATGCAGGCAATTCAGAACGTATCTTTTGACAATAGGTAGCTGATGTCTGCTTTTAGTTTTTTATATGATTTTTCATTGTATGGTTTTATACACTGTCGTCTTAAACACCTTTTTTTAATGAATAGCGGTATATAAATATTTTTATAAGTAAAATATAGGCCAGGGCACTTGCAAGACAATTCCATATGCGCGAGAACCCAATGAAACTGTTGAAGGAGGCAAACTATAAGGCTCTCAATAGAGGCGGGAAATAACTGAAGGCATCTAAGAAAAAAATCAAAAGGCAGAGAAATTAGTAAGATCGGTACCATAACTGAGGAATACTGATATTTAATTAAGAAGGCACCTGGGTGTGAGAACGGCCTTGTCCTTGCATTTGAGGGTTTTCAAAAGTGTAAATCATTTCTAAGTGGCCATGCTGGTGGGAGCTCTCAATTCAGTCCGGAGGATCCAGATAACAGCTCAAGACAGCATAACTTGAAAGGCTAACAAGCTGGATAATTTTTGAATCCTTGTTTTGAGGCCCCTTTAGAGGAGGAGAGGTTTTTTTATATCCTTGCATGTTTAAGGGATTCCATCTGGAAGTGACCCTGGGGCCAGATGAACACCATCACTAAAAGTTCAAACCGGTGATGCCGCTTGGCGATTTGCACATCCAGTATTTTTGACCTATTGTTTGCCGAACAAATAGCTATTTCATTAGGGAGGACCTTGGTCCAAAGGTGTTTGGTTACGTTTAAGGCTGTTGATTTTATCTGTTTTGTTTTGACTCTTGTGTATTTTATGAGCCATAAAAAGGGGCTTGTGGTCATTTGGTTGTTCCGCCTCATTCTGATTTGAAACCTTTTTGCTTTGGAAGTTATTAATTGTTTTTAACTGGTATTATATTTTTAAAAGATACTTCTCATATACTATATAGACATATCATAACTAGAACTGCAAAGTCTACCAAACTAAAGCCAGGAGCAAAATCGTGGCTGTGGGCAGATGGAAGAGGCTGTTGTCTGAAACCCAAGAGAGCACCTGCCTGTTGCTGTAGAAAATACTGAGCTAGATGGATGAATGATGCAACTCGGTATATAGAAGAATGGTATAGAATCCTAAGAGCTGGAAGGGACCACGAGGGTCATCTAGTCCTTGCAATGCAGGAATCTTTAGCCCAACATGGGTCTTGAACCCACAACCCTGAGATTAAGAGCCTCGTGATCTACTGACTCAGCTGTCCTATGGGAAGGGCTGTAGCTCTGCCTTGCATGCAGAAGGTTCCCAGGCTGAACCCCGGGCATCACCAACTAGGGCTTTGAGAGACTCTTGCTGTGAATCCTGGAGAGGTACTGCAAATGTAAATCATCCTTCTATATATAGATCCTTCCCACAAGGAATCCTGGGAGCTAGCTTGGATTTGTAGCTCTTTGAGGGGTGAACTACAGTTCCCAGGATACTTTAGGGGAGAGCCACATGTTTTGAACATATGGTGTGGATGTGACCCCAGTATCCCTAGGTTCTTTGGAGCAAAGCTGTTGCACTCCCTGCAAGAAGAATTCCATCCCCGGTTTCTGCAATTGAGATGAGCCTTTGTTTTAATTTTAACCTGCTAGGTGGCAAGGTGCTGGATACTAGAGGCAGATTGCTTGCTGATGAGAAGTACAGTATTTTAATTTAATGCAGACCACTTCCGCTGTGGGGGATCAGAGATGGTCCAGAGAGGTACCAGTGGGGAATTCCTCCCCGCCCCAAGAAAATAGCAGCATCAAGGAGGGACTTTCCTCTGGAGAGGAAAATGTGAAATTTTCCCTCTGTGCTGGCTCCAATCCGGTTAACTGAGAGCAATTTGCATTTTGCAAACCTACAGCCTAGATGTGAAGACATAGCTAATGTCACAGAAACCAGGGGAAAAAATCTGTTCTCTTTTTTCCATTCTGAAGAGCCATTTCACCTTTCTCCAAATTGCTTGCTCAACGTATAGCAGCAAACTTTTTCTTCTCCGAACAAGATCAATAGTTGCATTTCTATCTCTTTTTTCAACCGTTCTAGGCAAAGCACAAATGATGCCCCTGGAGACACTAATGCCGATTTTCCAGAGACGATAAAAAGTTTATTATCTATGGCAAAGCTAGGCTTGCATCCATCTAAGTCTGAAATTGGACCCCACACACCCTCTTTTCCCCTGAAGACATTGCAAGTTCAGCTAATGTCAACCTAACTTTTTGCTGCGCAGTTTTTACAATCTCTTTATTCCTTTTGCTGACTGATATTGCTCAGGCGCTCTCTCTTCTTCTTTATTTATTTAACAGAGTTTGTAAATTGCTAACTGTAGAATCATCTGTGTTGTTTCTATAAAATAAAATACATGTTAAAATGATTGGTGAAAGTTCAGATTACAAGTATGATGAGCAATTTTTGTAAAAAAAAAAGGGGGGGGTTGTATGCAACAAAGTTCTACTTGGAGTAAACTCATTCACATTAATGGCCCTAATGTCCATTACTTTCAGCAGGTCTACTCTGAGTAGGATTAGTACAGGATACAACCCTTACAAGGCAAAAATGCATGTCAACTTTACATATCTGGGTAGGCTTGTTTGAACAAGCGCTAAAAGATGGATTGCTTAGAAGCGCAGAACAAACATTATGTGGCACTTGCTATCAATATGTTTAAAAATCACTTTTTTCTTCCTGTACCTCCTTACCTACAAAACAGGCATCTTAAACAATTGCCAAGAGAAATGCAAATCAGTGGTTGGAAACGGAAGGGATTGCACATGATAAAGAGACTGCTACAAAAAAATAAAACCCTCTGATAGGAGTCTTAACTAAAAGATAAATTCAGAGATCTGGAAACAAGCTGGCTGCTCGTACCTCAAAAGATATATTTCTCAGCTAATCAGATAGTTATATCTCAAGCAAACAGACCTTTAAAGCCCATTGAGCAATTAATTTTTCATTCCATATACACACCCAGGGAACTGTTTTCCAATACAGTCGTACCTTGGCTCCTGAATGCCTTGGGAGTCGAATGTTCCGGTTCCTGAACAATCGAAAACCGGAAGTGAGTGTTCCGGTTTTCGAATGTTCTTTTGGAAGCTGAACATCCGACGGGGCTTCCTCGGCTTTTGATTGGCTGCAGGAGCTTCCTGCCTTAAAACCCTATACAGATGCCAGTATGCACATGTGAAATGTCATAGGATAAATCCTCAAATTAGTCTGATGTGCTGGAGAGGTTCTAAACAGATTGGATCATACTACGGCAGGTGATGGGACTGCAAATGTACACAACCGTTTTTGGAACCAGGTTTTTATGAGGGTTTCCACTATTACAAGACACATATTGCACCCTGATTCTTAAGCTTGCTCTCCTAAATTATAAGGATTTTAATGTTCAAAGACTTGTAATATTCCTCACAGCTGTAAGTAGACCTCTATTAACCCAACACTGGAAAATGGCTAGGATATACAGCACACTGCCCTTATGGAAAAAAATTGCAGAACATCTTGGATCCTTAAAAAAATATGGAAAGTAAAGATTACTTTTAAACTGTTTGGAACAACTCTTTACCTGGGCTTCTGACACACGAGATGGTATATTTTGGGACCCCCCATTTCTTTTTAATTGTTAGTTGCTTTAGTTTTTAATACTGTGTTTTAATGTAATAACCTGCCCTTGACCTTAGGGTAAAGGGTGGGTAAATAATAAGTAATAATAAGTTAAGAAGATGCATTCTTGTTGGTATTTGTCTGTCTTGAGAGACAATGGAGTGCGCCTCCAGGGGTGAAGTCAAACCACTGTGTTGGCAGCAACTAAGTGACCCCTTGAGGCACAAGCCTGGGCAGTGTGTATGGAGGTCCAGGGCTGCCCGGATGACAAGATCCCCCCTCTTGGCCTCGCAGATGTGGTCCAAAGGAAATCAGAACAATACATTTGGCACCAGCTTGACTGCAGGAAACCCACAAGGTGCCATCCAACCACTTTAGGGACTCCACGCCAGATTTGTGTAGGGTTTACTTAGGCTTTTCCTTCTCCCAATTATGTCCCACAAGGCAGAGGAGGTTTAGGATCAGAGGTTTCCTTCTCCTAGATGGGCTATCTTTCCAGGTTGCTGGACACTGCTTGAACCCTTCTGAAGACGTGTGCATGCACACAAAAGTTCATACCAAGAACAAACTTAGTTGGTCTCTAAGGAGGTAAAGGTAAAGGGACTCCTGACCATTAGGTCCAGTCGTGACCGACTCTGGGGTTGCGGTGCTCATCTCGCTTTATTGCCCAAGAGAGCCAATGTTTGTCCGCAGACAGTTTTTCCAGGTAATGTGGTCAGCATGACTAAGCCGCTTCTGGCGAAACCAGAGCAGCGCACGGAAATGCCATTTACCTTCCCGCCACACCGGTACCTATTTATCTACTTGCACTTTGATGTGCTTTCGAACTGCTAGATTGGCAGGAGCAAGGACTGAGCAACGGGAGCTCACCCCGTCCCGGGGATTCAAACCGCCGACCTTCTGATCGGCAAGTCCTAGTGCTACTAGACTATTTTTTTATTTCTATATACAGTCATACCTCGGGTTGAAGTAGCTTCGAGATGAGTATTTTCGGGTTGTATCCTGCGGCAACCCGGAAGTAACGGAGCGCGTGCGCAGATGGTCAAAATGACGGCATGTACGGAAGCGGCGAATCGCGAGCCGCGCAGATGCGGGTCATGTTCCCATCCAGAGGTACCACTGTATATATTTCTACTGCGTCAGACCAACACGGCTACCTACCTGAATCTTGAACCCTTCCAGACAGAGCAGGGTATGTAAGCTGTGATCCCTCCAATGACTGGAGCTGATGGGAGTTGTAGTCCACCGGCATTTGAAGGGCCAGAGCTCCCCCGCCCCTGCGACAGAGAATTAATGACACTTTCCCTGCTACGTGCTGTTCTTTCCCGCCTGCAGGAGCCAAGGGACTTCCTTCCCTAATTTTACAATGGCATCGTGGCTGGAGACCAGGCCAGATCAATCAGTTAGAAACGGCTGGACTCTGGGCAGAGAACTCCCCAAGTGAGAACTCTCTCGCCTTTTCTTTTGTTTCCTTCTCTGAAATTTGGCCGGCCTCATCGCTGCCTCGGTGATGATAATTGGGGAACGCGAACCCAGCCGGGCCTGTCGACCTGATTCCCAGGCGGAAACATAGCCAGTGTTGCGTGTTGTGACACTTCTCGAGTATGTGCCTGATAGGACTTTATTTAAAAAAGAAATGCTTTGAGAAACAGCGTATGAGCTGGTGAGGTGGAGACTTTAGCTTGTGTCGTGCCCGTTTTGCCAGCAGAAATCAACATGCCAAAGAATCTGTTCTGCCGCCCTGGGCTCCTTCAGCAGGAAGGGTGGGATATTAGTCGAGATAATAAGAATAATAATGCAAATAAATAAACAAACAAATAAGTAAATAAATAAGAGGGTCTGAAAGACTCTGAAGTTGGTGTGATCTTGATCTTTTAATGTAAGGTAAAGGTAAAGGGACCCCTGACCATTAGGTCCAGTCGTGACCGACTCTGGGGTTGTGACGCTCATCTCGATTTATTGGCAAAGGGAGCCGGCGTACAGCTTCCGGGTCATGTGGCCAGCATGACTAAGCCGCTTCTGGCGAACCAGAGCAGTGCACGGAAACACCGTTTACCTTCCCACCAGAGTGATACCTATTTATCTACTTGCACTTTGACGTGCTTTCGAACTGCTAGGTTGGCAGGAGCAGGGACTGAGCAACGGGAGCTCACCCCGTCGTAGGGATTCGAACCGCCAACCTTCTGATCAGCAAGTCCTAGGCTCTGTGGTTTAACCCACAGCGCCACCCGCATCCCTTTTAATCTTTTAATGTAGTTCCTTACCTTCTTTTTTCTTGGCTTAGAGCAGAGTTCGGGAATGTCAAGTTTGAAAACTGCCCTCGAGGCCTTTCTCTCTGGTCCTCAGGACTGTTGCCAGGTTGCACTCCTCACTGGGCCCTTCTTTGCATCCCCCTGGAGTGTTTTTGCCAGGCTAGACTTTGCCCTTGAATACCGATGATGCCTCTCGCTTGTCTGGATGGAGCTGTGTGTGCAACGGTCTCATAGTGCAGCTATGTTGGGTAGGGTGGGGTGTGAGACAAGGACCGTGGAATGGCAGAGTTAAAAGTATAGAGGCATTAGTGTGGGAGTATTGGAGAAGCATTACTGAACAACTGATAAAGCGTGGTGGTCCAGGGTAAATCCACTTCAAATGTGCTGCTCATGGATGAATGACAGGCTGCTGCATACACGATAAAACAGCAGTCTTGATGAGACCCAGTTCTGTTGATCTTCTGCTGTGTGTTTTTCATTGGCCACGGTGGTGTGGAGAGCAGCGTGGATTTAACAAGGATCTGCCACAGGTTGCATTGGGACCTTCCCATTGCCTCGTCTCCAAGATCAGTGGGTGGAGGCTTATTCAGTCTGCCTGCTTGAGATGATCCTTTTATTCTCTCTTGTGGCTGGCCTGAGCCTCCTGGCTCCAAGGTCCCTCTCTTGCCCTTCCTTCTCTCCTTTGGCTGTTAAATCTGAATAAAGCTTAAAGGACTGCATCGGGTGGATTGCCAAATTCTATCCCCCCCCCCCCACCGGCATGGATACCAGACTTTTCCATTGAGGCATCCTCTCCAGAAAGTCAAGGTTATTGTTTTTTTTGCTCCATATGGCAACGTGTTGATTAGGAAGCTCTCAGCTGGCTCAAGTAATAAAACCTGGCTACCTCGGGAGCCAAGGGGACTCAGCTTGCAGAGGCAAGAGGAAGGGAGTTCTGGCCTGTGTTGACTGCTAGATCAGGGGTGGGCACCCTTTTTGATGCCCTCTTGCAATGGGCTGTGTTCAGCAGTTGGTGACCATACTCCCAGAGCCAGCAGCATGTGGAGCCATTCATTCCCCACTCTGATTCTCTCTCTCTCTCTCTCTCTCTCTCTCTCTCTCTCTCTCTCTCTCTTCGTCTCTTGCACTCTCACTCTTGATGCTGATTTGTGATGGAGATGAAAGTGTGGAGGCATCCCGGCAAACACTCATGCTCTCCTCAGCCTGCCAAGCAGCTTTTCGGCCTGAGAGGAAGGTGGTTTTACTTGGAGAGGAAGGTGCACAGGGGTGGACCCTCCCTGAGTTACACTCTCCACCCAGGCAGCAAAGTTCAGTAGGGAGGAGAGAGAAATTTAGTGGAGGGGTGGGGCGGTGTCTGCAGGTGGTCTTCCATTGTCCTTCAAGTGCTGTCTGTATCCTGTGACAGCTAGAGGAACGCAGAATGTGATAGTTACAACCGTAGAATTCACTCCCACAAGATGCTGTGACGGCCGCCGGTTTAGATGGTTTTGAAAGAGGCGTGGGGCAATTTCACAGAGCAATAGAGCTGTGTTTGAATATCTCCACTCTCAGAGGCAGAAACTCTTCTGAATACCAGTTGCTGGAAACCACAGGAAGGGAGACTTCTTTTGTGGTCCTCCAGGCTTGCTTGCAGGCTTCCCACAAGCGTTTGGTTGCACACTTTGAGAACAGGATGCTGGACTCGATGAGCCACTGGCCTGATCCTGCAGCCAGGCTCTTCTGATGTCCTTATTTGTCCCGACAAGCTTCCACAGAAGCAGGACAGGGCTACTTTTTCTTCCAAGCCCCCGAGAACCAAACATTAACCTTGAACTGAACCGTCTCTGCTATCTACCCAGCCACGAAGAAGCCAAGTGATGCAGCAGGAGCCAAGCGCCTCCTGGATTTTAATCTAATTTGAGTTGTTTTGCTTCCAAATACCGGATAACAACCAAGGCTATTAAAGAGTGCCGCAGACCTCACCCCCCGGGGGGTGCATTTAATCGCTGCAATATTGCTTTTAATAACCATTTTAATTAAGGCCTTCATTTTCGAGATCGGTGCTGACCCAGGGATTCCAGCTCTGTCAAATTTCCAGCTGGCCCTTTTGCTGGTCAAGGATTTAGGAGGAAATTGCTGTGAATAAAACGGCATTGACTGAGGCGGGCAGGGACCCTCCAGGACAAATTTTGATCGAGGGGAATGGGTAGGCCAGAGGCGTTTTTCCTCTCGACTGTGAATTCTTCTGTGCAATTTGTTTCTCCACTTGCTTAGGGGGATGCTGTGTCAGAGGAGAAAATATCTTTGGGCAGGGAAGGGCTGAATTAAAAAAACAACAACCCCAAATTGCACGCAGAATTATGTCTAGTAGCATGCCCTACTTTACAGAGGACGGTCCTCTGGTTTTGAACCAGTCCAATACCACAATGACACTATACATTTAAAGCACTATGATGCTATTTTAAAATAAGTTGGAGGGGATTGTGTATGTCCCTGAGCTTCTTGTAGGGAAAATGTTATCAGTTTATTCCAATTGCGGAATCCTTTTCATTTCTTTCTTTTTTTTGATTGCTGAATTGATGTGGCCCCGGTACAGACTTTTAGTACTGGAGACTGGCTGAGCAGGATTGCCCTCCCTCCTCGCTCTTGGCTCCTATCACGTTACAATCTGGATCACGGAAAGATACCGATTAGCCATCGTGTGTGCAGATAAACCTGCCCCCTGGTCCTCTCCCCTAAGCACCTTTCCCCAGGCATGCCACGCCACCGAAGCAATCCATTAATGAGCCAAAGTGAGAGCCAAAGGTTAATTTTAGTGGCACAGTGGGCCGGGTGGCTGCTGGTTCCCAGGCTGCGTCAGGGGTTTATCCGCCCAAGTCTCTGCCGTCTGCTGCCGGGTATTAAGCAGCAGGCTAAGTCAGGGGCTTGGAAGTGTTATGCCTCTTCTTCCCCCATTACGGAAGCCACGCAAATGTGGAAGCGGTTTCATTATGGCGGCGGGAGAGTTTTTTGCTTCCTCAACCCCCAGCTGGAATTCTTGAAGGGCTTGGCCCGAAGTTTCTGCTTAATCAAATGCACTTGGTTTGATTTTGGGACGCGAGGAATACCGATCCCGTTATGGGCATTGGGAGCTGCTTCAACCGGACGTCAGATCCCATCTTCACCATTGTGTGGGTACCGCGCAGAGACGTATCCTTGTTGCTTGCCCTCAGCCTCTTGTAGATTTTAGCTTGACTTTCTGGGGAGGAGGAAGCGTTGGGTTGTAAGTCTCAGTAGTGCAAGCGTTGTTTTGTTTCGGGAAGAAACATAAAGGTTTGTGTCCTGTTCTATCTTGCCATTGAAATTATTGGTCATGGCTAACTTAGGTCCATTAATTTTTGTGGGTTAACTCTCAGTAAAACCTAGTGTGGTGTGGTTTGAGTGCACATTTTAAGAATATGCATTCATCTTAGTTATGCTTAGACTAGACCCGGCTGAGTCATGTCCATTAGCTTCAGAGGACGCACTTTGCATAGGACTGTCATTGGATTCAACCTGAAACCTTTGCCTCTTGGCTGAATCTGATAGTGTGGCAAGACTGAGACCCGGCCAAACAAGGCTGGTAAGGGGAGTGCCTCCAAGGAGGTCCAACTATTCTTTCTCATCTCCCCCAGTGCTGCATACTCTGACCGGCAGCACCTCTCCAGGGTCTTGGGGAGAGAAAGGTTGTTTTCCATCAACTGCTTTCTGAGATCCTTCTAAGCAAGGAAACCAGGAACGTTGTTGTTGTTGTATCCTTGATTTTTAACAACGTGTGTCAATGACTGTTTCTCCTTTTTATACTACTTGACTTTCTGTTTGCTGTTCTAAATGTTTCAGTTACTCTGATTTTTTAAATATACATTTTGCCGAGAGTTGTAAGCAGAGAAGCAAACTGGCTTTGTTTGTATGAGCAGCAGGGGAAATGACATGGTGTTTTTTCCCCTTTCTTTCCCTCTTGCAGAGTCACTGTGAGCCCACGACAGAACTTGCCACGCATCGCGTTAAAGGGGACTTTCCAGGGCGCGAAAGTGGTTCGGGGCCCCGACTGGGAATGGGGTAACCAGGACGGTGAGGTGCTTTTTGCCTTTTAGGGGTGTGGGAGTTGGCTCCTTGTGATGTGGGCAGAGAAGTTCTATATTCCAGACAAGAAGCAAGAGGCTCTTTCCCTCATGGATCTGTAGAGAGGGCCTTGGGCAAATACATTTCCTTTAATCTGCATGGTGGCTTGCGCTCATCCAAGTTTTACTCAGCGTAGACCTGCTGAAAATCAATGGGCCTCAGTATGTCAGGTCCATCGATTTGAATGGGTCCGCTCTGAATGAGCGAAAGTTGCACTAGTTCTGTGGAGCCTTGCAAAATAAAACAAAAATAACAAACCCTTGAAACTTTGGGCTCTCACACACGTCCCGTTTGCCCCGCCTCTTTCCCCTGGGAAAACCCACGTTTTCCATGGATTACTGCCTTCCAGGCGAAAGCAGCAGGGCAAAGGCAAGACTGCAATTACCCATGTCTAGAAAGCACGAGACAAGCAGAAAATGGTTTGGTCTTGTGCTTTCTAGGCATGAGAGAAGCAGAACACACCCTGTTGCCTGCAACCCAAAGGGCATAATTTAGATGCAAATAATAATAGCACAGTTAATACAGGCGCCGAAGAGGAGAGAAACTGGAAGTTGACAATATCAGTATGACGGGGGATGTCAACACAACCATGTTCCAAGGCGTGCGGCAGGTACAGTTTGGCCTGCAAGGTCTTTGTGTGTTGGATGCTTTTAGTATTGTGTACCTGTTTGCACCCTGTTATTATTTATTCAGTTTAAATAACACCCTTTATCAGAAGATCCCAGGGCAGTGTACAACATTAAAAACACATTACAGAACATCAATAATAAAAACATAATTAAAACAAACATAATAGCAGATGGCCTAATAATAAAATAATCATCATAATAACAGTCCAATCCCCCACATTTTCACAGGCCATAGGCCATAGGCCTGGGTAAAGAGGATTTGAATTATTAAATTAAATAACAAACCAAACAAATGGTGCACATAGCTTTAGACATAACCTGAAAATAAATGAAGAAAATGATGTCAGGATACATTTTCTACTCTGCGTAGGACTAGTACTGGAGACTACTGCCCTAAATTTCGTAAACCCGGTGTGTGTGATTGATTAAATCTAAGGGCCCGAGCTACAGGGTTGAATTATTTCCTCTGCTTAAGGGGGGTGGTGCTGTAAGAAGTGAGTAGCATGTCAAGAAAAAGACCACACTTTGTCTCTGGAACCTTCTTGCAACTGCTTGCAGTGGGACAATCTAAGTGAGGGCTACTCAGTGGGCTTTAGAAGAACAGCAGGAGAGTCCCAGTGGATCAGGCTGAGGGTCTATCCAGTCCAATATCCTATTTTTGCCCATTATGGGAATCTCATCAGCAAGGCCAGAATGCTTGTGGATCAATCCCCACTCTCAGCAAACAGTTTCGCTTGGTTCAGGACCCGGTAAACGGTATAAAAACAGACGGGGTGACGTATGCAACAAGATCATATCCAGCAAAATAAATGGACTTGAGGCAGTCATGCCCATTGATCTCAGTAGGTCTACTCCTGAGTATGGCTTGGTTGGTTTAACACCCAAATGTGTTAATATTTGCACAACTTAGGCCACTTCCGCACCACACGTTCAAATCACTGCGATACCACTTTAACCATCACGGCTTCCCCCAAAGAATCTTGGGAGTTGTAGTTCGTTAAGGGTGCTCTGAGCTGTTAGGAGACCCCTATTTCCTTTACAGACCCGCACTTCTCAGAGTGGTTTGGCAATTAAACCCTCTTCTCAGGGACGGCTGTGGGCAGAATTCCTGCATTGCAGGGATTGGACGAGATGATCCTTGGGGGTCTCATTCAACTCATACAATTCTGTGATTCTATTACAGTGGTACCTCGGGTTACATACACTTCAGGTTACATATGCTTCAGTTACAGACTCCGCTAACCCAGAAATAGTACCTCGGGTTAAGAACTTTGCTTCAGAATGAGAACAGAAATCGTGCAGCGGCAGCGCAGCAGCAGCAGGAGGCCCCATTAGCTAAAGTGGTACCTCAGGCTAAGAACAGTTTCAGGTTAAGAACAGACCTCTGGAACGAATTAAGTTCTTAACCCAAGGTACCATTGTATTCTAACTCTGGGAATTGTAGTTCTGCGAGTCGTGTAACAACTCTCCACACCCTTAAACTATAGCTCCCGGGATTCTTTGGAGGGAGTGTAAGCCATGACTATTAAAGGGATGGAGCACTTTAAACATATTTTGCAAATGCAGCCCGTGTTTGTTTTATTGTGCGGTTGGAATTTTGAGAATCCTCTGCCACGCAAGGAGGCTGGATTCAAACAGGTTCCCTTTGTGTATGTGGCCTTATTACTCCACTCCCTGCACCCCCGAAGGCAGGCGACCTGACAGGACTGGAGACGTGCAGCCACTGGGTCAGACAGGCTCCACTCTTGACCTCTTAAGCTCCCCTTCTCCGGCGAGGGATTCTTCCTGCCTGCCGTTTCCCAGGGAACTTCTTTCTAATCTTTGGGGCTTTGTTGCAGTTAGAGCCACGGAAGGTCGTGATCTGCAGATGGCCTCACATAAGCCGTCTCAACCTCCTGGCAAAGAGCTTGAGATGAAAACCTGCGTGTGTGTGTTACGGATGGGGGAGAATGGCTGAATTGGCACGTTTCAACTGTGCTCTGTTCTTATCCCTGCGGACAGGTGGCGAAGGCAAAGCCGGGCGTGTGGTTGACATCCGTGGCTGGGATGTGGAAACCGGGCGGAGCGTGGCCAGCGTGACGTGGGCCGACGGCACCACAAACGTGTACCGAGTCGGGCACAAGGGGAAAGTGGACCTGAAGTGCGTTGCAGAAGTGACAGGGGGCTTTTACTACAAGGAACATCTCCCCAGATTAGGTACGTGTGTGAAACCCTCTCAGGGAAGGGGTGTGTGAAATTTACGCATTGAGTACAATGTAATTTGCACTGCGGTTGTGCTAAATGCTGGTCTCTGATAGCACACTTTGGGGGTTTTTTTGCACCAACTTAGGGATGTGTTGGGGGAACAAGCTTTCTTAAAAAGCAAAAACAAAACCCACGCACTGATTTATGAGCTGAAGAGAAAATCGGGCTGTTGTTCATTCTAATTCCTTTTTTTTTAATATAATTTTTTATTAGTTTTTTAACATATCATTTTCAACAGTAATTAAACATACTTTTACATCTTATTCAAAAATTTTTGATTCCCAACAATCCTGTCTGAAAATTTTCCAATCTAATCTCTCAGTATGCATTTCTTATCTTCCCTATTACATTTCAAACTCATAACCAATATCTCTATCTTTTTATACTTTGTAACACTTCGTATATTTCTCCTTACAAAACTTCTTGTAGTCCTACTAGCGTAATTTGTTGATTACAGTTGTTCATTCTAATTCCAATGCTCCAAACTGTGAGTGCCGTTCATTTTGTAGCCCGAATGGCACCACGTGCAGGTTTTGGGGAATCCAGGGTTTGCAGGAAAAAGGAAAAAGTTCTGAAAAGAGGAGGGTCTCCCTAAAAAATTAAAATAACACCCTCTCAAGTAAACATGGATTGCTGATACAGATAGGTAGCCGTGTTGGTCTGCCATAGTCAAAATAAAAAAAATCCTTCCAGTAGCACCTTTAAGACCAACTAAGTTAGTTCTTGGTATGAGCTTTCGTGTGCAAGCACACTTCTTCAGATACACTGTGTATCTGAAGAAGTGTGCTTGCACACGAAAGCTCATACCAAGAACTAACTTAGTTGGTCTTAAAGGTGCTACTGGAAGGATTTTTTTTATATGGATTGCTGAGTGATTTGAGAGTGGGTCAGAGAGGAGGGGAGTGGAATTGAACAGCAGCAGCTCCTACATGCAGCATTTTTTGCCTCTGGTCTTGCTTTTAGAGATTGCCCATCTACCCCAGGATTTAGTTTGTTGTCTGAACGCACTCAAGATGTAAAATTGTGCATTCCGCTGTCGGCAGCTGCTCTTTCTCTCTCTTTCTGCAGGTAAGCCGGCCGAGTTGCAGAAGAAAGAGAGCACTGAAAGGCACCCGTTCCAGCATGGGGACAAAGTGAAATGCCTTTTGGACATCGACATCTTACGAGAGATGCAGGAAGGGCACGGGGGATGGAACCCGAAAATGGCTGAGGTAGGGGACCGCATTTTTTAAAAAAAAGAATTTGGGGGGGTGGGGCTTTAAACTGGGAGGAGGTCCAAAAACTCCAGGGGGATTGAGCATGCTCAGTGGCCACAGAATTGTGATTGACTGTTGGTTGGCGAAGAATGGAACAGAATCCTAGACAGGGAGGTCTCCACGCTGCAACATTTTGTTGCCGTTCTCATTTGTGCTATCCATTTTTTAAATAATATATTTTCTACTGCTGCAGGAGTTTGTATTCAGCTAAGCCAGTGCAGTATAGTGGTTAGAGTCCTGGATTGGATCTAGGAGGAGACAAGGGCCTGATCTGAGTAGGATTAACATTGCATACAATGAAGGAGTGATCCGATGTGCCAGTGTGGTGTAGTGGTTAAGAGCGGTAGTCTCGTAATCTGGGGAACCAGGTTCGCGTCTCCGCTCCTCCACATGCAGCTGCTGGGTGACCTTGGGCTAGTCACACTTCACTGAAGTCTCTCGGCCTCACTCACCTCACAGAGTGTTTGTTGTGGGGGAGGAAGGGAAAGGAGAATGTTAGCCGCTTTGAGACTCCTTAAAGGGAGTGAAAGGCGGGATATCAAATCCAAACTCTTCCTCTTCTTCTTCTTCTTCTTCTTCTTCTTCTCCTGTTAGTGTGTACCAAAGCTTACTGTTCCTGTTGTGCGTGCGGGTGTAAGAGAAAATTATATGTGCTTGTATGAGAATATTAATGTTTCATGTTACTTTTTAATGGAATAATATGCAGGCGAGACTCAATGTATATGGGGGTTACATTCAAAATCCAAATCGTGTATAGTCAAAATACATTGGGTTCAATGGCAGGCAGGATTCATAGAATCATAGAATCATAGAATCATAGAATCATAGAATCATAGAGTTGGAAGAGACCACAAGGGCCATCGAGTCCAACCCCCTGCCAAGCAGGAAACACCATCAGAGCACTCCTGACATATGGTTGTCAAGCCTCTGCTTAAAGACCTCCAAAGAAGGAGACTCCACCACACTCCTTGACAGCAAATTCCACTGTCGAACAGCTCTTACTGTCAGGAAGTTCTTCCTAATGTTTAGGTTGAATCTTCTTTCTTGTAGTTTGGATCCATTGCTCCGTGTCCGCTTCTCTGGAGCAGCAGAAAACAACCTTTCTCCCTCCTCTATGTGACATCCTTTTATATATTTGAACATGGCTATCATGCCAAAGTCTTTTTCCCCAGAAGCTTGCCCCCTGTCCACCCCCTTGGTTTTGTTTTGTGTGTTTTTTTGTGTCAAGTGTTTAAAGGTGAATGCACGCAAGTTAAATGCGGGTAAGTCACTTGGAGACTTTGATCACCATTCACCAGCAAAAGATAAATCTTAAGAAATAATAATAACTGTTTGTGTTTTATAATAATAATAATAACAACTTGTGTTTTAAACATCTGTTGCTTTGATCCATGAATATTATTCCGGCCATGGACTTTAGCAATGAATATTTCAGCAGTTTGAAAATGTATTTGTGAGTGAGGAGGGGCTACTGGCTTGCTGCAGGGGAGGCGTCCGATGGTAAAAGCTCGCATTTCTTGCTTTCAAATGACAACCTTTAATTTTCTCTCTCCTCATCTCCCCGCTCCTCCCCAATACTTCTCCATTCCTTTCCTTCCAAAGTTCATTGGCCAAACAGGAACTGTCCACAGAATCACAGACAGAGGAGACGTCAGAGTCCAGTTCAATAGCGATACCCGTTGGACGTTCCATCCAGGTGCTCTGACCAAGGTGAGTGCAGCTGACGCATCCTGGCGATGGATCTAAAAATTGTGCCGTAGTTCATAGACGGATTGGGGGGAGGGGAAGGAGAGGGAATAGAAGAAGACCCTATTAGCAGGAGAATAACATTTGTTGGTTGATGTATTATTAGGGGTTGCTGCAACATGTCACTGACGCAATAGCAGTACATTAGTGGTGAATTTATACTGGACTGTCCACGTGTCCTTTTGCTTTATTAGTTGTTCCATGATGCTTCCCCAAAGTCACTATGTTATTGCCCCCACAGATCTTTGTTTTGTCCCAGCAAGTGTATATCTCAGTGAGTTATCAAGAATTGGTCATTGTCACATTCGTGGACAATTGTCAACAAATCCTTCCCCCTGCCCAAGTGACACATGTGAAGCTGTGTAGAGATACACCGATAAGATGTTGGCAGTCGCTGAATTCTGACGTTCAGCGTTTGCTTGCTGTTGTGTGGAAGGAGTGGGGAGAAAGGTGATCTGCTTTCTCTCTGGCTGTCCTTGGCTCCAGCACAAGTTCTGACAAGCAACTCTCTTTGTCAGCGGCAGTTCTGAGTGCCTTGCTCTAGATAAGGGGTAGTCCCGAAGCACTCTCTCCCGCCTCTCGCAAACCAGATCCAGGAACGTCGTAAGTGACAATGTCCTGGCCAGGGCAGCTCCTGGCACACAGCTTGAGTCTTGATGGCAGATTCCTAGTGAGAGGGTGCTCGATGGCATTACCCTCCTCCCTTGCCAATGTCAGTGGCAGTTGTGGCTGTCTCACCCTCCCCACCAGAAGCCCTTTGTTAATCAAAGTGAAGTTTAATCAGTTGCTCGATTAAAGGAACAAGAAACACATGATCGAAGGAAAAAGCTGGCTACCTGTTGTTGTTTTGTAAGCAATGGAGATGTTCATGGAAGAGCAGCCCCGTTCCTGTTTGAACAAGGGTAGTCTCTATTTTGCTTTAGTTTCTATTGAGTATATTGCTCAAGAACTTGGATGGGGGGGCCACGACCCCCCTATCTGTTGCTGTAAACTCCAGCTCCCATGACCCATCATTAGTTCTGACCATTGGTCATGCTGGCTGGGGCTGGCTGATGCTGGGAATCCAACAGCATCTGGAGGGCCAAATCTTGTTCCCAATCCCTGGTCTTTAAGAGAACCTAAACACATGTCCATTTAAAGCACACAGCGTAAAGAGAAAACAGGAGGTCCCCTCACGCAGAAATCAACTAACTTCACTTCCTTTAATTTAAAGGGCATATGTTTGTCTGAGATGCGGGGGGGATGGGACCCACATACAGGGATCTATAAACAATGTTAAGAAATGGTAGATACTAGGAGCCTCTCACCTAGCGTTCCTTGGGAATTATAAGAAACCACCAGATCTGTGCAGTTTTGAAAACGGTGGTTGAAACTGAGGCAGCTTTGAAAGGTTCAGTGAGTCCGCCATCTTGATTCAAAATGGTGTCCACAAAAAACCCACTGTAGATTGCTGTGAGTGGCAGGGCTTGTGGAGGCAAGTCTGGAGGGCCTGTGACCGGGTTAAAAGGCCCTACGAATGTTTGCCAAAATCTTACCCAGGGACGGTCACCGCCACCATCCTGCATCTCCGCGGTTAATGCTTGATGAATTTAGCTGTCTATAAAATATAATAATAATTAATAATAGTACTTACATAATTATTTGTACCCCATCCATCTGGGTTGCTCCAGCCGCTTTGGGCAGCTGTGTATATTATATTATTTTATAATATAAAATATATTCTATATCTATCTCTCTCTCTTTCTTTCCTATGATTCCTTTCTCCCCCACGCACCGAAAAGAAAAAAGCTTCTGATTTTCTTTTTCCTTGTAGCTCAACACCTTTTGGGTTGATGATGTTGTCCGGGTGATAGATGATATGGAAAGAATCAAGCAGTTGCAAGCTGGTCACGGGGAGTGGACTGATGAAATGACCCCTGTGAGTGTCCTTCTATTCCAAGACAGCGCAGTTACTTAAAACAATCCAGTCCATGCTTTTCCCCTCTCCCCTCTCCCCTGGTGTGTTAAAATTCGAATGCAGCTCTCTGAAATTTTAACAGCTGCCACCATGTTTTAAAAAAGAGCAGTGAGGGCTGATGGACCAGTAGGGGAAGGGCTCACTGGTAGATCATCCGCTTTGCATGCAGGAGGTCCCAAGTTCAGTCCCTGGCAACACTGGGAGAGGCAGCTGTCTGAAACCCTGGAGAGCTGCTGCCAGACAGTGCAGACAGTACTGAGTTAGGCAGCTTCCAGAGTTCCTAACATCAGCTCTGCCCACTGATTGGCTTCTGCCCAAGCTGACCCCGGCAAAGGGGTCTTCAATCCCATCTTGTCCACTACAAAATCTTTGCCTTATTATGTCCCCCGGCCAGTGCGGTATAGTGGTTAGAGCAGTGGGGGCCAAACTCAGCCCTCCAGCTGTTTTTGGACTACAACTCCCATCATCCCTAGCCAACAGGACCAGTGGTCAGGGATGATGGGAATTGTAGTCCCAAAACAGCTGTAGGGCCAAGTTTTGCCACTACGGGGTTAGAGGGTCAGGCTAACACCTGGGAGATCAGGGTTCAAATCCCCACTCAGCCATGAAACTCACTGGGGCCAGTCACTGCTTCTCAGCCTATCCTACCTCACAGGGTTGTTGTGGGGATTAAACGAGGAGGTGGGGGGAACCTCATATGCCAGCTTGAGCATCTTGGAGAAATTAGGTGGGATATAAATGAAATTAAATAAATAAAACACTGTTTCCCAGCTGACACACAAGCAAAGGAGAAGAAGCATTCAGTGCTCACTTCCTGCACACAAAATATTTTTGGATGCAACATTTTATTTTGTTAATTCAGGAGACATGTTCATATTTCCTCAGAGGTATGTCCCACTTTGTTCAGTGGGGCTTACTCCCTAGTGAGTGGGTTTCTTTTTTAGGATTGCAGCCTGACTTGATTAATTGGTTTGATAAATGAATTTTTTAAAAAACCTCCAAAGTATACATTGCATACAATTTCTTTACTTTGTTTAGCAAGGCTTGCTCCCTAGTCAACAGTCTCATGGTCAAGTGAACAATATATACATTTTGTAAATGAATCATAAAATGTCAATGTTGTTTTTTTAAAAAGGATTACAGCCTTGCTCAAATGATTAGAATAAATCCATTTTTTAAAAATCTCCAAAGCCTTCATTAGGACATCTAAAATCAAAGAATGATTTCTCCCCCCCCCCTCTCTTTTCATTTGTATGCAGGATTTTGAGTTGTGTGCAGATTCACTGCATTCGTTTTTAATTGATTGGATCGCTGATTCATTCAGCAAGACATTTTAGAAACCTGGTAACAGCCCTAAAGGGGGAAGCATTCAAAAATATGACCAGTATCTCACATTCAACCCACAAATCGTGACTTGTTCCACCCTTCTTGAGTTTTTGCACAGCCAGTATATTATTCCATAGCGCTTCGTGGTTTTGTTTTTTTCTGAGAAGGAGCTGAATGACACAATACCCTTTTTAAAAGCGCCTGACTTCTCCTTGCATTAAGGCTTTGCTGTCTTGGAATCCCATGTCCCAGGTGTGGGGGACCTTTGGCCCTCCATATTGCTGAACTGCTAGCTCCCATCATCCCTCTGACCATTGGTCAAGCTTGCTAGGGCTGATGGGAGTTGTAGTTCAGCAGCAACTGAAGGTTCCCCACACCTGCTATATATTGCTCAGTGGCTATGGAATTTTGACTTGACAGTTGTGGGGAGGGGCGATGGAATGGTATATCCTGGAAAGGGGCATGGCTGGCCAGCCAGTGAAATGGATGGCACATTCTTCAAAAGGACATGGCTGGCTGGAAACAGGAGTACTCCACAATGTAATGTTCTGCTGCTTTTCTTACTTAGATGGAACAAAAAGGATGAATAACAACAAGGAGTTTTCCCCCCCACCCCTCACGTTTCAATTTTCCCTTTCCCTTTGCAGACCCTGGGGCACATTGGCAAGGTGATCAAAGTGTTTGGAGATGGGGACTTGCGGGTGTCTTTTGCAGGCCAGTCCTGGACCTTCAACCCCGCTTGCCTGACGGCCTACCAGAGGGAGGAAGATGCAAACCTCATGACCACCGAAGATGCCAAGGAATCTAAAAGTGAGGAGTCTGAAAGGAAAACCGTAGCCAGCTTAGGAGGGAGGGGGAAAGCCTTTTAATAATCTGTACAGTGGTACCTCGGGTTACATACGCTTCAGGTTACAGACTCCTCTAACCCAGAAATAGTACCTCGGGTTAAGAACTTTGCTTCAGGATGAGAACAGAAATCGTGCTCTGGTGGCGCGGCGGCAGCAGCAGGAGGCCCCATAGGCTAAAGTGGTGCTTCAGGTTAAGAACAGTTTCACGTTAAGAACGGACCTCCGGAATGAATTAAGTACGTAACCAGAGGTACCACTGTACTTTTCTGTCTATAAAACGCCCCCTAATTGAGGGGCTCACATTTAAGAAAATGGGGGGGAGATGGCACAGAGTTGTTGAGCTTTCTTGGGGGAGGGAATATCCACGGTTGTTGAGCAATTGGGGGGGAGGGGATGTGGAACTGAATATCACTCACCCAACTGGCAAATGCCTACAATTGCAAGCGACGCACGCCAAATTGCCAAAGTGGAAGCCAATCCAAAGCAGCCCTTGCTGCATGGAAAAGTACGTTAACTGGAGGACTATTTCCCATCTCTCCAAACAGGCACGCTGCTCTCTGTGCTGGGAAGGCTGCTGACCCAAAAGATGGAAGCGGACAGCCCGGGGCGCCTGGTCATAGAGGCTGCACATGGAAATGCATCCAAGGTCCGGGAACTGGTTCAGAAATATCCCGACAAGGCAAGTCGTCTCTGGCAACGGGGCAGATATTGTATTTTTTAAATGTCTTAAAACTTTGTGTGTGTGTGTGTTCAAATTTGTTTTCAAAGTATTTATTTATTAAAAAATAATCGCTGGGTTACAGCAAAAGCTAGCCCTACTCATAGCAGAACCCATTGAAATCAGAGTGGCTCCTAGGATCAGAAGCGGCAATGCCTCTGCGTTACCATTCGCTCAAAATGGCAGGAGGAGGAGAGAGGTCTTTTCCTTTCGCAAAATTTATGTACCACTTTATTGTGTTAAAAAAAAAAAAGAGTTTTGAAGCAGTTTACAAAAAGGATAAAGCAATAAAAATTATTGGTGAAAACAATTAAAATAACAATTAAAAAAATGCAGGTAGGCAAATTAAGGCCCGGGGGCCAGATCCGGCCAATTGCCTTCTAAATCTGGTCCACGGACAATCCGGGAATCAGTGTGTTTTTACATGAGTAGAATGTGTGCTTTTATTTAAAATGCATCTCTGGGTTATTTGTGGGGCATAGGAATTCGTTCATTCCCCCCCCCCCAAAAAAAAAAATAGTCCAGCCCCCCACAAGGTTTGAGGGACAGTGGACCGGCCCCCTACTGAAAAAGTTTGCTGACCCCTGGACATTAAAAAAACAACAACCCAATAGTGGGTTGAATCCAGTTATCAGATGTAAATACAAACAACAGTAAGAACCTAAGTAGAGCCCTGCCGGTAGATTAGGCTAAAGGTCCATCTGGTCCACAGTGGCGTAGCGTGGGGGGTGCCAGGGGTGCCGGCCGCACCGGCCGCAACATTTGGGGGGGGGCGCGTTTGGCCGGCCCTCCTGGAGGAAGCAGGAACCCCACTGTCCTCGGACCTCCTCCGAAGGCTGGCGGTGGGGCGGAGAGACCTCCTCCCCGCGCCAGCCTTCGGAAGGCTGCTCCGAAGCCTGGCGGTGAGGCGGAGAGACCTTCTCCCCGCGCCAGGCTTCGGAAGGCTGCTCCGAAGGCTGGGGGCGGGAGGAGGGCTCTCCGCCCCACCGCCAGCCTTCGGAAGGCTGCTCCGAAGCCTGGCGGCGGGAGGAGGTTTCTCCGCCCCACCGCCAGCCTTCGGAAGGCTCCTCCGAAGCCTGGCGGTGGGGCGGAGAGACCTTCTCCCCGCGCCAGCCTTCGGATGGCTGCTCCGAAGCCTGGCGGTGGGGCGGAGACACCTTCTCCCCGCGCCAGCCTTCGGAAGGATGCTCCGAAGCCTGGCGGTGGGGCGGAGAGACCTTCTCCCCGCGCCAGCCTTCGGAAGGCTGCTCCGAAGCCTGGCGGTGGGGCGGAGAGACCTTCTCCCTGCGCCAGCCTTCGAAAGGCTGCTCCGAAGCCTGGCGGTCGGGCGGAGAGACCTTCTCCCCGCACCAGCCTTCGGAAGGCTGCTCCGAAGCCTGGCGGTGGGGCGGAGAGACCTTCTCCCCGCACCAGCCTTCAGAAGGCTGCTCCGAAGCCTGGCGGTCGGGCGGAGAGACCTTCTCCCCGCGCCAGCCTTCGGATGGCTGTCCTGAAGACTTGTGGTGGGAGCAGTGGCGTAGCGTGGGGGGTGCAGGGGGGCCTGCTGCACCTGGCGCAACATCTGGAGGGGGTGCGGAAGAGACTCGAGTGCTAAAATCCACGGGTTAGGGGGCGCAAATTACTTGCCTTGCCCCGGGTGCTGAGAACCCACGCTACGCCACTGCTGGTCCAGCATCCTTTTCTCACAGATGCCAGCCAGATGCCTTCAGGGAAGCCTGCAAATGCCACAGCCACACTCTCCCCAGTTGATTCCCAGGAACTGTGGTATTCAGGGGAACTTGCGGAGACTTTTTAGCGAAGCGGCACCAGCAATTTAGAACACCGTTCCCCTTGAAACCAGACAGAGACACCTGCACTTCTGCTATTTCATCACCTGCAGTAAACTTCTAATTAAATTTTAGGGAATTACGGTAATTTGATTCAGTGTCATTCACCTTGTTTTGTAAATTTATTGGTCTTCATAATTTTGTGGTTTTTATGTTGTTGTTGCTTTGAGTTGGCTGTTTATCGACCTTCTTTTTGAATAAATGAAACGATGACCCTACCTTTTCTCATCAGGTCGATGTCAAAAACCAAGGCAGGACAGCCTTGCAAGTGGCCTCTTACCTGGGACAGGTGGAAGTGGTGAAGATCCTGTTGCAGGCCCATGCCAACATCAACCTGTGGGACGAGGAAGGGGACACGGCTCTACATTACGCAGCATTTGGGTAGGTGGTGACCCCTGAGAACAGCTGTCACTCTCCCCCCCCCCCTTTTTTTCATTTTATTTATTTATTAACATTCTTATATTACATTGGTAAACATTGTCATATTACATTACAGGACTTACTATAATATAATTTCCAACATGTATACAAAAATTATATACAAATTTTATATACCTAAAAGGAAAATGAAACACAAAAAAAAAGAACAAAGGGAAAAAAACCAAAAACATTTTTTCCCAAAAATCATATACATACCAACACACTAGACTTCCTGTCTTTCCCGTTGTATATTCCTTTTATACAAATAAATGTACTCTTATTATTGTATATTTCTTTACATATTATCTAATACATTCCTATATCAATATGTGCTCTTAGTCTTATTTCTCAACTCAGTCTCACTCCAACGTCAATCAAATGCTAGCATAGATAGTGAACCTTTACTGTATTTTTGAACATATGTTTTATATCTATCCCACTTTTCCATAATTTTTTGTTTTGAATTGCCTCTCAGGGTATTTGTTAACTGCGCCATTTCAGCAAATTCTTGTAGCTTGTACTGCCAGTCCGTTATTGTCGGGGCTTCTTGTTCCTTCCACCCCTTTGCCACCAAAGTCCGAGCTGCGGCCGTTGCATATAAAAATACCTCCCTAAAGGCCTTTGGGATGTCCCTGCCAACAATGCTTAACGGAAATGCCTCTGGTCTTTTTAAAAAAGTTATTCCAAACATTTTTTTCAACTCCTCGTAAATTAAGCCCCAGAACACTTTGATCTTCCTACATGTCCACCACATATGATACATGTCACCATTACTCCCACCACACCTCCAACAAGTATTCGCTAAATTTTTATACATCTTCAATAGTCTTGAGGGGGTGAGATACCATCTGTGCTGCCTAGTCCAATGGAAGTTGGTCCACCATGTGGCACTGCCTGCCTTCTTACTTACAACCAATCAGGGTGCAGCTCTGTCTGGCTTTGCTCTGGCTCTGGCTCCCATTGGTCTACCTGCCTTCCTCCCTGTCAACTTCAGAGGGAACCAGCCACCACTGACTTAAAACCCCTGGACTTAACCCCTGAGGAATAAATGTTTGTAATAGGAATCTAGGAACAGCTCCAAAAAGTTCTTCTAAGTCCTCCTTGCTGATCACAGCAGGCCTAGTTCTAATAATAGCCTGTTCTATTTATATACACCCTATTTTCCTCAAATTGGAAAAAGCCTAAATATGGCAGTACAATTTATTTATTTGGAACTGCTTTTGTAGGGTGATTCAGAGTAGGCCCACTGAAGTTAATAGGTGCAACCAACATGGGTTCAGCCATTTCAATGGGTCTGCTCCAAGGAGTACTTCAATGTACGCTTTTTTCTTGCATTGTAAAATTGCTTTGAGATGCTTCAGAGTGTGAGACAGCTTTTTGTGTCTTAAGGCAGAGGTTTTCAAAGGGTGTGGCAGGAGGGAATGCCAAGCGTGGCAGGAAGATTCAAGGACAATCAAAGAAACATTTAAACATTTCAGTGTTGCTACACTGATAGGTATCAAAATAATTCTTTTTAATTTGCAGAATATGGATAGCTATATTTTCAAAATGAGAGCGGGGGCATTGGCTACTCTTTTACAGTTCTCCACGACATACTGTTGTGAACAGGGATTTTCAACTCTGATCAATAGGAAAGATCAGAAAAGAGAGAGGCTTCTTCGTATTGATAAGGAGATGAGAGTTTGTCTCAAATTAGACCTAATATAAATGAGCAAAACAAGCTTACACCTCTTCTTGATTTTGTATACATATTTAAGGTACAGACTCGTTTAGAATTATACTTTGGGAATGATTTGTGCTCTTGTTTTATACTTTCTGGATGCCCCATGTTCATATTATAAAGTAGTTGTGTTCTGTGTTATAAATAATGCACTGCTATGAGTTTTCTTGTTTTCCAATGTATTCCTTATCAATTAAAAATTAGTGCGGTGGGAGCAAATTTTTATTCTGAAACTGTGACCCAGAGAAAAAAGTTTGAGAACCACAGTCTTTTTATATATATATTATTTATGATTTTCAATTTCATACATTTCAATAAATTTACCATCCTTTTAACATTTCAAAACTTGAGTTCCCCCTCTTTATGCTCTTCCTTAAATTTATTCTTAATATTTTCTGCATATCCAAATTAACTTAGTTTGCTCATTTATTCATCAACTTTAAATATATACTCTTATAAAACTGCAGGTTATTACAATAATCCTGCAATGTTCTTATCTGTTTACAGTCTGTCTGTAAATATTCCACAAACCATTTCCATTGTTTTATAAAACGTTTGTTATCTTGATTTCTTATTTTTCCGGTAAGTTTTGCCATTGCTGCATCTTCCATAAGTTTTTGTATCCATTTGAGAACCACTGTCATAAGGGAAGGGCTGTATCTCAGAGCAAGGGTGTTTGACGGTCCCACGTTGAGTCCCAGCAATTTCCCAGGGGGAGATGCCTGCATGAAACCCTAGAGAGCTGCTCCCCGTCAGTGCAGACAATATTGAACCATATGGAACAATGATCTGCCTCAACAGAAGGCAGCTTTCGGTGTTCCTCAACATCTGTGGTCTGCCACTCTTTCCTCTTGACTTTTCACCCCTCTCGCTGTCCAGGAACCAAGCAGACGTAGCCCGCTTCCTGGTCAGCAAAGGGGCCAACGGCGATCTCCGGAACAACGCCAAGTGCACAGCCCTGTACATTGCCGTCAACAAAGGCTTCACGGAGGTCGTACAGGCTCTGTGCGAGCACAACTGCGACGTCAACCTGCCGGTGGGTTTTGTTTTGTTTTTTTCATCTTTGCATTTGCATTCTGACTCATGGAATCATAGAATTATATTGAGTTGGAAGGGACCCTGGTGCAGGAAATTTGCAGCTGTCCCACGTGGGGATCGAACCTGTGACCTTGGTGTTGTCAGCACCACGCTCTAGCCAACTGAGCTGGTTGGGGCGGGAGGCATGTTGTATTGTGGAATCTTTGTGCCCATCGGTGAAGTGGAGATGATCGGAGCAGGCAAGGGCGTTATGGATTGAAAGTGGTTAGCACCTGCAGTGATAGTGGCTAGCTTAGAGGACATCAACAGGGGTTTAGGCACATTGATGGAGGGGAAGGCTGTCATTGGCTGCTGCTCAGGACATTAATGGTGTCCCTGAATTCAAGCTGCCGGGAATCTTGGAGTGTGGGAAGAGCTGTTGTGCCCGGGTCCTGCTTGCAGGCTTCCTGTTGGCGTCCGTTGAGAACAGGATGCTGGACTTAGATGGGCCTTTGACTGGATCCAGCAGCCGGGTGATCTTCTTGTGCTCTTCTTATTCATTGTACTCTCCCTGAGTGGCTTTGAAAAGGGGTGATGGGTAAATTCACAGAGGATCAGTCTATCAGCGGCTGCTAGCCACGATGTCTCTGTTTTACCCTCCCCTCTTGGAGACACCTGACAGAGATTTTGTGTACCGTCCCACCTGTCCCCCTCAAGGATTCATACGGAGACACCCCCCTCCATTACGCCATCACGGCCGACTTCAAGTGCATCATCGAAGCCCTCACCGAAGTCCCCAACATCGATTTCACCATCCAGAACCAACAAGGATTCAATCTGTTGCAGCATTCGGCTCTGAAGGGGAACAAGCTGTAAGCAAAAGAGTGAAATGAACTTAAGGAATTTTTAAAAATTATTTATTCATTTCCCACAATTTTTACATACGTACGTAAAATGTTATCCATCGCAAGTCACTTAAGCATAGTGACAATGGGGAGCTATGAACAAACTGCATTAGGTGACATTTTTCCTCAAAGCGATATATATGCTTTAAATTACGGTCGTACCTCAGAAGTCGAACAAAATCTGTTCTGGAAGTCTGTTTGACTTCTAAAACATTCGGGAACCAAGGCGCAGCTTCTGATTGGCTGCAGGAAGTGCAGGCGTGGGCTCTGAGCTCTGATAAAACCTCTTCCTTGCCTGGAGGGAGGATAGAGAGTGTGTTCAAGCAGGCCTACCTCCCATGCACAGGTAAAATTGGCATTTGCTGCCCTGACCATTTTTGCCTCTGGCCCCGCCCACCACTGCCATGTGGGCATCCAGGAAGGTTGTTCAGAGAGGAATGCAGCCGCTCAGGAAAGGTTTCCCCCATTAAGGCTGCTGAGCCACAGCAGTTCCTAAATCAGTGTTCCCTGAACTTGGGTCTCCAGCTGTTTTTGAACTTCAGTTCCCATCATCCCTGACCACTGGTCCAGCTAGCTAGAGATGATGGAAGTTGTAGTCCAGAAACAGCTGGAGACCCAAGTTTGGGAAACACTGTTTTAAATAATATTTCCCCTCCTTTTAGACTTGAGCGTAGGGAATATTTTCTCTTCCGGATGTTGCTGAACTACAACTCCCATCAGCCCCAGAAAACATGACCAATAATCAGGGGTTATAAGAGCTGCCATTCATGCTCTTCTGCCTCTCATTTTTCTGCTTGTTGGACTGTGTCACTTCCAGCAGCCACCATTTAGGCCACTAGTTAGGCCGCCATTTAGTAACCACTGATTTGGCAATGCATGCTTGCCCTTTGAGACATCCGATGCCCTAGACATGCTCTCTCTTTTTTCTTTTCTCCTTCCCCTCCCACCCCGCTTGGCTCTGATCTTTCCCACCTCCCAGAGCCATCAAGAAGATCCTGGCAAGAGCCCGGCAGCTGGTCGACGCTAAGAAGGAAGATGGCTTCACCGCCCTGCATCTCGCCGCCTTGAACAACCACAAGGAGGTGGCGGAGATCTTAATCAAAGAGGTAAGCAGCAAGGAAATCAAGATAAGGGCGTAATAATAGCCCTGCCGGATCAGCCCAGTGGCCCATCTTAGTCCAGCAACCTGATCTCACAGTGGCCAACCGGATGAAGCTTTCAAGCTGGACCTGAGAGCCTTCTCCTTGAATTTGTCTCATCCTTTTAAAGCTATCCAGTTTGGTGGCCCACACTACATCTTGTGGGGGACGAATTCCCGAGCACTGAATTCCCCAGCGTTCAGCCTCATTGGGTGACTCGGAGCTCTAGTATTATGGGGTGGCGGTAGAGGTGGAACTTCGCCATCATAAGTTGGGCCTTATCATCTCATTCATTGTACTCTCGGGGGCTTTAAAAGGAGAGAGTGATGTTGCAATTCAAGTCTTCTGGGCTTCCCACTGCGGCATTTCATTAGCCGCTGTAAGAACAGGACACTGGACTAGATGGGTCTTTGGCCTGATCCACCAGCCAGTCTCCTCTTGCGAGTAGCAACGAGGGAGAGCTGTTGTCTTCAAGGACTTCCCACTGGTCAGAACAGGAGGCTGTAGACTAGATGAGCCTTTGGCCTGATCCAGGTTCTGTCTCGCACACGGAAGCAGCAACCCATATTCCCCCACTGGGGGCAGAGTCCAGAGCCTGCTTTCTTGCAGCGCTGCAGGCCCAGAAAGACAACCAATCGGAGCTGAGCAATGTGGAGAAGGAGCCAGGTTTTGCAAACTGGAACCGTGGCGTCGTCTTGGCAAGCCGAGCGCCGCTGCCGTCTTTCTCCCACCCTCAACCCGACCAGCGTGCCCACGGCCTCCGCATACCCCGTTCCCTTTTTTCAGGGCCGTTGCGACATCAACCTCAAGAACAACCGCAACCAGACCCCGCTGCACTTGGCCGTCACGCAAGGCCACATGGAGATGGTGCAGCTGCTGGTGAGCGAGGGCTGCGATGTCAACGCGGAGGACGAGGACGGCGACACGGCCATGCACATCGTCCTGGAGAGGGAGCACCTGATGTCCATCATGGCCAAGGAGCAAGAGGAGGGAGAGGAAAGCCTCTTATCTAAGGTGTGTGTGTGAGAGAGAGAGAGAGAGAGGGAGGGAGATTCTGAACCAATCTCCTAGAACCAGTTGCCTAGATCTTAGATGTGTTTTACTGTATTGCATCTTTTGAAAAGAACATAGGAGGTTCTTCCCCAAGTCCAGCCAGTGGTCCCTCGAGCTCAGTGTTGTCTACACTGGCTGGCAGCGGCTTTCCCCCAGCCCTCCCTGGAAACAGGGGTTGAACCTGGGTCCTTCTGCCTGCAAGGCAGAGGCTCTCTCACTGAGCTATAGCCCTTCCCTTAAGAGACAGGAAGCTGCCATGTATTGAATCAAACCACTGGTTCGGCTCAGTATTGTCTACACTGACCAGCAGCAGCTCTCCAGGGTTTTCAGGCAGAGAGTCTCTCCTTCCTCTGCCTGGAGATTCCAGGGATTGAACCTGGCTGCCTCTGCAAGGCAGATGCTCTGCCACTGAGCTACAGCCCATTAGATGTAGGAAGCTGCATTATGCTGAGTGAGACCATTGGCCCATTTTGCTCAGTGTTGTCTACACTGACTGGCAGCAGCTGTCCTGGATTTCAGACAGGGGATAATTCACAGCCCTACCTGGAAATTGAATCTGCAACCTTCAGCACGCCAGGCTTGATTGCTCTGCCACTGAGCTACAGCTCTTCCCCGATGCAGAGGACCGATTAACATGTAAGAGGGACAGTCACTCTGTATGAAACACAAGTTGTGGTCCAGCAGGATCTGAAAGGCCCCAGATCCCCATCTACATCCTAACTGCATCTAAATTGTGTTTTAGATACGAACAGCTGCATTGTCTTCTTCTTTTTTTTTTTTTTTGCGGGTGTCTTCTTCAGCATGTCATTGACACAACAGTTGTGTATTTGCGGTGGATATAAACTGGACCCATCCACATACCATTCTTGTAGCCTGGGGGGGGCAACTCTTGCACTATAGCACAACAAAAGTAGGAACCCCACCCGCAAAAAATCCAAACATTTGTGGTGTAAAAACTTGCAGGATTTTAGCAGTAAGTGACAGGGCATACACTGATTGGAAATAAAAGCAGCATGTCCTCCCCCAAACTTTTTCAGGTGCAAAATATATAGTAGATTGGTATATTTATTTTACGTTTTTATGGAAGCTGCTTTCTAAGGACACTTTCCCTAAAAGGAGGCTAATGAGTATTATAAATCTTTGACAACTATAATACAGTGGTGCCCCGCAAGACGAATGCCTCGCAAGACGGAAAACCCGCTAGACGAAAGGGTTTTCCGTTTTTGAGTTGCTTCGCAGGACGAATTTCCCTATGGGCTTGCTTCGCAAGACGAAAATGTCTTGCGAGTCTTGAGATTTTTTTTCCGCTTTCCCCCCCCTTTTTCTAAGCCGCTAAGCCGCTAATAGCCTTTTAGCAGCTAAGCCGCTAAGCCGATAAGCCTTTAATAGCCGCTAAACCGCTAATAGCGCTAATCCGCTAAGCCGCTAATAGGGTTGCTTTGCAAGACGAAAATACCGCTAGACGAAGACACTCGCGGAACGGATTAATTTCGTCTTGCGAGGCACCACTGTATGTATAACAAATGATTAAAACCAGTTTTTATTTTTTTTACTTCTCCACCCCTCATTTTAGCTCCAGGCCTCTGGCTTCCTTGGAAATCTTGAGCTGAACGTGGGGGCGGCCATCGCGTGCTACTTGGCTCAAGAAGGTGCCGATGTCAATTACGCCAACCACAGAGGGAAGTCCCCCCTTGATCTCGTTTCGGACGGAAGTATAGCGCAGCTCATCAAGAACTTCTCCCAAAAATTCAGGTAGGACCAACCCTATCCTCTCCTGGTTTGACTTCTCTCCTTGACTTCAGTCTTCGTTCCAGGGCCCCCTCTCCTCATTCTTTGTTGAAATGTTCCATGCCAGCTGTGACCCAACACATTGCCTGCAAAGTATATGTCCTCAAAAATCCGTGATGCACAAAACGCTGCTCTTCCTTCTCCATTCTTGTTTGCATTGTTCAGCCCCCCCCCCTTGACTTGCCCATGAACACCAGGACTGGACACCCGCTCTCCCTCCTGTTCTGACAGAGAGTGGAGCATAAACTTCTCTCTGGGAGTGGCTGATTTAAGCGCCTTCCCCTTCTATTGATGGGATGGAGTTAACACACTTTGTGGCCCTCTCCCTCCCTTTCTGCCATAGGCGCCAACTCCCAAGGGCCGTAGGGCTCCTGCCCCCACAATAACATATTTGAGGGGGCTGTCCCCCCCGCAAAATTGATGGGCTTTCCCATTCGAACGATGTGTGTGCTCTGTGTCATGTGATTGATTATGTGGAGCAGGGCTCACCTGGGCCCCCACAGTATTTCATTCAAGTTGGCACCCCTGCTTTCTGCACTTGTAGAGGCAGCAGCCATTTTGTGCCACGCCGCGCCCGCACGGCAGCCATCTTGTGTTGTGCTGTGCCGCCACGGCGGCCATTTTGCGGCTGGCGCCCGCAGTGCTCTCTGTCAGCATTCATTACTGTGGATGCTCGCCCAGCTTCAGACCCGGCGCCTAGTTCTTCTCTGTGTCTCTTCCGCTTTTGGCGTCTGCAGGGAGCAGCAGGACCCCTCAGAGAACTCCACGGTGGTGTGCAGCCAGAGGCGAGTGCACACGACCCCCAACACCATGACCAACCTCAGCGTGGCGAAGGTGGCAGCTCCCTCCGAGTGCTTGGTCTGCTCTGAGCTGGCCCTGCTCATCCACTTCTCCCCTTGTCAGCACAGCATCGTGTGTGAAGGTACAAAGGGAGCACGTCATCTTTGATCCCTGAGGGCATGCCTTTTTTTTTACCTGTTTGCACTTCCTCCCTGAGGTGCTGTAAAGCAAAATTGCACCGAAATGGGGAGAGGCCCAGGGTTCAAATCCCTGCCTCTCAGCCCTAACCTCCATCGCAGGGTTGGTGTGAGGATAAAATGGGGAGAGGGGAAAACCACGTAGGCCCCCTTGAGCTCCTTGGAGGAAAAAGGCGGGGTGTGAACGTACTAAATAAATAAATCGGCGCCTGTTCCAACCATTTGCCCCTGTCCTCGTCCTTAGAATGTTCCAGAAGAATGAAGAAATGCATCAAATGCCAAACGACAATTACCAAGAAGCTAAAGCAAGGTGAGGACAGTTTGTTTTAAACTCTCACATTAAGGTGTGTTGAATTTTTCAAATCCTAAATTCCAGGAAAGAGGGGTGCTGAAAAGGTGTATTTTGGGAATTCAAAATATTTTTTGGCTAAATTAATATAATTTAGCTTTTCTTGGTAAGCAGAATGCGTGTAAAATTGCATAGAAATCATTAAAAATGATTGCCACATATTTACAGTTATAATATATTCAATATTATTATCATTTGTTATTATTTAGCATCACCTGACATTTTCAGAGGGTAAAATTCGGTTTTTCTGAGAGCAGTTCATGTGCTTTTTAATCAGAGGTGGATTCACCAAGCTTAGAAGATGCCCACTCACAAAAAATAGTAGCAGATCTGATTTACCTCCTACCCAGAAGCATATTTTTAAGATCCCCTCACTGAAGAAATTTGCAAAAAATTAAGTCCTGCCCCCTAAAATGACAAACGCAAAGCATAGAGAATATAGACGGGGGAAGAGGGAAAGGCCTGTAGTTCAGTGGCAGAGTGTCTCCTTCGCATGCTGGGATGGGATAGCTCAGTCGGTAGAGCATGAGACTGTTTGTCTCGGGGGTCATGGGTTCGAGTTCCACGTCGAGCAAAAGATTCCTGCACTGCAGGGGGGTTGGGCTAGATGACCCTCGCGGCCCCTTCCAACTCTACAATCCTACGATTCTACACGGAAGGCCACAAGCTCAATCCCCGGCGTCTCCGGATCAGGCTGGGAAATCTAAACCTGCCTGCAGTCATGGGGAGCTGCTGCCGGCCCATGCAGACAGCACTGAACCCTGACTTTCTCTCCCTCTCTTCCCTCGAACAGACAGCACGGAGGTGGAGTGCGTTTCTGGTTCGGAATCCACCGGCCAACAGAAGCTGATGGAAGACCTCCAGAACCGCTACCGGCAGATGGAGGAGCGGATCACCTGCCCCATTTGCATCGACAACCAAATCAAACTGATCTTCCAGTGTGGGCACGGGTCATGCCAGGAGTGCAGCGCCGCCCTTTCCGTCTGCCCCATTTGCCGGCAGACCATCCGGGAAAGGATACACATCTTTGTTTGAAGACGGCTCGCTCTTCCTTCTCTGCCCTGCCGCAAACCCACCCTCCCTCTTAATTTCTTTGTCCCCTCCCCCCTTTTGGATGAGAATCGCGACTGGCCCGGCCTGTTTCTTAATAGCCACGAAGGAATGTGAGAGAGGCTGTTGGTGATGGGAGAATCATGAGATTTGGGACCCCCTGAATTCCAAGGCCCAACATGGCTTGCTTTTATCGTTCCCCCTCCCCTTTTTAAGAATAACTAGAATAAGTGTGGCCGTGGGCCACGAGAAAGACTGGACGCAACTGAGGGGTGCTGTGTACGGAAGCCCGTCAGGGCCAAAAACGGTGGTCTGCAGAGAGGAAGACCTCTTGGTGTAGCACGTGGACTCTTTTTCCTTCTTCGTAGCCTTATCCAGCTTCTGAAGGGACAAAAATACACGATCTTCCAAAAAAGAGAGAGAGAGAGAAAAGACAAGCACGTTTCTTTCAGTTCCGTGGAGGGTGGGAAACTGGGGAGGGGGGGGGGGCAAGGAAAGCAATATTCTTGCACTTTAAAAAAAAGTGGAGGGTAAATTGGGTTCCTCCTTTCCTGGAAAGAGGGGCAGGCCTCATTGGAGAGAGGACGCTCACAACCAAATATTCCACACATTCCCCTCCCCGCCGCCGCCTTCCAGTTTAGAGAATCCTCTATTTTAACAAAGCCATGATCCAATATGATAAATGGTGATGGACAGAGATTGTGTGTGTGTGTGTGTGTGTGTGTGTATGAGAGAGAGAGAGAGTGCACAGGAACTGGCTAAACCCCCCCCCCCCAAAACACGAAACAGAAATATTCTTCTATGTTGAAGTGCAAATGTTTTTATTTCTTCAAAATGCCCAAAATGCCACACGCAGGTGTTTTCCAATGAGAGAGTTCTATTAAAAGTCGAGAAATTACAATAAAAAATGAAAAATGAATTGACAAACAATTTCCCACCTCCATCCCACCCTTGATTTAAGACATTTTCCATATCCCACCTCCCGGCCATGCCTAGTGCAAATGATTCAGGTGTTTAACACTGTCCTTGTGGTTAAAGGGAGCCTAATCTGGGGTTTGGTGTGAACTGAACGTTGACAAGCCACAGCAAACGCAACAGTCCCTTTCCAGAGAAAGAAGGATAATTTATTATGCTTTGGGTGGGTTGGGATGGGGGCTGAGAATGAAAGCCAACTAGTTGCTCTGAGCCACAGTTCAGTTGTGTGTTGGGAAACCATGGTTTGCTGCAACGTACCAAATTGAGTCAGCCATGCTCGCCCGAACTCTTAATGTGACTGTGAGTGTTTTTGCTTTCAGGGTCAAGCAGATCCTGACACAGGTCTGGTGGAAATGTGCAAGGCATTTGCTGAACCTTGTTTCAAAACTTCCCAGGGCCTCTCTTTGCTAGGCTTGCCTTGCTGTTGGTCTCTGCGTGTTGCAGAGGATTTTAGCAATGGGAGGGCCCTACTGTTTTTTTATTATGTATTTTAGTTGGAGCCCCAAAAGGTGCACTCTCCTGATTTTTCCAGGTCGCTCTGAGACAGTCCCTGAACCCTGGAGCTTGCAATCTGAAATACATGACACACAAGGAAAAAGGACTGGTGAGGGAGGAGGAAACACAAGACACCAATGCCAAAAATTACTATGATGGCCGGCTGGGATAGAATCTGCTCAGGTAGCTTGATTGGACACTTGCCGTGAGGACAAAGTTGAAGGAGGTCCAAAGTGAGCTGGTGTCTCAGCAGAGGTAATGGAATAGCTGTGTTTCCCTTCTCTCCCTCTGCAGCCCAGTGTACATGCCCTCATCTCATGCACCTTTTGGGCTTCTTGTACACACCACACAAGCAGAATTACGTAGTCCAAAACACCCCAAAATCCCCTAACGGCTGTATATTTCACAAGCAGAGTAGGAGTGTTATACAGTGGTACCTCTGGTTAAGAACTTAATTCGTTCCAGAGGTCCGTTCTTAACCTGAAACTGTTATTTACCTGAAGCACCACTTTAGCTAATGGAGCCTCCTGCCGTGTGATTTCTGTTCTCATCCTGAGGTAAAGTTCTCAACCTGAGGAACTACTTCCGGGTTAGCAGAGTCTGTAACCTGAAGTGTCTGTAACCCGAGGTGTCTGTAACCTGAGGTACCATTGTATGTATTTTGATGAAAGGGGGCCTGCAGTAAAATGTGGTAGCGTAGGGTGCTCATTTCCTGGTGCCAGCCAGCCAGCCACCTGTCCATGCCCTCTTTGGGGATACTTCATTCACAAGAGGTTCCCCATTGGGGCGCGTTAATTCATACTCTTATTCTGTGGAACTAACCACATGGCAATAGGTTTGGAGGTATGGGACCTTACATGGCTATTAACGAAGCGGAGGATCCTGAGCCATACCCTCTGCCTCCAGAATGGCACAATAAACCATGGTTGGCATGACGTCCAGGTTTAACAAACACCAGTGCCTTTGCTCCTTTTGAAGCACTCCGGACAATATCAGTGAGATGGGTTGACTTGGACAGATGGCAAGGTGAGTGTTTTGTCTTATTTTCCCTACCGCTGTGTATGGCATTTGGCTGCAGAATTCAGCTGCCTTGATGATATTGAGTTTGTGGGTGTGTTTTTTTTAAGTTTCTAGCCCTCATGGCTGAAATCTCAGAAAGGTGGCTAGTTAAGGTTTTCTGTGCTTTGGGTGGCAATGAGAGGCTTCTGTAGCCTGAGCAGCTCCTTGAGCCACCCGACAAAGAGCAAAACAAGGCAAAATCAGGAAGTGTTAATTATATTGTATGGAATTTGCAGTTGTGAGAGAGCTTTGAAAGGGGGCCAGAAAGACGGCCCACCACGCTGAGCCTGGATAGCTCAGTTGGTTAGAGCGTGGTGATGATAATGCCAAGGTTGCAGGTTCAATCCCTGTACGGAGCACTGCATATTCCTGCATTGCAGGGGGTTGGACCAGAATCAGGGGTCACCTGGGCCAGTTCACTCCATGCCCCCGCAATTTCCGACATGCGTCTGCGCAGACGCTTTTTCGTGTGTCTCTGCAGATGTGATTTCCAGCGCCGTGGAAGTGAGTCCCTGTGCCACGCTGCGACAGTTTAGCGCAGCACGTGGGGACTCACCGAGTGGGTGGCTCGTTTCGGGGGTGACTCATGGGCCAGTTAAACGACCCCCGTGGGCCGCTTGTCGCCCATGGGGCTTAGGTTGCTGACCCCTGGACTAGATGATCCTCAGGATCCCTCCCAACTTGATTCTATTATTTATTTGCCATTTACATGCTAAAAAGGCTTACTGCTGCTACATCATCATAATATAATATCTAATAAATTATACAATTTCAGTAACATAAGTAAACGGTGCCTCTTCAACCTTAGCATTTGACACCTGAGGGGCATACATTTTCAGCACCTGCTCTCTTCCTGTGACTGCAATTTGTTTTAATCTGAATTTTAAATGGTTGCAAGCAACCCTGGGGCCTTTTTGGCGTAGGGTGCGTAATAAACATAAGTGATTATGGCAGAGCGCAAGAACGCCCCTGTCGTCCGCGATCATATCGGGGGAGCATCACCAAACAGCTAATGCAGCGGAACGATGTGTGGACGGGGCTGTATGAATCTGGCATTGCAGGGGGTTGGACTAGATGACCCTCGGAGAGCCCCTCCTATGAATCTGGTCAAATCTGCCACCAATGCACCATCACTGCGTCAATGACACGCTGCACGAAAAGACATTGGTCCGGGGGAGCCCTCGGGTGTCGACTGCATCTAGTTTTGCAATCTCTTCCCTTTGCCGTCTCCACCCCTGGCCAAACCTGCAGCAAATTGTTCTTCCATCACTTAGCCCAATGCTAAGACGTGCGGCTTGAGTGAACAAGCGCAGAGTGTTCGGAGACCACGGACAAGTAGTTCCCTTTCTCTGCCCAGCTGTGAAGGGCAGCGAAGTCGGGGTTAGCCTGCTGTGAAGAGGAAGGCAGGGAGAATCTCCTCCCTGCTCGGTTTTTGTAGAACGGAAAAACCTGTGGTGCGATCAAGCAGGTCCTGCCCTGGAAGGCTCATTACAAAGCCCCGGGAACTCGATATTTTGTGGGTTGGATGATTCCGGCTCTCGCTGCGTTTTCAAGTTTGCCAAACTTTTTAATGTCAAGGTGGACCGCATCTGGATTTTGGGGGAGCCTGGCTTATTTATCCAGTCAAGAGCAGGCTTCCGGGGCGGCCTACAAATGTCATTGATAAGTCTTACAAAGACTTAGAATCAGAAAAGATTGTTTCCTCCTCTGGGCACAGCCCATTCTCTTCTTATGTTTGGCTTTCCTAGGGGAAAGTCGTGCAGCGGCATCCCTTCGGAAGCACAAAATGCCACCTTTGAATAGTGACCATTTCCTCCAGATAGATGTTTGTTGGCTTTATTTTGCTGAAACAGATTTGAGAGTTCCGCCAACCTCTGGGTGAGCTGGCTTCTCGCCCTTTGCATTGCGATGAGCCAAGGAGGAGGAGGAGGAAAGTCGTGGCCTACCTTGGAGAAATAAGTAGCAAAGAAGGGAGTGAGGGTGCTAGCTTGGGCCCAATTCCCAGGTAAATGGAAGGGATGTTGGAGAAGTTCGATGAAAAACAGATGGTGGAGCAGAAATTCCCAATGTTCAGAATTGAGTTAGTGGTTAGAATGTCAGATTAGGACCTGGGAGACCAGGGTTCTAATCCTCACTACTGTACCTATAAAGTAACTTCTTAAAGACCACCAACCTTTTCCTTAGGAGGAAATATTTTTTGTGAATTGAGAGAAATGTATGCGAGTCTAATTGTGTCCTGCCTGGGCAGTTTTAAAATGGTATTGGAATATATATACTGTATATATATATGGGGACGCGGGTGGTGCTGTGGGTTAAACCACAGAGCCTAGGACTTGCCGATCAGAAGGTCGGCGGTTCGAATCCCCGTAACAGGGTGAGCTCCCATTGCTCGGTCCCTGCTCCTGCCAACCTAGCAGTTCGAAAGCACGTCAAAGTGCAAGTAGATAAATAGGTACCACTCCGGCGGGAAGGTAAACGGCGTTTCTGTGCGCTGCTCTGCTTCGCCAGAAGCGGCTTAGTCATGCTGGCCACATGACCCGGAAGCTGTACGCCAACTCCCTCGGCCAAGAAAGCGAGATGAGCGCCGCAACCCCAGAGTCATTCACGACTGGACCTAATGGTCAGGGGTCCCTTTACCTTTATATATATATAAAGGTATATCTATCTATATATATATATCAGCATTTCTCTCTCGATTACTGCTAGCCATGATGACTAAACGGAACCTCCAGCATCAGAGGCAGTATATGGGTAAATAGCATGTGCTGCTAATGAACGATATGAGTACGTTGCTGCCTTCATGCCTTGGCTTGTGAATGTTTTCTGGGAACATCATTCTAGCAGAAAGGATGCTGTGCTGGTGAGGAAAAGCAAACCTCAGTGGTTGTGCATCTCTCTTGAATGCAGAAGGTTCCAGGTATCTCCAGGTAGGGCTAGCAATGATGAAATGAATCATGTAAACAAAGATTAAATACATTTTAATGGTGAGCAGGTCTGCCAGCAACTATTAACAGCTAAGCATATGGCTAAGAGTGGAACCTCCTTGTACAGGAGCAGGATACCTCTGAATGCCAGTTCCTAGGGAGAAACACCAGGGGGCAGCAGACTCTTGCCTCCTTGGCTGCATATGAGCTGCTAGAGGTGTCTAGATAGCTGTGGTTGCAAACAGGGCAGTGAATCAAAGACATAAACTGTTGCTGTTCCCCGCAAGCAGCTGGTTTAAGTCTCAATGTTTTTCTCTGTAATTTCTGTCTGCGTTTCCGTTCTAATCTCAGATATATTTTTGAGCTTGCTGCTATTGACGAGAGAGAGAAAGAGATTTGTTTGTGAGTTGTGGATCTGCATAATTGTCTGGGACATCTTGTCCCGCAAACAAATTTTAAAATTCTTGGAATTCTCTTGACGGAAGACGTTTTCTCCATTGCTCCTTAGATTTTTGTTCTTTATCTTTTGCAGCCCTTCCAGCCATATGCTTTCCTTGTGCATTCATGATTATTTGTGTTCGCAGTGGTGTCAGGGGCAGTTTCAGGGCTGCTTTCCACCTGCAAAGGTTTTGAGGTCAACACACCGCTTTGTTTCCAATCAGTGCGTGTGATGTGACTTCTACTGAAATCCTCTAACTTTTTGTACCACAAATTTTCCAGGGGTTCTTGTTCCCCTGCCCCCACTTTTGTTGTCCTGTAGTGAAATAGTGTGGCAACATTTGGGAAGTATTGCAGAACCAACTAATAAAGCAGAATTATGTGGGGACGGTCCAGTATATATCCACCACAAATGCACTGTTATTGCCGCTATGACAAGTTCCCTCTGTTTCCAATATTAAGTTTCATTTCCACATCAGTTTGCAGACTGATCGACTTCCTTAGTCCTCGTGCAAACCCATCAGCGTGTTAATGCAACTTTATCCTGACGTACACACAATTTTGTCTGCATTGTTGGCTAATGTGCTCATTTTGAGCATGCAGTGTCCCTTAAAAATAACACATTTTTTGTATGTTGCGTTCACTGGCATATGCATTTTTGAATGCACACTTTACGATGGGGTGCACGGTTTTTTAAAAAACGTTACTTGGCATTGCAAAATTCGGAGAAGTGCAAATTTTGAAGAAGCGCTGCATTTCAGCTGGTTTATTGTTTCAGAAAGCGTGACTTAAGTAGGTTGACCTGTAAAGGGGAACTAACTCAAATTCCATCCACAAATGACCACAATGCCCAGGCCTTTCTCTTATAACTCCATATGACCTTCCCTCCCCACCGCCTTTTCTATCTCGCTTCTTGACACAGGACTGAAAAAGACATGCGAGGTTGCAAGGAATATTTTCCCCTCTCCTTGGGCCAAAATTAAATTGAGCTGGATTCAACAATCATTGAGAACCGGCCAAGTCAAACAGCCAGATGTGAAAACTGAAAGAAGGGGGGTAAAGGTAGAAACTCTCATTAAAGAGAAGGGAGAATTAAGAATAGCCTGTTGTGCAGCTTATGTAATACCATTTACCATGGCTGTGTGTCAAAGCATCTAAACACAGCCAGCCTCTCTTTATAAAAAAAATGGAGAAAGTAACAGCATGGTTCAGTTAAGGACAGGGCTATTTTCCATCTTTTGGGGCAAGCCCCGGCCTGGTATAGAATCAGGGGATAGAATGCAGTGCAAAGTGTTATCAATTTTCATTTTTAAAGAAAGCCCGCAAGTTCCTAGACCTCATTATGGTTAGGAAGATAAGCCTAACCCCTACTTACGATCTGAAGCTGTAAACTTTTGACCTGGGGATTCTACCACCTCTCTCCGAAGCATGCTTAGGCCAGATCTAAGTTTCTTTTGTTTTAACTTGCTTATATTATAGGCTTTAAAAAGAAAAAAACGCCCATGATTCTTTAGCAGCTTAATTGCCCGAGCCTACAAAACACTGTGCATGTATGATGTTGCGGTTCATGACTTGGCCGAAACGGCCTCGTGATTTGGATCAGAAGGCCTGGGGGGCCACATCAGGCCTACACGATGGATGTTTTCCACGAGTGCTTCAGGCTTTGAACTCATCTCCTGTGCCCAGATCGCAGACTTAACCTTGACATCTTGCCCAGGCTTTGAACCCTGCTCAGGCATCTCTGCCCACTGGGGCTGCAAGCTGCACCTCATTCAAGTCTCATCATACCACCCTTTCAATTTTTATCAATTCCCTGCAAGGGAGGAGAATTGGGGCTTGTTTTCCCAGGCGCCCACCTATCTTTCTCAATTGCAAAACCTATGCAAGCTCCCCCCAAAGTCCCGTTCTCCATCTGATTTTTCCCCTGGCACACACACCTCCCAGCTGCAATGCCCGCTGCTCGGACACCAGAGGTTTTCTTTGGCTATCGTGCCTTCAGAGCAAACATCTCGCTTCTCCTGACTTTTTTTATTTTTTTAAAAAAAGAGCCAGCATCCCTCAACTTCATATTAGGAGCGGTGTCTGTCTCCGCCTCAAAGCATGAGGGGAACGAGAGAGCTTTGCTTTCCAAGAAAGTGCTCTCTGGCTTGAAAGAAAACCGTTCCACCCTCGCCTTGGCGCGAGCATGACCCTAACCTGCCCAGGGATAGCAAGCTGTTTCTCTTGCTCCAGGGAAACTGCAGCCTTTTCTGCCTGTCTCAGATTGAAGGAGGCTCCAAGGGAGAGAACTGGGTAATGGTTTCTTATATCTCCTCATTGCTTCCTATAATCCTCTTTTTTATTTTTTACCCTGCTTTGGGGTGGCACCAGTTTAGGGCTCATCACTGATGGAGCAGAGAAAGGGAGGCAGATCAGCGAGTAGAGCCTTACACTCAGAAGTTCCAAGGTTCAATCTCTGCCATCTGCTGGTATACAAGAAGTTTGCCTTATAACGGGTCAGGCCATCTTGCTCTGTACTTCCTGCACTGGCTGGCAGCAGCTCTCCAGGCAGGGCTCTTTCCCAGCCCTACCTGGTGATGCCAGGGATCAAACCTGGGACCTTCTGGGTGCAAGGCAAACGCTCTGGCACTGAGCTACAAGCATTCCCTGGCCAGGCTGGGAGAGTCCTATCTGAAATCCTGGACAGCTACTGCCAGTCAGTGCAGACAGCACAGAGTTGGATGGACCCAGCGGTCTGACAATGGCAGAGGGCAGCTTCCTATGCCCCAGCCCCCTTTTTTTCCAGCCCCTCCCTGCAAGCAGCTTGGAGGCACCATTTGCAATACCCACCAGGTCTCAGAGCTACACTCCGCTCTTCCAGGGCATCAGCTGGAAGTTAAATGAGTTTGGTGGTTCCCCTCAAACCAAGAGCTTGCTCCCAGCAGCTCAGGGCAGTGCACAAATCTCTCCCCCCGCTGTTTCTTGGGCTCACAACGCCCCTGTGAGGTAGGCAAGGCTGTGAGATGGCCACTGGCCTAGAGTCGCCCGTTGAGCTTCGTCAAGGCAAACCCAACCATTAGGTAGAGGCAACTGCAGTCAAGTTGTAGGTGCTACTCAGCAGCGGTGGCCACCCTGCTTCCACCAAACTGTTCCTCTGGAGTCCCCTTCTGTCAGAGGACAGAGCTATGTACACCCCCTGGCCTCACCTGCCCCCCCATACCTATGCTGCAGCAGTGGAGGACACTGCCTCCTTGCTAAGACTGACATAAGTTTCCTCTCCCTGTCCACTTTGCTTTACATATATGCATGCATTTTTGTGGGGGGGGGGGGAGTGCCATCTTGAACTTTGCTTCAAGCAACAGACTGGCTAGCCCTGAACCTCCTGGCTGAGCAAATATCTGAACTCAGCTCTCCCTGTTCCTCATTCGAACATTCTAACCACTAGATCACACTGTCACTCGGCACCACCCCAAAATTATTTGCTTTCAGTTCTTCATATTTCTACTTTGCTTTGCGGATTTTTAAACTTGCATTGTGTTAAGTTGTGGGCGAACATATCAGACGACACAGCGATTCTTCCAAAGCAGCTCTTTATTTGTAAGCTGGAACAGAACTGAACTGAGGAGCTCAGTCAGCCTGCTTATATAGAGCTCCAGAACAATGTAACTGTTGCAACTTTCTAAAACTATCCAATCACTGAACGTCACTTTCGATCCTTCATTTGCATAACTATCTACAGTATCCCCCTGCTGGCCCAGGGTGAGAACTTCAGTACATAACACATTGTCACCTTGTTGCGTAACCCACCCTGGGACCTTCTGGTAAAAGGTGGGGCTGAAATCGAAGAGATCAAAATCTGCATCCGTATTTTGGACGGTTGTTGAATTTCTGTGCATTTGGACACCTCTTAAGGTCAACCACATTTTGCACGACGGTCCTGAGATCGAGGAGCTGGTTATCACTGATGTTTAGAAACAATGGGAAGCCATTTTGAAACAAGATGGCGGACCTAACCTTTTACAATTACATTGGTTTTATCCAAATTTTGCGTGATGCTTCCTGAGATCATGGAGCTGGTTTTCGGCTACGTTTGGAAGAGAGGGCTGTTGATGGCTACTAGACATGATGTTTACGTTCTGCCTCTTCAGCTGGGGGCAGCAATGCTTCTGGCTGGAAACCCCAGGAGGGGAGAATCCTCAAATCTTGCTTGCTGCTTTGCCACAAGCATCTTGTCAGCCACTATGAGGACAGGTATCTGGATGAGATGAGCCACTGGTCTGATCCGGCAGGCTCTTTTTGAGTTCTTAACTGGGCGCCATTTTGAATCAAGATGGCGGATTGAACCTTTCCAAAACCCTCCAATTTTAAGCAAAACTCCACTGTTTTTGTTCTGTTTCTTAGAACTCCCGAGTCACACTGGGCATGAGGCTTCTATATAATAAGAATAGTAAGAATAGCAGCGGTTCCTGGCATTGCCCTGGATCTTCTTGTTTTCTTTCTTTGATCCAGTGTTGTTTACCAGCTTGTGAAAGCAGAGCAACCAGATGAAACTGATGCTCCTACTGGTCTCTGCCCACCCTGCCTTCCTAGAAGATGCCGGTCAATGAACAACACATTTCCTAACATGGAACATCCCCCCGATGAAATATTCCAAAGGGAAACTTCTGAATCTGGATTCTGCTTCTGCTTTCCATCCCACCATTTTCTCCTCCCCTCCTATACTCCCCCCCTTTTTTGGGAGCAGGGTGTCATTGCATAAATCGCCTCCCTGCTCCAGCTGCTGAGACACAGCTGGCTGAGCTGCCTCTCTCTCTCTTTCTCTCCTTCTCTTCCCTGAGCACAGCTGTTGGGCTGTCCAGTGGTGCCCCCCCCCCCTTTCTCCCTCCTCTGTTAACAGAAAATCACAGAGTAATATGAAACGGCTTGGCAGGAGCTGATTTTATTTTTTATAAAAAAAAGAAAATCCTCTTGGCTCATCAAACCAAAGTTTAATGTAAAGTCTACTCCTCTCTTCCCTCCTGCCCCCCACTCAACACTCCCCTCCAAATAGTTTTGTCAATTTCCAGCAAAGTTTGCCACTGCTGCAGACACGGCCTGCATTGATTTCTCTCTTTCTTCCTTCCTGCTGTGTTGCATTGTTGTTTTTTAAATTAAAGTCAGGCATGGAGCATATGGAAAAGTTTTCCGCCGGCTTTTCTCGTGGCTTTCTACCAACGGAGAAGCAGAGAAGCCCTAAATGGCCTTGCATCTTGAGTTTCTTATGCATTATTCCGCTCCTGGGTCTACTGGCTGCTCGGGAAGGTTTGCTTGAGACGAAAGCAAGAGAGTCTGAGGTAAGATGCGGCCCGTTTTCTTCCAAATATTGTGTGCTGTTTTAATATCCTGCCTTCCACCCCACCCCAAATTAGCTCAAGGTGGTTGTTTCATCCTAACGACAGCCCTGAGGGGTAGGTTAGACGGAGAGATTGTGACTGACCCAAGATTGTTCTACTGGACAGGGATTTGAACTCAGGTCTGCTGCATTTCACCGTTTATTTTTCTTTGCTGTGTGGTCATATTCTTTGGAATGGGAACTTTAATATTTGCTCATCTGTTACATTATATCTCATGGTGTTATGGGTTTGTTTGTTTTTTTGCAAGGAGGTCAAAGATTTGAACTCGGGTCCTGCATCCCTGTCCACTGGGCAGAAGAGACGGCAAAGAGTTCCAAGTACTGCCTCTTCATATTTCATTTTTAGATTCCTGGCATGGCAGAAAAAGCTTCTGGTGGGGTTAACAGTGCATGCTTAACTAGAAGTAAGGCCCACCGACTGAATTTATTACTCCACACACCTCTCAATTTTTTAATGGTTTCAACTACCTTGCAAGGTAGGTTACGTCGACAGACAGCAGCTGGCCCAAGATTGCCAACTGAGCTTTCAGGGCTGAGTGATGGGTTGAACCTCAGTTTCCCCAGACAATTACCCTCCGTGAATTAATTAGTCTAATCTTTTAAAGCCTTCCAGACTGATGACTATCAAAAATTCCACAGTTTAAAGGTACATTGTGTGAAGAAGTCCTTGCTTTTTGTCTGTCCTCAATCTTTTAACACCCAGCTCCTTGGGATGGCCCAAAAATCTAGTATTATGGAAGAAGGAATGGAGAAGCCTCTCCTAAACCACTTTTACCATACTTTGCAACATTTTTATACACCTCTATCCTGCCCCTCTATCTTGCCCACCTCTCCTTGTCCCAAAGTCCAAATGCTGCAACCTTTCCTCATGGTGTGTGTGTCCACCCCCTTGATCCTTTTGGCTTCCTTTTTCAGAAGCTTTTCCATCTCTGCAAGATCCTTTTTTTTTTTTGTGGGGAAGGGACCAAAAATGGAAGTTTCACACACTCCTTTCTTTCTTTCTTTCTTTCTTTCTTTCTTTCTTTCTTTCTTTCTTTCTTTCTTTCCTAAAGATTTGGGCGTGAGATCAGACTTTTGACCTACTTACAGAGGCATTGGAAAAGCACATGTCTGTGTGCCCTATATAAGTTTCAGGACAGATCCTAAGCTAGAGAAGCGTCTTGTTTCAATACGGCATTTCCCCTTCCTCACTTCCGCAAGGGGTAGGACGTTTCAGAGCCGCCTGCTTTTGTGAAGAGAGTGCAGAATTGGGAGGGGAACTGAAGGATCATCTAGTCCAACCCCAGCTGCAACGCGTTGCTAATCAAGCCGGTTTATTACAACTACACAGAGGAGACAAACAGACAAGGAGCTCAAGATAGCTCGCTCTCACTTCTCCACCCTCCATTTTTGCCTGACACCAACCCTGCAAGGTAGGGCAGGGCAGGGCTGAGAAGGAGCAACCAGCCCAAGATCACCCAGTGGGCTCTGTAGCCAAGTGGGGATTTGAATGGTGCAGGCTGGTCTATTAGGGCAAATGCGGTACTGCCCCACCAACCTCAGCCTGCCCTGGGGCAGCTCCTGATTGATATTTACTTCCATCCAATCCAGGGGGTGCCCCTGGCTGCCAGCTTCCTCCCCCTTGGTCTTGCCCCTTGTACAACTCAACAGGGAGGAAGAGGCTGGGGACAAGCATAGACTTAGTTGGCTCAGCCAGTAGTTGCTCTGGCGCCACCTAGTGTTGGCCTCCCTACCTTCCAACCTACCAGCCTCCAGTGGGCACCAACCACCCCTGGATTGCAAGCCTGGTATTTAGAGACAAGGGACGCGCATGGCGCTGTGGGTTAAACCACAGAGCCTAGGAGTTGCCGATCAGAAGGTCGGCGGTTGGAATCCCCGCAACAGGGTGAGCTCCCGTTGCTCAGTCCCTGCTCCTGCCAACCTAGCAGTTCGAAAGCACGTCAAAGTGCAAGTAGATAAATAGGTACCGCTCTGGTGGGAAGATAAACGGCGTTTCCATGCGCTGCTCTGGTTCGCCAGAAGCGGCTTAGTCATGCTGGCCACATGACCCTGAAGCTGTACGCCGGCTCCCTCAGCCAATAAAGCGAGATGAGTGCCACAACTCCAGAGTCGGCCACGACTGGACCTAATGTTCGGGGGTCCCTTTACCTTTACCTTATTTAGGGGCAGGCTGACAGCCTTGATGCTTAATATTTCCAGCTCCAGGCTCCTGAAAAAAGGACCCTGAAACACAAGAGTCTCTGGGGCTGCAACCAGAGAGCTGGCAGCCCTTAAAAAAGCCCATTTGTGCTTGGCTGCCTTCACTTTAAGGAACCAGCCAGCTCTTTCCCTGGCTCACAGACCTTTCCTGGAAAAAAACATGTGAGGCTGGGAGTTGGTTGGCATCATGTGGCAGAAGAGGCTGATGGGGCAGAAGGCAGAGAGCCCAACAGCAGGTGGCGCCAGAGCCAGTAAGGGGCAGAGCCTACTTAATTTGAGTTTTGTCCCTGAGACTAAAGAGGAGGAGGACGTTGGCAGGCAGGGCCACCCCCTGGACTTGGTGTAATAAAAAAGGCAGGCAGAATGAGGTTGGTGGGGCAGTGCCCCATTTGCCCTAATGGATCAGCCTCCACTGTGTGCAGCTCATGAGGGCTGTTCAGACCAAGAGCTGCGCACCTAGTGAAAGATCTTCTGAGTCCAACATCTCAACTAAGCCAGCTTGGCCTCAGCTCCAAGACCAACCATTCCTGACAAGAGCTAGGGGGGAATACAAGGCAGGATCTGGCAGTTCCTTGTTTCTTTCCCTGTTGAGATCCAGAGCCCACTTCTCATGCTAGTTTAACCTTCAGGATTCCCTTTGCCCTGCAGAAGAGAGGAATACAAGAAGCTGGCTTTGTGGCAAGCCGTTGGTCCACCTAGCTACACTGACCGGCAGCAGCTCTCCAGGGTTTCAGAGTGGGGTCAGTTTACAAAAATAAAATGCTGGTCAGAGTTAGTTTTGCCCTCAAACCACCTTGTTCTCTAGACTGTCACCTAGTGGCAGAATGACGACATTAGCTTTTTCATAAAAGAAAGAGGCGTCCCTTATAGTCTTCTTTAAGCCTCCCAATTGAATGTTCTGTCTATTGGTATATCCGTAGCAGGGCATGTGTAGATGGTTGTCCCTCCATTTTATCCTCACAACAACCCTGTGAGGTAGGGTAGGGTGAGAGACAGTGACGGGCCCTCGGATATGGAAGTAAGAAGGCTTTGTTTTCCTTTTCACTCTGTGTTCATCACAGGCAGCACAGTTTCCGTTCAGTTCATCTTCCACCAAAAGCCAGGTTATTAGTCTCACTGTCCACTGTGGCAAAATCACATGGCTTCCATAATTAATAGTGTAAAAGATGTTATTCCACCCCCATTCATTCAATTGCAAATTGGGCAGTGAGGGGGGCGAGTAATAAATTACATATTGTTTGCAGATGGAACAACATATTGTTTGCAGACCGAGCAAAAACAGCGGATTCTGATTGTATTTGCTGGATTGATTTCCTTTCTGGCCACAGAACAATTTTTCTGTTTCAGTTTTCATCCGAACTCTGTGACATTCCTACCCACAGTCTTCCCAGTGTGAATCATGGCTGAGTTGGGTCCATCACTCTAACCGCTACACCACACTGCCTCTCACATAACGGGGACCCAACCCAGAGGCTTTGGTGCAAAGCTGACGTGCTGAGCTCTCCTCCTGACCTGCTTGGCTTGGCTTTTTTAAGGCAGATCCTGCTCTTCACGGTTTTCCTCCTGGAATTCCCCCTTCTCTCCGAGATGGCAAATTTCCACCCCATCCCCATAGCCGGAAGAAACGCTACACGCTCACGCCAGGTCACCTGAAGTGGGACCACTTCAATCTCACGTACAAGTAAGGCCAGGATTTGTAGAAATACCAATAGTTTTGGGGGTGGGGTCAAATACTTAATTTTTGCAATGGATTTTCTCTCTTAAATTACATTTACGCCCGTTGTTTTTACAAAGGTATATGCATTTTTCTGCATACCTCAAATACACATATTTTTGTACTTGGGGGGAGGGCTCGGCAAACTGCGTCAGGGGCATGGAAATTTCAACATACCGTATTTTTTGCTCTATAAGACTCACTTTTTCCATCCTAAAAAGTAAGGGGAAATGTGTGTGCGTCTTATGGAGCGAATGCAGGCTGCGCAGCTATCCCAGAAGCCAGAACAGCAAGAGGGATTGCTGCTTTCACTGTGCAGTGATCCCTCTTGTTCTGGCTTCTGAGATTCAGAATATTTTTTTTCTTGTTTTCTTCCTCCAAAAACTAGGTGCGTCTTATGGTCCTGTGCGTCTTATAGAGCGAAAAATACGGTATGTGCATTTCAATTTGGCTAACACTGGAGGAAGTGCAAATTAGGGATTGTTTGGGGGAAATGCATTGCAGTGTAAATTTCTCTCCCCTTTCCTGGTTTGAATACTGGTTTCTGGGAAGGGGTGGAAATGATAAAGGGGAGGGCTCTGTCTTCCATCCACACAGGCAGTACAGACTCTCCATTTGGAAGGTGGACGGACAAGGAAGCCTAGTGGGAGGGGAAATGGAATAGAGTGTGCTGCAAAGGGGCATGGCTGGCTGCAGTTCTGAAGACTTGGAGGGCCACGGTTTCCCAGCCCTGGTCTAGGCTGCAAGCCAAGGTTTCAAACAGGAGGTGTTGGGATTTAATCTGGCACCCTTTGCAGGGATTTGTGAGCCCCCCCCCCCCCAATCTCTCTCGGTTTTTTAATATGATTTTTATTTCTGATTTTCAATTTTATGCATTTCAATCATTTTACAGTCATTTTAACATTTCGAAACTCGACTTCCTTCCCCCTCTTTCTGTGGTTCCTTAAATTTATTTTTTTATATTTTCTACTTATTCCAAATTAACTCACTCATTTATTCATCTATTTAAATATACATTCTTATAAAACTGCAGGTTATTACAATAATCCTGCCTGTGTCCTTATCTGTTTGCAGTTTATTTGCAAATATCCAATAAACCATTTCCATTCGTTTATTAAAAAGTTTATCTTGATTTCTTATTTTTCCGGTAAGTTTTGCCATTTCTGCATATTCCATATGTTTTTGTTATCCATTCTTCTTTTGTTGGGACGACTTCTTCTTTCCATTTTTGGGCAAGTAACATTCTTTCCGCTGTCGTCGCACACATGAATAGATTTCTATACGGTTTGGGTAGTTCTGTCCCTATAATTCCCAACCTCCATCTCTCTCTGTGTGTGATACGATGTGATCTTCCAAGCCTGGGTGGGGCTGAGCAGCCATTTCTGGTCGCAATCCCTCTGGTCTCTATTAGCTCAAACAGTTCCAAAGCTGCCACTTATTTTCATTCTAATTCCATTTCCTTCCAGGATCCTGTCTTTTCCTAGGAACATCATCAACGAGAGCCAGACAAGGAAGGGCCTGTCTGCTGCTTTCCGCATGTGGAGCCAAGTCTCCCCCTTCAGCTTCCGAGAGGTGCCGCCAAGGGCAGCCAGTGACCTAAAAATTGGTAGGGGTTCCTCTTATAGTAGGTGGCACTGTGGGTTCAACCACAGAGCCTAGGACTTGCCGATCAAAAGGTCGGCGGTTCAAATCCCCACGATGTGGTGAGCTCTCGTCGCTCAGTCCCTGCTCCTGCCAACCTAGCAGTTCGAAAGCACGTCAAAGTGCAAGTAGATAAATAGGTACCGCTCCGGCGGGAAGGTAAATGGCGTTTCCGTGCACTGCTCTGGTTCGCCAGAAGCGGCTTAGTCATGCTGGCCACATGACCTGGAAGCTGTACTCCAGCTCCCTCGGCCAATAAAGCAAGATGAGTGACGCAACCCCAGAGTCAGTCATGACTGGACCTAATAGTCAGGGGTCCCTTTACCTTTTACCTCTTATAGTGCTGGTTTCAGAAGAAAACTCTGAAAGAGTGATGGGGTGTGTGGAAACCCACAGCAACCCCGCTGAGGACTGAACATGCTCACTGGTTACAGAATGCTTTGTGTCAGGATGGAGGGAGGACAAGGAAGATGGAATGGAGTGCCCTAGCGGAGGGCATGTTGGGTTTGGAACTTAACTGGTTAAGTTGTTCCCATGATGCCTCAACATTCTGACGTCAGCTTTCGAAGCTGGGAGGAGCTGGGAGGAGTTACGTTCTGTTCCCCTCTGGTCTTTGAGGGAGGAGAGTCGCAGTTTGTCATGGCTGCGGTGAGCCCAGGGATTTCCTGGGGAATGTCGGAATAAAGAACTGTAAATAGACAAACCGGGCTCTGTGTGTGTTTGTCGGAAGCGCAGCGGAAGCGTGACTGGAGCTACTGGAGACGGAGCAGAGTCTTCGCAGGGAAGTGTGCCGGACCGGCCATAAAGAGCTAATTGGGGACCGTAAATCAATTAGCGGGGTCACGCAAAATCAATCAATTCCACAGGTTATGGACCCTTAATCACCGATCGTAAAAACTGTCACAGGAATGCGTTTGAAGTTGCGGCAGGAGGTGGTGAGATTTTTGCCTGTTGCTAGGAGGCAAAGGAGTAGCTGCGGAGCTAAGAGAGCAGCTGGAAAATCATTTCTCCACGGAGAAGGGAGAGCCGGAGAAGCTGAAACTGATTTGTAAGTAAGCTTGGGCCCCTTGGGAGAACGGAAGACAATGGCAGGCAGCCAGGTCTTGGAGGACATTGCGTTTGAACAGCTCACGCTAAGAAGTTGAGCAAGGGCTGTCTAGGAATGTGCTGCTGCGTTTGCTGTGAAGCTTCAGCAGGAGGCCAGAGCCCTGGAGAAGTATTGAGAAAAGTCTAGAGATGGCTGGTGCCCCTGTTCCTGATGCTTTAGCCTCAAGGAGTGCTAGTGAGCAGATCGGGGGGGGCGAAGGATTCCAAAGGCAAGTGTAAAGGCTTGTCCACTGTGCGTGCTGGAGTGGAATGTCAACAAAGCAGGTTCCCAGAAAGCCGCAGTGGGAGCCAGGCCAGAGGGGGCGGAGCTGGCAAGGAGTGCTTTTCCGGAAGAAGGAGAAGGAAGCCAGCTGGGAGGAGCCCCGGGCAGTGTTTTTCCACTGGAGTTCGTGATTGCTACGTATGTAATGCAACGGGACGCTTGCTACGTGCTGCCCATGGAGAGCGGAGACAGCTGGGCAGGAAGGTCCCAAGGTCAACCAGCTGAGTTCCCATGGGAATCAGTCTCGGAGAGGAGGCCAGCGTGGGAACGCAAGGGAAAGACGTGGTTCAGACGCTGGGGAGGGTTGTTTTCTTATCACTGCTTCTATGGCAACTGTGAAGAACAACTCCAGCCAGGACACGGTGACGCGCTGGGTTTTGAATACTGCTGTTGGTCAGCACCTGCTAAGCGAGCCTGCTGGCAAAATGCGGAACTGCAGGGCTGTTTCAACTGGAGCAACTGTGATGTTAGCAGACGGAATGAGAAAGTCGGTTTCTGCTGTGGCTAACATGTCTTTTTCTCCTTTACAGGAGGAGCTAGAGGTCTACGTTGTGCCGGGACTGAATTGTTGTTTGTTATCTGTATCAGCTCTAATGAAGCAGGGATACAAAATTTGCTTTGAAAATGACACCTGTTCCATTTTCAGAGGGGGGAAACAAGTGGCCAACGTGAAAAGGGGGCAGAACGATCTCTTTGTTCTGGAGTCACCTCTGGAGGGTGGTGGGAATGCTGGAAAAGCACAGGCGCAGTGTGCTAAGGTTCCCAGTCATGTGCAAAAGTTGCACAGGTGCACAAAAGGGTACAAACTCCGGAAATATGGGAGGTCCCTAGGGTGCAGGGCATGCAAGGGTGCACAGGTACATGGTTTTCCCGGGTTTGGGAGGGTAGCCAAAGAGCCCTTTGAGCTCTTTGAGGCAGGTGGTCCAAAGGTTCAGGAAATGATCTTCTGTGGGTATGATCCTGCAACCAATGGGTGGAAGTTTGCATACCCAGAGGGTGATCAAACCAAGCTGCTGGTCAGTAAGCAGGCTGAGTTCTGTGAACAGGATGGGTGTTCAAGGCTCAGGGATGGTCCTGATTTTCTCTCAGAATGTCTGTCTGATTCTGAGGAGGAAGGGGAGCCAGAGGCTGATCCCGGTGATAGGGACCAGGTCCAGGATCAGGGTTCAGAACCCGGTGATGGGGACCAGGTCCAAGATCAGGGTTCAGGGCAGGTCTGGGCATCTCCAAAGGTTGTGAAAGGAGTGTCCAGGTGTGAGGCTTCATCTCCGGTTAGCGTAATGGAGAAAGCTCACAAACAGGGTGTCAAGTCAGAGGGGGAACAGTCTGACGGAGAAGACACAACTGCTGGCCCAAATGGGTCAGTAGGGTTTCAGGTCACAAGTGCGTGGAAAAGTGTCGCACAGTGTGATTCTGGGAGTGTTGAAGGGGTTCAACAGGTGCCTGGGAAAGATGCCGGGAAGTGGCATAAGGCAAAAGGGAAAGGTGTTGAACTAAAAAAGGTCTTGTCAGAATGGTTCGGCAAGAGGGGGTGTTGGGTTTGGAACTTAACTGGTTAAGTTGTTCCCATGATGCCTCAACATTCTGACGTCAGCTTTCGAAGCTGGGAGGAGCTGGGAGGAGTTACGTTCTGTTCCCCTCTGGTCTTTGAGGGAGGAGAGTCGCAGTTTGTCATGGCTGCGGTGAGCCCAGGGATTTCCTGGGGAATGTCGGAATAAAGAACTGTAAATAGACAAACCGGGCTCTGTGTGTGTTTGTCGGAAGCTAAGTGGAAGCTACGTGACAGCTTTGACGCTGTGCTAACTCTGCTGAGGCGTGACTGGAGCTACTGGAGACGGAGCAGAGTCTTCGCAGGGAAGTGTGCCGGACCGGCCATAAAGAGCTAATTGGGGACCGTAAATCAATTAGCGGGGTCACGCAAAATCAATCAATTCCACAGGTGTGACCAGAAAGTTCGGTGAATGGTCACAGAAATCGGACAGCGAGAAATATTCGAACCTTACAGGCCTTCAAAGTAGGCCCCCTCGGATACAATGCGCTGTTGACAACGTTCGTAGAACTGTTGGGGACTTCTGGAGAAGTCCTCTTTTCGTACTGCTTTCAGTTCCCTCGTCACAGCAGCTTGGATGTGTGAAATGTTGGGAAATCTGTGCCCTTTCAGTGCAGATTTCAGTTTTGGAAAAAGAAAGAAATCTGGTGGGGTCAGATCGGAAGAATATGGAGGGTGGGAGAACTCAGTAACATCAGTAACGATTTCACGTGGACTATGCAAATCTTCCGCCATCATTCAGACGGACAAACTCACTAACTCTCAAACTCTGTCGACATTTGCTGCCGTTCTGCTCGTCGATGGTCTGCCTGACTGAGGGTCATCTTCGAAGGTTTGCCGCCCATCACGGAAATGGTTAAATGCTTAAAGTTACAGCTTCATTTCCGTACACAATTGTGAGCATTTCGTGGGTTTCCGCGGATGACTGTATGTTTGAATACTTCTCGCTGCCCGATATCTGTAACCATTCACTGAACTTTCCGGTCACACCTTGTAGAACAGCACTGCAACATTTTGTTGAAGTTACCACTTCGATATGGGGAAAGGGCACAGCTCAGTGGTTTTGCATGAGGAAGGTCCCAGGGTCTATCTTGGGGATTCTCCAGGTATGGCAGGGAAGACTCCCTGTCTCAAACCCTAGAGAGCCATTGGCGGTCCGTGTGGATGATGCTGAGCCAAATGGACCAATGGTCTGACTCGGACCATTAGCGCTTACTCTGGCTCCCACTGCAGGCGTTTGAAACCAAGGGCCCATGACACCAGCCACAATCTGTGTCCGTCCCATAGTTTCTTGAAAAATGCTCCTGTTTGATGCGCTTTCCCTCAAAACAGCTTCTGCATTTTAAGACATGGATGGGTGTACAACCTCAGTATTGGGCAGCCATCTTGTCCGTTCACCCCGTCTTAGTAAGGACTGTGATGTTTGCTTCCTTGCACATATATTTCCACAACCCTAGGACATTTGGAATCATTGCAGTAGAAACAAGAATTACGGACCTCGGCACTCACTGAAAAATTAATTAAGGAAGTCAAGGCATTACCCAGAAAGATAACTTTATTGCATTCTTTTGTTACGCACGCAACGGGCTTTCACTCAATGTTTTCCCACAAAGAAACTGAATTTGGAGGGTGCAGTGGGAAGAGGGCATTGTTGGATGTGGGGGGTTTCATTTACTTTGAAAAATCAATAAATATTTCCCCTTTTCCTTTTTAAAATTAAACCGTTGGGCAGGCGGGGGCCGAGGGCAGACTTCCACCGTTATTAAGTGATCCCATTTCATCATTTTCCTTTCTCCCCAGGCTTCTATCCCATAAACCATACAGACTGCCTGGAGTCCAGTATCCACCACTGTTTTGATGGGACAACGGGAGAGCTTGCCCACGCCTTTTTCCCTCAGACAGGCGAGATCCATTTTGACGACCATGAATACTGGATTGTGGGCAACACAAGGTTCAGCTGGAAAAAGGGTAAGGGAATCACGTGTCTCGATTCTTGAGGCCGACGTCATCGTGGGTAACATTTGGTGCCATTCCTCATTTCCTCATGGAATTTACACATAGCTCTTCTTGTGTGTGATTTTGCAAGTGCTTTCCGGGTTTCTTTCTTTCTTTTTTTAAAAAACAAGTTTCTAGTCCCTTTGGTCCTGAAAAATATGCTTTCTTTCCCTGAAAAAATTCTGGACACTGAAGTTTTATCAGGGGTTTCTGGGACTACATTGCCCATAGTTATTGAGAGAAAGGATGTGCTTCGAATGTGCTGTGAATATACTGTGTGAACTCAGCCTTGTCGCATACATTATGCAAATATACTCAGTCATAATAAATGCAAATACAGGTCACAGGAATTCTCAGTCACTCAGAGGCCGCCTACAATCCTTCAGAGTACACCCCCCTGCAAAAGATCCTGGGAACTGTAGCTTGTTAAGGGTGCTGGGAATTGTAGCTCTGGGAGAGGCAAATTAAAGTTCCCAGGATTCTTGGGGGCGGGGCACATTGGAATATACTTTAAGCCTATAATGCATACACAGCCTCACTTTCTTTTCAGCACAGATATTTTTAAAATATCGATTTATTTTTATTCTTGTTTGGGGAGGCCTGTCAGGCTCCTTACACTGTTTGGCTGGGAGTGGGAACTGTTAAAAACAGAAAGCTGCCTGCAATCCTCTTGAGTGGTTTGCTAGACAATTAAGATGTGCCCAGACTCTTCCCATGAGGACCATCAAAGCTTTCTGATGCAATGACCTTCGTTGGGGTTGACTTAGATTAGACAGCTTTTTCCCCCCCTCCTGGTTCCACGTCTGTCTTGCCAGACATCAGGGGGAGAAAAATGTCTGCGACGTGAGCTGACGAAGGACTTCTGCACACAGAGTGTTCCAGATTTAGGGGTAGCTGGTCCAGATTCAGTTTTCGGTGACTCAGTGGGGCTGCTGCAACCACAGTTGCACAAACCATTCCCACCCCAGCATAGATCCAGGCAGTTGTGCTATCAGTGGGGAGAGGTTTTGCCTTGTTCCTTCCCTTGATTTCTCGTCCAAAAGAAAAGAAAAAGGGGGGGGAGGGCTGTTTACATTTTTGTTCACTTGGATCACCAGATTTCCTGCAGACGTGGACATTTTGTGGGCAGCAGATGCCTCCATTATGGACCGGGTTGCTCTTTTAAAAGGCTCCACTTGACATTAAATTCTAAGCAGATGGGTCTTTAATAGGGATGGGAAGTGGCTGCAACAACTGTTGTCCCCACCCCAGCCTAGCCACCTTTATTTTTTCAAACCTCCCAATTTTTTAACCCTACAACAGTCCTCACAGTGTGACCAGATGGAGAATTTGGACACATACCAGAACTTCAGGCCCTCCTAGTGTCCCTATTTTCCAGGGACGTCCCTGATTTAGAAAAGCCATCCCAGTTTCTGATTTGATCCTGAAATGTCCTGCTTTTCCTTAGGATGTCCCTATTTTCATTGGAAATGTTGGAGGGTATCTGACCCCTGAGTCATCTGAAGGCAGCCCTGTATAGGGAAGTTTTTAAAAAGTGTTTAATATTTTATTATGTTTTTATATATGTTGCTCAGAGTGCTGCGGCAACCCAGTAAGATGTGTGGGGTATAAATTATAATTATGGAATTGGGACGTCCCTATTTTCATCAGAGAAATGTTGGAGGGTATGGGACTTTAGATTGGCGCACTTGACGCAGATCAAATAGCGTGGCAAATCTGCTTTTGTTTTTAAAAATCAACTTTGGCGGTTAAGAAAGCTACAGTGATATGTGTTAAAAATTCGCAGTGGGTGAATGATTAATGGGGAGACATGTACAGTGGTATCTTGGGTTACAGACGCTTCAGGTTACAGACTCCGCTAACCCAGAAATAGTACCTCAGGTTAAGAACTTTACCTCAGGATGAGAACAGAAATTGCGCGGTGGCAGCGGGAGGCCCCATTAGCTAAAGTGGTACCTCAGGTTAAGAACAGTTTCAGGTTAAGAATGGACCTCCAGAACAAATTAAGTCCTTAACCCGAGGTACCACTGTAAAAGTAAATTGGGATGAGTGCTCAGGGCTTCTTTTCAGCTAGAACTCACTAGAACTTAGTTCTGGCACCTCTCAGGTGGGTGCCATTGCCATTATAAGAGGAGGTGTTCATGGTGGGTTCCAGCACCTCTTTTTCTAGAAAAACAGCACTGAGTGCAACCGCCCTGTAAACAAATGAGAGTGAACGTGCAATAAAGCCTGGAAATAGTCTAACCGCCTCTTAACATTGGTGCAAGCAGGTCAGGATGAATGCTGGAGACAGGGCTAGAAGAGAAATATGGGTCAGACTGCATTTAAAGGTGAACTTTCCTAATTCACACCGTTATTGCTAAGATCTCTCAGAGTTGTTAGGAAGCCCCTCTTCCCTTCCCAGAGCTACAATTCCCAGAGTTCCCTGGGAAGAGAGATTGCCTTGGGAATTGTAGTTCTGTGAGGGGAGATTTCTCCTCACAACTCTCCGTGTCCCTTAACAAATGACAGTTCCCAGAATCCTTTGGGGGGAAGCCATGACTGTTGAAAGTAATATCACAGTGCTTTAAACTTATGGTATGAAAGTGGCCTTAAGTTTTATCTATTGGGAAAGTGAGGCTAACCTTTGCCCTCGTCCTTACTGCTTGCTTTGTTTTATAGTTCAACTTCCCATGACGGGGTTGACTACTAGGCTAATAGAAGACCCCCTGCTTGCCAGGCCCAAAGAGGCAAAACCAGCCCACAAAATTCAGGTCATAAGTTCCTGGGTTGTGGTTTCCAAGCATGAGGTGGGTTGCTCTGACCAGTAGAAACCCTCCATTAAAACCCAGAGCCGTGAAATCACTGGAGAGAAATGCGCTTAACTGCCGGCTCTCACATCTTTCTGGTTCCACGCACAGATTTGCTGAGGTGCCAGACCTTGTGAAATGTGAATGGCTGGCTTCCACCTCTGAAAGTCTATCTACCGGTACATTCTGGCTTGATAGGGAAGGATTTCCCATGTGTCCTGTCTTGAGATGGCTTTGCAAGCATGTTTCGTATTTGAGTGAAAATAGAAAGGTGTTGCATCACCTTGGGGTTTATTGTGCGTAAACACCGGCTGCATCTATACTGATTTGTAAAAACGCTTTAAATAAAGTTACACAGCTCTCAATGCAATGTTACACTGATGATTTTAAATTGTTCTGCAGAGCCTTCTGGTGTCACACGTTTATAACACATTTATAATGTTTTTACTGACAGTATATATTAGTTCACCGCCATCACCACAGATTTCACAATTCTTCCACTTTGGGCCAAGGGTGGGGGGGAATGGACATTTTAAAGATTGCTTCTTGCCAACAAGGCATCTTGTCTCCAAATAAGATTGATAAAACCCAACTGGTAGATTGTAAAAGGTTTTGCTTGGCTTGCTCTCCATCCAACTCTCCTGACTGCTTTTTGTGGTGAAAAGGTGGCATCAACCCGAACTCAGAATCCCGGTGTGTGAGCATCATTGTGATCTCAGGTTGAAATTGGATTGCACTGAGCTAGGTGGACCCAATGGTCTGTTCTGGTGAAAGGTGGCTTTGTACATCCGGTTGGTGCTCTGTTCTGTTGCCTTATTGATTTAAGGACACTGATTATTTCCCTCCACCTTTCTATCTCTCTCTCTCTCTCTTTAGGTGTTTGGCTTACAGACCTGGTCCACGTTGCAGCCCACGAAATCGGCCATGCTTTGGGCCTCATGCACTCCCTGGACCCCAATGCCTTGATGCACATCAATGCCACCCTGACTGGGAAAAACACCATTTCGCAGGACGAGATGTGGGGGATCTTCCGCCTTTACGGTGAGCGAGAGCATTGTTGGCTGCAAGGAGGGAAAGCAAGGACTCAACCAGCAATTGCACGGTTAAGCACTGTTAGCTCTTCTGCTGCCCTGTCCCTTCACGCATTGTGTTGGTTGCTTCATGTGCAAATTGGCCTGAGAGGTGAGAGTGGAGACTGGCTTCTAGCTCAGTGGCAATGGTGGCTCCCTGGAGGAGGGGTTAAAAAGCCCTTTGTGGATTGGGTTCAGGCAAGGGAGGGGGCTCTTAGAAGTGGGAGGCTGAAAAGGGGCTAGATGATGAGCTTATAGGGGCCAAATTATATGTTGTTTTATTTTTAAAAAATAATTTCATTTCTATCTTGCCTTTCTTCAAGGAGCTCATGTGACATATTTATTAACTTTATATCCTGCCGTTTCTCCAAAAAGGAGCCCAGAGTGGCAAGCAGCAGATGATAAAACAATTTTAATAAAATTAACACTTTAAAATTAGAGCATGGTGCTGATAATGCCAAGGTTGCAGGTTCGATCCTGTATGGGGCAACTGGATATTCCTGCATTGCAGGGGGTTGGACTAGATCAGGGGTCAGCAAAAATTTTCAGCAGGGGGCCGGTCCACTGTCCCTCAGACCTTGTGGGGGGCCGGACTATATTTTGAAAAGAAAAAAAAAATGAACGAATTCCTATGCCCCACAAATAACCCAGAGATACATTTTAAATAAAAGCACACATTCTACTCATGTAAAAACATGCTGATTCCCGGACCGTCCGTGGGCCAGATTTAGAAGGCGATTGGGCCAGATCCGGCCCCCGGTCCTTAGTTTGCCTACCCATGGACTAGATGATCGTCAGGGTCCCTTCCAACTCTGCAATTCTATGATTCCTCTAGGAAAACACCTTTTAAACAATTCCAACACACATGGCAGGCTGTATGTGGCTCCCCCCACATTTTATTCTCTCAACAACCCTGTGAGGTAGGCTAGAGTGAGAGACAGGGACTGGCCCCAAGCTAGCCCTGCAAGGAGATCTTCACGGCTGTGTTGTGGGATTTGAACCCTGGTCTCCCAGGAACCTAGAGTCTGGCACTCTAACCACTACGCCAAGCTGCCTTCTTGAGTGCCAGTTTGCCTGTTTCTTGCTGCTTCCTTGCAGAAACGTGTTTACATCGGTGGCTCTCTCTCCTCTCCTGAAAGCAGCATTTATCCCTGCAGGCTTGCACCGCACGCCTTCAGTTTGGAAGTTACTGGCTCCAACTTCCCCAGATTTCCTGAGGCTGGGCCTCTGAAAACTAGTATTGGGGAGAGAAAATGATACGTTTCTGGTCCATCATAGAAATTCTGTGAAATGCTATATTTACAGCGGAGGGTGAGGTGGGGTGAGGAGAAAACGGCCTGATGAGAACATAGCTCTGGCAGCGGAGGGATCAGAGGCCAGCCTTGTTTTCCTACAGTTTGAAAAAAGGGTTGAATTGGCATTGCCGTCGAAGGACTGCTTTCTGTGCCAAGCCTGTGCCACCTCCCCAGTAGCACGTTTCGCTCCTTCTAATAAGTGCCGATAGCTGTGAAGCCAAAACAGGCCATAGCTGAGCTTGATTTTCCTTTTCTATTTTTTTTTGGGGGGGGGGTTGTTCTAATGTATTATATGATCTTAGCCTTGCTGATGCAGCCAGGTTTATTTATTTCCTTCCCCTTTCTCCTTTGACCTGGGCATCTTTTAAGACTCAGGGTCAGAAGGTAACCTGGAGGTAGGCCAACGTTCCTGCTCTGCTCAGGATCTCCAGTGCTGGATGTAAAACACAAGGAGGGGGGCATTTTTGCAGCCCCCAAGGGCCGGCATTGTCTCCTAGGGCCACCTGCCAGAAGTGGGCGGGGCCAGAGGAAAAAAGTAGGCGGAGCAATGGATGCATGACTCTTACTCCTTTGCACAGCAAGATTCTTCTTACGTTCTGGTGACCTGGCAAGTTTTCACATACAGTGGTACCTCGGGTTACATACGCTTCAGGTTACATACACTTCAGGTTACAGACTCTGCTAACCCAGAAATAGTATCTCGGGTTAAGAACTTTGCTTCAGGATGAGAACAGAAATCGGGCTCCGGCAGCGCGGCAGCAGCAGGAGGCCCCATTAGCTAAAGTGGTGCTTCAGGTTAAGAACAGTTTCAGGTTAAGAACGGACCTCCAGAACGAATTAAGTACTTAACCCAAGGTACCACTGTATATTTGTAAATATGCTTCTTCCACTCAAGCCATCCACCCTCCAAGCATGCTTTTTCAACTGTTGGAGCAAAGAAAAATTAAAGACTCGTCTGAAAGATCAGCTACCTTGGACGACTCCTCTACAAAGTTTTTCATGCTGGCTGGTTGCTACAGGAACCTTTACCCAGTAACTAGTGCCTTGAGCTTGCTTTCTTCCACCTCCCTCCCCATATCTTTTCCTTTTCTGCTCTTTCATAAGCCTGAAGGCATGGGCTGTCTTACCACTGATATCTGTAAGCCACTCCTGAAAAGCAGGATTAAAAAAATGCTTCCAATAAGTAAATATGTGGGTACAGTTCCGTTGACAGGACCAACTTCGGTTGAAATCAAAGTGCACAAAGTTCAATCAGCTTTTAAAAAGTTTTTATTGCCACCTTTAATGAATCTTCCTATTTCAGGCTGTAAAGATCGAATCTTCATATGTCCTTCATGGTCTCAGAAAGGCTACTGCAGAACGCGCAGGAAGTTTATGAAGAAAAATTGTCCATATAGCTGCGGCTTTTGCTCAGGTAATGAATATACTTTGCTTGGATTCTAGCATTCAAGGATATCTGCTTCTAAAAGGGATATATTATATATTTATAAGCAATAAACGCAAGGGGAGAATGCTCTTTTGCTAGGCTGATAGCTTGGCCTGTCCAGGATAATGGGCTGATATTTTATTAATGGGAGCTAATGACAGGCCACATTCTCCTGATAGCTGGGAGTCTCTCTCTGGTGTTTGGAATGCAACATCCAAGAGAGTTTAGGAAGATAGGATGCCTCATGGGAAGCGATTCATAAATGATAATATGATCATGTATTTTTTCATAGAATATTTATATACCTTTACTCATTTTTTTAAAAAATCCGAGTGGTTTACAACAACCACTCATGAAGCCATTAAAACATTTAAGATCAGATATCGGATAACTGTTGTTTGTTAATTGCCTGCGTAAGCCTGGAGGCATAGAAGTTTTCAGCAGGCATTTAAAAGTTGAAAAACAAGGTGCCTGATGAATCTCTATGGGCTGAGTTCCCACATGACTGGGCCAATGACACTAAAGGCTGCATTTTGTGTTGATTTCAAATTAGCATCACTGATTGGGGGAACGACCAGCTATGCTCCTGCAGGTTATCAAACCAGAATATAAGGGTTCATGTGGTCCCTAAGTTGTTCAGGGCTTTGTTAAGACAAGGCCCTTGAACCTGGCTCAGTAGCAGTTGCGTCAGGGATTCTTAAGATGTGATTCCTGCATTGCAGCAGGGGGTTGATCCCTGGGGAGCCTTTCAACCCAGTGTTTTTTACACTGGCTGGCAGCAGCTCTTCAGGTTTTCAGATTGGGGTCTCTCTCAACCCTGCTGGGGATTGAACCTGGCACCTTCTGCATGCAAGGCTGATGCTCTAACCACTGAACTCCAGCCCTTCCCCAAGATTCCTCGATTTTCAAAATTAGTAAGACAACAGCAGGAAAACAATCGTGTAATCCTAAATCTGTAGCTCGAAGCTGACAATATGTCCTTTTTGTTTTGATCCCCCTTCCCTTCCTTGTTCTGCCGGCAGAATTCCCGTTCCCAACGGTGATGCCAACGCCGCTTCCCCCGAGGATGAAAACGAGGATTGTTCCCGAAGGCAGAAACGTTACCTTCCGCTGTGGCCAGAAGATCATTCATAAAAAAGGCAAAGTTTAGTAAGTAATCTCACTTGGGGGTGAGTCAGACATGCATGCATGTCTCTTTAACTTTTTGGTTTGGAATGTGTGTCTGTATGTGATCTTTGGGAATCATTAGAATTGTGCAGTTGGAAGGAAACCCAAAGCTCATCTAGTCCAACTCGCTGCAATGCAGGAAAGCGGGTTACCTTGAATTAGGGACAACCAGCACCAGGGGTTACATAGAAAGCTGACTTATACTGAGTCAACCATTCCTTGGTTCCAGTCACCCTCTTGTGCACATGTTCCAGCTTGTCGATATCCTCCTTAAAATGAGGCGCCCAGAACTGGACACAGGACTCTAGGGCATGGTTAAAGGGATAAAACCTGGTGAATATCAACCTTCCCCTCTTGCTTTTCCCACACACAGCTGGTATAAAGAGAAGGAGCTTCTGGAATACTCCTATCCAGGATACCTGTCTCTGAATGACGACCACATGAGCATCATAGCCAACGTCATCAATGAAGGGACCTATACTTGTGTAGTGAAGAAAAAGTCCCAGATCCTCACCACATATTCCTGGAGGGTCAGGCTGAAGCACTAACAGGGAACCCGTTGCAAAGGACTTTGGTATAACCCAAGTAGTTCTGTCCCATGTTGGGTTTCCTTTTTTCTGCCTGTCGTTTTGTGTATCTAACTTTCAGCAATGCACCCGATCTTAAAAACGGCAAAGCCCATCCACAGGTGTGGTTTGGGCAATGTGTGGGGAGGCTGGGCCTTCCTCCCCAACAGATTACTGCTTCCAAAAGGAGATGAGTACAAAATTCATCTGGTCTGTATATTTTAGTTTTAGCAGGTCAAAGAGATGGGAGCTAGAATGGCTGTTTTGTTTATCTTGCTAGCGTTACGAAAAGAGAGTCTGTAAAATGTATTGGGGGGGGGGGACCCAAAGAAAGCCCACACATCTGTGGACATCTAGGTCTGGAGAGGTCCCAACAGCTTTGGGAAGTGGAAATGTCTAGTGGCTACTAAATGGAGAATAACTGAAATGTCACCTTGGTAATAAATTCAGCTGCAATATTGCTATTGCTGCAGTTAATATTGATTTTCCTTACAAAAGTGATGAAATGATAAGATGTAGAAGCAGGTGTGGGGGAACCTTTGGCCCTCCAGTTGTTGCTGTGCTACAACTCCCTGCTTGCTGGTGCTGGTGGGAATTGTAGTTCAGCGGCACTTGATAATGCTACGTAGCTCCTAGGTGTAAAGATCACGTATTCCTCAGAGTAACAAAAAAGATTTATCCACCATGAGCCATCAACTCATGATTTGCTTTCTGTGATGGCAACTCAAGCAAGCTTACGAGACGCTGTTAAATTCCTTGCATATGTTGTGATGCACTTATCCGTCGGTCGAGCCTCTTGAAGAGCTGTCTACAGCTTCTGGAAAGCTAAAGGACAGTTGATCCTCTAGGAATTTCACTGGTAAATTACTGCGGTTCTCCTGTTTGAATAAAGTGCTTCCTGACTCTGCCGTCATTCTTGTCGTTGATGTAGAAATTATGCTGCCCGCAAATCCTTCTAAGAGAAAACCAGGTGCCCCCAATAAATTAGGTTAAGAGAGCAACGGCAGACAGCTGCATGTTTGCGTTAAACCCTTCTTGACCTATAATTACCCCACCCTCTTGCATTTGCGAAGCCATCGAAATGAGTCGCAGTACATAATCATCCATAGAGGGAATAGCCCCCCCTTCCAGCTTCAGTCAAAAGGATCAGACATACAGACAGCTGGCTTCCCTCTGGCGGCAGAATATCTGGGAAATCATGGGGTTGTATCTAACGTTTTTATTTATTAGCCCCAACCCAAAGCAACTTACAAACAAGTGAGCAAGTCCCAGGTCACATCCATACCACAGATCTAACACACATTTCGAGTATATAGATTCCCCCCTGCCCAAGAACTACAGTTCCCAGCAGCCTTAAGAAACAGCAGTTCCCAGGATTCTTTGGGGGAAGCTGTGTGGTATGGGTGTGGCCCTAATCAGAGTAGACCCACTAAAATTAACCAGCCTGACTTAGGTCTATTGATTTCAATGGGCCTACTCTGACTACAACGCCCAGTTTACGAGGGCATCCCTAGAGCACCCAGTGGGCAACCCTTTTCTGCCAAAGGGCCACCTGCCAGAGGTAGGTGGGGCCAAAGACAAGTGGGCGGAGCTATGAATGTAAATATTACCTTTGGGTGCAGTAGGCTGGCTTCCACACACAGAGTCTGAATTTGTGCATTTACATATTTCAACACGCCCAACGGAATGTTGCGAAGTCCCAAAAACATTTCAGCTGTACACAAGTATAAATATCTGTACATTTTCCAGCAGAGTAGCAAAACCATTGACGTTACATGAAAACACTATGTACAAGTCATGATTGTATTTCTTCTGCAAAAGTACAAAATAAAAACCCCACGCTCCCCTCTGCTGGTTTCACACCCAGCAGAACACTTCAGGATCACAACAAAATGCCTTGCTTGGTGAACATACAAAAATAAAAGTTAAAGGAGGAATAGGAACCTGATTCTGACGAAGAGCTTCATGTGACCAAAAACATTGGCCACATCACAGTGGAGCATGCGCATACAGCATGCATAGATATGCTCAAACAGTATCATCCTTGTTCATTATTATGAATCAGATTTCTTACCTGCCTCTCCCCTAAAGTCCCAAGGTTAAGGTCACAGCCTGAGATCTTAGAAGGCAACTGCCAGTCTGAGTAGGCAAGGCTGAGCTGGGTTTGTTCTGCTGCAAGTTTCTAGGTTCCGGCCACCTTATTCTGCCACATGCAATTTCAGTAGACATTGGCCAACCTACTTCCAAGCGTTATTTCCACCGTCACAAGGACTAGAAACTCTCACACCGCTGGTGTTTTCGAATGGAAGCAGTTATCCCCGAGATTTTCAAGATGCAGAACTCTGCACCCCCATTTCTTTGCACGCCGACAGCCTGGCAAATCAATTTCACACAGTCTTAGGGCAAATCTACACTGTACATTTAAAGTGCATCCCATACATGTTTCAACCAAGGTGGGTTGGATGTGTTGTGGATAAGGAGATTCTAAGAATGTCAGGCTTCTGGTTGGGGGGAAGTCATCTAGTTTTTCCAACTGTGATGGTGAAAAGGGGGGGGGGGGCAACCTGCGGCCTTCCAACTGCTGTGAGACCCATCAGCCCTGGCCAGTATGGCCCAACAGTCAAGAAGATGGGAGTTGAATAACTTCTAGAAGGCCACATGCTCATCTCTGCTTTAAAATGGGTGTTTTTAACACTGATCAGATCCATTTCTCATCAGATCTTGGAAGGCAACAGAGGTACCTGGAAAACAAACTTGGATCCACAGGAAGAGACAAAAAGAAAAGAGGGTACCTGATGATATTCTAGTCCATGGGGGCGGCATAAATGAAAATTTGACAGAAATGTACTCTGCGAGCGAGTCAGCTGCCATCCCACTCTCTCTGTTTAAATACCTGCCAGGAAGATGCAGTGGAACAAATTCAATGCATTACGGTCCCCGATTACTTGGTAGAACTTCTAATATATATATGAAATATATATATCCTTTGCTTCTAATATATATATGAAATATATATATCCACCATCCTTTGCTTTCATTTAAGGACAGTTTTAACAACTGCAGAACAAACTGCCTCAACTGAACAGTCCCCAACACCTTTGGTGAGTGGTGCGAGTTGCTTTATCGAGGGACTGATATCTGCATTTGCTCGGAGAAACTTTCAGCTATACAGCTCCCCAAAGCTTTGTAACCCATGAGAGTCCTGCTCAGAATAGAGACCTATTAAGAATGAATAGACACAAGTAACTTAGGTTCACTAATTTTGATGAGTCTACTGGGAGTAAAAGTAAGTTGGATACAATCATCCGTGCCTGTCCCTTACAGCTACGTGAACCCGTTTCTGTGGATTAGCAATAAAAAGTAACGGGCAGGCTGAGGCTGCTGGTCAGAGTCAGAACTCAAAGACTCCGGATGTCCTCTGCTCAGCTGTCTCTTGATGTTGTTCTGTTTGCAACAAGCTTGTGCAACAGAACACTCCTGAGCAATCAAAGGGCATTGCACTTTGCACAATTTCAAGGTGAGCATCAAAGGTGCTTCCCTGGCAGCCCTTCCCTTCTGCACTTGAGGGGAACAGAAGATGGAAGACATGGAGGCAGAGAGAGAAAGAAAAGCACTCATCCTCCCAGACTTTGGTGGGTTAGCAACCACCCGAGTAACTTAGCAGGCATCTGCCATCAATCATTGGACTGATACATGCTTCCCCTTAAACATTTTGACATTCCACTCAGCATTGCACCACAAAACCTCCGAGGAAAATGTACACATTCAAAATGCAAGCTGGCCAAATTATTCCCCTGCTGGAAATGTAATTCGATTTCCAGAAGTGAAACTGAGGAAAACTATAGCAGCGCGAAAAAGAAAAAAAGTTCTGATAATGATGAAAAAGAAGGAGGGGTGAAGATCTGCGTGCCTCTGTGCAAATCATTTCCTGTTTCCGAGTCTGGCACTAGTGAAGAAGAGTTTCCTTTACACGGGGTAAACAATTAAAAATTGTATTTCTTTATTCTACAAATGTACAAGCAAAAACAAAAACAAAAATCCCATCCAGAGTAGAAGATTTAAATACAAACAAGAGAAAAGAAAAAAGAATCATTTCCAAAACTGTACCATTCAAGTTCGTTGGGATTTTGTTTTCTTGTTTTGCCTTTTCTTTTCTTCTTTTTGCAAAAAAGAGTCCTTGGCTATTCAGATTAATTCCAATCCTTGAAATGGAATCGCAGTGACTTTTTGTGCCAGATCCAGGAAGAACGTTTTTCACATATGCAGGTGACATCCTGCAAAAAACAAACACACACCCCTCCCCCCGAGAGGAGTGCATTTGCACGGCGAGCGCTTGTCCACACGCTTGCCAACCGCTTCAGCAGAAAAGCAAAGTGTTCGCTTCCCCTCTGGCTTCTCCCCGTCTCCTTCCTGCACTGCTTCGCCTTACGCTTTAGAACTTCAAACTGAAGCCTGGTCCTGCGGCTGATGCCCCTTGGTTTGTGGTCGTAAGATGGAAGCCAGTGTCCTTCAGGTCGTCGTCACCCTAGAATGACAAAGCAGATATGCGAACTTAAGATGTTTCACTAGCCAACAGTCGGCTGCAGATAAGGAGATTCTAAGAATGCCAGGCCTTCTGAATAGTGGATATTTCAAAACAGACAAAAGGAAGGACTTCGTCACACAGTGCGTAGTGAACTTACAAGATGGGAGCTGCCAGTTTAAGATGACTTGAGAAGGGAATGAGGCTTATGAGTCGAAGAGGGGAGCTCATGCAACAGCTAGCAAGCTGTGATGGTTATAGGCACACACAGGTTTGCAACTGTGTACCAGTCTGTGGGAAAAGGACAACTGTTCTCAGGCCCTGCTTGTGGACTTCCCACAGGCCATGGTGAGGAAGAAGATGATGGACTACAGAGGCCTTTTGGTCTGATCCAAAAGGCTCTATCTCATATATATTCTTTAAGCGTTCCACAAAGCAACAGCGCCACCTGCTGGCAGATAAGGCCTGCGCCGGTTGCAAACCTACCAAGCCAAATGCAGCCACTGTCTGGGACTGGGGGGAAAAACAAGATAGACGGGATAGTGCCTGGGTAGGCAAAGGAAGGCCCAGGGGCCGGATTCAGCCCAATCACCTTTTAAATCCAGCCCGCGAATGGTCCAGGAATCAGCGTGTTTTTACATGAGTAGAATGTGTCCTTTTATTTAAAATGCATCTCTGGGTTATTTGTGGGGCCTGCCTGGTGTTTTTACACAAGTAGAATGTGTGCATTTATTTAAAATGCATCTCTGGGTTATTTGTGGGGCATGGGAATTCGTTCTCTCCCCCCCCCCCATATAGTCCGACCCCCCACAAAGTCTGAGGGACAGTGGACTGGCCCCCTGCTGAAAGTTTGCTGACCCCTGAGATAGTGGTTGCAATATGAGCACTAGCAGTGGGCACAGCACTGAGTTTTTAACTGCTGCCAGCCATCTCTGAAGGAGAGATGAAGGAGGCGGCTTGCTATCTCTGATCCTTAGGACTGATTGAAACAGGGTTTTTTCTATACGCCAAGAGGAGTGCTCTGTCACTGAGCTATGTAACAGGCCCTTCTTCCTGTTAACAGCGTTGCTGGAGAAGGGCGATAGCTCAGTGGCAGAGAATCTACCCTGTACGCAGAAGGTTCCTGGTTCAATCCCAGCTGGCATCTCCTAGTAGGGAAAGGAATGCCCCATGCCTGAACCCTCTGAAAACTGCTGTCAGTGTAGACCAGTGTTTCTCGAACGTGGGTCTCCAGCTGTTGTTGGGAGTACAAGTCCCATCATGCCTGGCCACTGGTCCTGCTGTAAGTCCAAATATCTGGAGGGCATCACATTGGGGCAAGGATGGTCTGCATAATTTGTAGAAAGAGGTGGCACATGGTGATTTTGAAAAGGGTGAAGTTGGTTCCAGGAAAACTGTGTTCCACCTCTCCTTCCTGGCTTAGGAGCACCTGGTTCTGCTCTTGCTTGGAAGGACGCAAGATGAGCGTTCAAAACTGTTCTTCCCCCCTGGTACAGCCCAGAGAAGGAAGATTGTGACTTCCTCCTCTTTAAAAAGAAAAAGGAAACCAAGCACACCCAGAGCTTCTTCACCTGGTTACGTCATCTGGGTCAAAGAATGAGAACATAAAATTGACATAACGTACAGATAAAGGGGACGCGGGTGGCGCTGTGGGTTAAACCACAGAGCCTAGGATTTGCCGATCAGAAGGTTGGCAGTTCGAATCCCCGCGACGGGGTGAGCTCCCGTTGCTCGGTCCCTGCTCCTGCCAACCTAGCAGTTCAAAAGCACGTCAAAGTGCAAGTAGATAAATAGGTACCGCTCCGGCGGGAAGGTAAACGGCGTTTCCGTGCACTGCTCTGGTTCGCCAGAAGCGGCTTAGTCCTGCTGGCCACATGACCCAGAAGCTGTATGCCAGCTCCCTTGGCCAATAAAGCGAGATGAGCGCCGCAACCCCAGAGTCAGCCACGACTGGACCTAATGGTCAGGGGTCCCTTTACCTTTACCTTTACAAATAAAGGGGGAGTTATGTTGGAAGCATTATAGACTTAAAGTGTACCATCTTCCACCTTGGGTTTTCCTTTTCGAAAATTTCAATAAGGTCCAGAAACCTGTTCTCTTTTAAAACACAGGCCTTTTTAGGATGGTGAATTTTTACACAGAGCTTCGCCGACTACAAGGAAGCTTACCAGCTGACTGTATCCTAAGCCCCCCTCTGGCGGCCGTGGACTCGTCCCACGTTTCACTCGCTGCTGTTCACTTTTTGCTGGCCATGTCGGAAACATGGATGGCTCGATGGGCAGCGGCGTCTCCTGGAAATACTCGTGCTTCAAGCCGTCTTCAGCGGTGATCCTTCTGCCTGGGTAGTACGTCAGGAACCTGGAAAAGGGTTAGCACAATGAGCTGATGGGAATGACAAAGAAAATGAATTTCAGAAGGAGAGGTGAGCCAGAGTGGGCAAGTATGAACCGTAGCCACCCTGCAATGCCAAGCTGCCTCTATTTTATCTGGAAGAGAGCTCACTGAAAGCCCTTTTAGAAAAAAAGCAAAGCGGGGCCCAGAACTTCAAATTCTCATGTCTGACGATTTGCTCGCTGTGCTGGAAAAAAGTAGCAGGCAGCTTCGGGCAGAAAAACGCGGGTGAGCATGAAGTCGGATGCCGCCAAAGAATATTTTTTTTGCAAATTGTTCACTTAGCACAATTTCATACACCACTTCACTCCCCACCGGGAAGAATTGCTATGGCATGGCATCTGGTGTGTGTGTGTGTGTGTGTGTGTGTGTAGCAATCACAATGTGCCTCAAGGTCGGGTGGGTTAGGGTCAGAACCTTACCCAAGCGGCTCAATTTTCCCTGCAACGCTGGGTTGCATCTGCCTTTTGAATGTGGTGCTATTCATAGAGGATAAGGCTATTATCAATGGCTACTAGCCATGATCACTGTGTTCTCTCTGTGCTGCCTATTTATTTATTCATTAACTAGCAGAAAGTACGCAGCATTGCTCAGGAATTCTAATAAACAAAGAAACCGCACTGAGATTCATTAACGGATATAATGCGATTTGCTGGTCTCCTGCCAAATTTGGTTAAAACCAGTCAGACCGCCATCTTGATTCAACATGGCACCCAATAGTATCCAAACATAGATAGATCAAAACCCAGCCCTTCATCTCAGGGACCATTGTGCCAAAGCGGGTGGCGGCGTATCTACAGGTGTCTAAATCAGTGCCGTTTGAAAAGGTTCAGTCCACCATCTTGACTCAGAATGGTGTCCAACAGTATTAGAACAGAGATTGAAACCCACTCCTACATCTTAGGAACCATCACGCCAAACTGGGTGGCCATAACTTCAGGAGTGTCTGAATGCAGAGAACAGACAGACAAACAACTTTCCAAATTATACAGTATATTTCACAGCATGATTGTAATACAGTAGTACCTCAGGTTAAGAACTTAATTCATTCCGGAGGTCCGTTCTTAACCTGAAACTGTTCTTAAACTGAAGCACCACTTTAGCTAATGGGGCCTCCCGCTGCCGCCGCACGATTTCTGTTCTTATCCTGAATAAAAGTTCTTAACCCGAGGTACTATTTCTGGGTTAGTGGAGTCTGTAACCTGAAGCGTCTGTAACCTGAAGCATCTGTAACCCAAGGTACCACTGTAAAACCTCAAAGCAGTTTACTCTTGGAGGGAGCTGAATACCAGCTGCTGGGAATTACAAATAGGGAAAGTGGACTGGAGGGGCCTGATCCAAAAGGCCTCTTCTAATGTTCTAATTCATGGTTCTCTCCTTGGACAGCTTTAAAAGGGGATTTGATGGAGGACGGCTAGTCATGAAGGCTATGGTCTACCTCCTCCTGTACTGGGCTGGCCACTATGAGAACAGGATGCTGGACTAGATGGGTCTTTGGTCTGATCCAGCAGGGCTCATCTTACGTTTTTGATATTCTTATGGACTTACTTATTCATGAGATCAAATCCCTGGTCTGAGAGGAGTGCCCCAAACCGCTTGCGGAGGTTGTTGTAAGGATATTCCGTGAACGTCATCTTCTTCACTGCCGGCAGCTCGTTATATCCAGGCCAGATTTTCTCACTGGGGGTTCCCAGATCCTTCCAGAAAGAATTATGAAAAACCATGTAAGGAAGCTGGCTTAAAATGGCTCAACCCCCCTTCTCCCCTTGCCCCAGTCAGTATGATACTAGCAAGGATTGTCTGTGGACAAAAATAGTGGAGATCAAGATAATGGAATAAGGATCGTAGACAAAATGAGAACAAAAGTTTTGAAAAACCAGGAAGTATCATCCCATTTGGGCGATATATTGTTAGGAACTTTTGTGGCTTTTGGTATGCATCTGTTGCTAGTGACTTGGGCTTCTGTTACTGAAAATCCAATCTGACCTCAGCCAGCCCCTACCTTAAAACATACAACCAGTCCAGAGGAAGGCATGGTCTGTCAGCTTCTTCTTCCTCCTCCTCCTCCTCTGAGTCAGTATGGCCTTTATAGAACTCAGCAGGATGGAGGGCGAGGACAAAACTCGAGTGAGTTGTCATTGGCTCCAGCCCTATAATACTGTTAGGGCTCCTTGCCTTACACCCTAAAAGTATCTACCATGGGGTACCAAAAGCCACCGCTCAGCTAGTAAAAAAATTAAGACTCACTGCATTTCTTTGTGGGTTGGGGAAATACAGTAGTACCTCGGGTTAAGAACTTAATTTGTTCCGGAGGTCCGTTCTTAACCTGAAACTGTTCTTAACCTGAGGCACCACTTTAGCTAATGGGGCCTCCTGCTGCCGCCGCGCCGCCAGAGCATGATTTCTGTTCTCATCCTGAAGCAAAGTTCTTAACCCGAGGTAATATTTCTGGGTTAGTGGAGTCTGTAAGATGAAGCGTCTGTAACCCGAGGTACCACTGTAGTTTCCTTCTTCTGCAGTTAGTACATGAACAAAGGGGGGCCCACTAGAAGGGTTTGCTCGCCCACAAGGAATTTCTAGCTGCCTACAGCTCCCTAGTGAGTCACTAAATGCATGTCTGTGCCATCCAGACCATGTCAGGTGGAGAGCATGACACCGAAAGCCTGCCAAGCTAGTTGCTTATCAACAAAGGAAGCACACTGGATCGAAAAGCAAGCATCTTATTTTTCGACCCACTGGGGGCCAGAATATCATCAAGTGAAAAACAGGGAATTAACAACATCTCTTTAGGGGGCCTTTGCAGCAGAAAAGAGAAAGCTAGCACCTATTTTGTTTTGTTTTGTTTGGCATTACGCAAATATATGATGAGTGGCAGTGTGTGTGTTTGTGCGACGGTTTAAGGGCATACCTTGAAAACTTTGTTAATTTGGTCAATATCCGACTTCCCTGGAAACAGCGGCTTCTGGGTTAAGAGCTCTCCGAATATGCAACCCACGGACCACATGTCGACGGCTGTGGAATATTCCTGGAAGGCAGGACAATAAGAAATTAAGTTAGTTGCTTAATTTTGTGGGCCACCAAGCATGGCTGCCTTGGTCAAGGCAGGTCAGTATGGTGTGGCATGCAGGCATGTGAAGATTTCTGGAACAAGGAAGGGTTTTTTGTTTTCGTTTTGCAGCATGGGGAGCGGAGAGTCCACAGCAACAATTCCGAAACTGTGCTGCTGAGTGGGTGAGGTTGAAAAGGTACCGTATTTTTCAGTCTATAGGACACACCCGACCATAGGACGCACCTTGTTTTAGAGGGGGAGAACAAGGAAAAAAAATTCTCCCCCTCTCTGTTCCATTTCTCCTCCCGCTTAGCTGAAGGGGCACTTACTCTTCAGTGAAGGCAACCCGAAGCCTCCAGAGCGCAGCGGGAGCTCCTGACCCCTCTCACTCTCCAGGCTTCAGCAAAAGCAACGTGAAGCCTCCAGAGAGCGGCGGGAGCGCTCCCACTGCGCTTCAGAGGCTTCGCGTTGCTATCGCTGAAGCCAAGTAGCCTGCATTCGCGCCATAAGCCGCACACACATTTCCCCTTAATTTTTGGAGGGGAAAATGTGTGTCTTATAGAGCAAAAAATATGGTAAGTCACGATGGCAGGTTATCATTTGGCACTTGAGTCTAGCAGCGTCCATTTTCTCCACTTATTCCAACCCCACCGCACCCCAATATATGGGTGGGTTCATCATCTTGAGGGAAGGGAGATGCAAACGTCCCAGATTTGTGCTTTGTTTTAAAATACAGGGAAAAGATGGCCAAGGGTGAATATTATAGAGGTTTATAAAACTTTGAGGTCACTCAACTTAATAAGGAAAACCAGCCAAGCGAGTGCCACTCGTCAGCTGCACGGTACATTCGGCCACGATAAATGTTAAAATGGGAATGATGAAAAATAGCTGCCTTTGGAAACTCCCAGGCAGGAAAGGCTATCAGTCACAAACCTTGGCTCCAAGTAGCAGCTCAGGCGCCCTGTACCACAATGTCACGACGACGGGGGTATACGGCTTCAGAGGCGATCCGTACTCTCGGGCCAGCCCAAAGTCTCCAACCTGGTGAGAAAGAAATGGAATAGCGTAAGAACTGCCTGGGCAAATGGGACCACAAGCTAAATTCTATATATGGTTTTCGGCAGCAGTCAGCTCGATTCCCCTAGAAAGCCACGAGCTTTTTGTATCACTGTCCTGGCTTCTGTTTGAGCAAGGCGCTTGTTTCTAAGCCTTTAAAGCCCTCAAACTGTCTGAGAAGAGGATCTCATAAAGATTGCATCCCGGCAAGTCCACTCACTCTGTCTGGTAATAGAGAGGTACGCTTTTACATTGGTGGAACCAGTATTGTGAAATACAGTGGTACCTCGGGTTAAGTACTTAATGAGCCAGTGTGGTGTAGTGGTTAAGAGCGGTAGTCTCGTAATCTGGGGAACCGGGTTCGAGTCTCCACTCCTCCACATGCAGCTGCTGGGTGACCTTGGGCCAGTCACACTTCTTTGAAGTCTCCCAGCCCCACTCACCTCACAGAGTGTTTGTTGTGGGGGAGGAAGGGAAAGGAGAATGTTAGCCGCTTTGAGACTCCTTAAAGGGAGTGAAAGGCGGGATATCAAATCCAAACTCTTCTTCTTCTTCTTAATTCGTTCCGGAGGTCCGTTCTTAACCTGAAACTGTTCTTAACCTGAAGTACCACTTTAGCTAATGGGGCCTTCTGCTGCCGCCGCGCCGCTGGAGCACGACTTCTGTTCTCATCCTGAAGCAAAGTTCTTAACCTGAGGTACTATTTCTGGGCTAGTGGAGTCTGTAAGATGAAGCGTATGTAACTTGAAGTGTATGTAACCCGAGATACCACTGTACTCTTTCTGCTGAAATATCAGAGGCCCCTATTTTGCCAGCTCTTTGAAGGTGAGGGTTGTTCAAGTAGAGGCTGGACAACCTATTGCCAGGGATGCTGTAGCGGCAAGATACCTATTAGGAGCAGGTAGTGTGCTGGATAAACCTCTAAATACCCTATCAACTCTAAAATTCTGCAGTGTCACCAAATGAAGCCAGACCCCACTGGTGGTGGTTGGGTTCTCTCGCAGCTTTGGACAATCACCGTGAATGTTTTATAGAAACGAAGGGCATACAGCTTAATAAATAAATGCAATAAATACCATATGATTTTACGTTGCTTTTGGAAAAATAACAACCCTGGATGGGTCAAAATGTACTCTGCAGAGAGCCTGCCATGAACACATCTGACTGCTTGCAACAGCTTCAGAAAGTTGGCTCTTACTTTTAAGATGCCAGCGTGGCTCAATAGCAGGTTGGAGGTTTTCAAGTCTCGATGAAGAATCCAGTTATCGTGAAGATGCTTGACCCCTCGCAACAGTTGAATCATCAAGGTTTTCACTTCCCCTGAAATAAACAACAGCAGAGTTCCTAAAGAGGTGGTGAAAGAAGTCAAGACCCACCCGTGCCTTTGTCACCCTGGTAAGCTTAAGTTTATTTCAAGTCTGTTTAGAATTCGAGAAACGCCACAAACCTGGCAAGAATGGCTGTTTCATCGTTTCCATGAGGCTCTTGAGATCGTGCTCCACGTAATTCATTACAATATATATCTTGTCCATGTTGCTGCCGACGACAATTTCCTGGAAACCGAAATGAGACGCACCAGTGATCCTAAAGGCCATAGATACCACTGGATGACTGCAGGGTTTAATTCATAATTTCCTTCCTTCATTCTTTGCACTTACTTACATCTCACTCAAGTGTATGGGATTCCTTGCAGACTATGACTACCAGCCAAGCCAAGACATAACCAGATACTTGGGAAGATCTGGGGTATCAGCACACAGATACAAATTAACATATGCTAACATGTAATATGTTAACAGGTGTGGACTCTTTTTAATCAAAATGTCACTGGAGGCCAGCCAACTAGTTTCCCATCCAAACCACCCTGAATAAATTTGCTCCTCACCCCAGATCACTCCAAATTACCCCCAAATTTCCCAATGTATCCTGCTCCAAATAAACCCAGTTCCATTTCTCCCATTCAGTACCCTTTGAATGACCTCTAGATAAGGTCACTTTGAAATAATATTTCTCCAAATCCCTCCCCTATCCAGTAGCCTGGGATACAATTTACTTATCTCCTGAATTCATTACCTACCCAGAAACACTTAGGAGAGGAATCGGGACCATGCTTTAAATGCCCTGGTGATGCCTCTGCAGCCAAGTGCTTAAACACAAGGTTAGATAGAGAAAGGCTAGATAGAAATGTTTTTCTTCCTTTCTAGAACTTATCCAGTGAAGCTGAATGTTGGAAGATTCAGCACAGATAAAAGAAAGTACTTCTTCACACAGCGCCTAGTAAATACAATGGTATTCGCTGCCGCAGGAGGCAGGGCCACCAATTCGGATGGCTTTAAAATATTATTAGACACATTCCCAGAGGAAAGGGCTAGAAAAGGCTACTAGCCATATTGGCTTCTGCTCTGCTTCCATGGCTGGAGGCAGTAATATTTCTGAATACCAGGTTGCTGGAAGCCACAGGAAGCGGGAAAGTGCTCATGTGCTCAGGCCCTGCTTCTCTTTCAGGTCTCAAAAACAAATCAGCCATGTATCCCAGCTATGTAGTGCTAAACTAAGAACATAAAAAGCACCTTGCTGGCTCACGCCAATGGACCATCTATCCAGCCTCTGCTTGGAAGCTGTACTAGAGGTGCCAGTGGCCTGATCCACCACCCTCTTCTTACGTTTCCATAAAAGGCAATGTCCCCTTGCCTTGTGGGTGGAGGGGAAAGAGGCTTAAGTGATACGGAGCTACATATATAGGCTTCCACGCAAGGATGGTATGTATGCTGCAGGTTTGTTGGAACAAGGGGGAAGCCGCAAAATATAACCCTGGACAATTACAAGGCGCCCAGTTAACACGTCAACAGGCGATCAAGTGCTGGTGGCCTTACCCTGACAGTGACGATATTTGGGTGCTGGGCTTTCAAGATGGTGTTGATCTCCCTTAGAGAAGTAATGGGGAAACCTTCTTTCTCCTTCTCCATCTTCAGCCGCTTCAGCGCCACAATCTCATCTGGAAAGTATTTATCATTATAATTAGTATTATTATTAACTTACCTACTTATTTCAACCATTTATGCACCGCTTCGTTACTGTAGTCTCTAAGCGGTGCCATTGCTGAAGAAACAACAAACCTGTTTTTTTGTCTTTTGCTCTGTACACTACTCCGTATGTTCCCTCCTCGATCCGGTTTAGACACTGAAATTCCTCAACGCTACGACAGCCCTAGAGAGAGAATAAAAGTTGCATATGTACACAATTTCTCTTAATTTTCAAATTACTCTGCTTCTAGAAGTCAGGTGGAGGGGCAAGGAATTACGCAGGGCCACAAGACAATCCCTCTTAGGCCCTGTGTTTCCAATCCTATTTTTCACATTCATAGGCACTAGAAACTTTAAAAAAGAAAGAAATGGGGTGTGGGTAGTGGAGAGAGTCAATTCAAGCTCTATTCAAAGCACAGTGTAAGAGCCAGGGCCATCTATCATACAACTATCCTGAGTGGAGCTGTGCTCATCTCTGGTTTGAGCTGAAATCTGATTTTTTTAAAAACCCCAACTCCAAGGAAATAAGACACTAGAAATAATATTTGATAGCAGGAGTATGCAGGAGCTTGAGAAAGACTCATAATTGAAACAAGCTAGTTACATGAGATCCAGACGCAGGATGGGGTGAGTGGGTTGGGGTTTTTTTTGGTCATGTGGGATTTTGTCATGTTAATTTGTATTATTATAATATAGAAACTATATGGATATGTTTGGGTCTCTATATATTTGTGGTGTGGAGTACTGTTTTGAGGCTCTCGCAGACCCAGTTTGCATCCAATGCCAAGCCAAACCATGGTTTAGTGTGAATGAGAAAGTATGCAGATACACTTAGCAAAAAATGTGAGTGCTGTTCTCCTGCCCTCTGGTCTTGCTGCTGCTGCTGCTGCACTACCCAGAGCAAAGCTATGGTTTTGCTTAGGGTCACATCTGAACCAGGCTTACAGTGGTACCTCGGGTTACATACGCTTCAGGTTACATACGCTTCAGGTTACAGACTCCGCTAACTCAGAAATAGTACCTCGGGTTAAGAACTTTGCTTCAGGATAAGAACAGAAATTGTGCTCCGGCAGCGCAGTGGCAGCGGGAGGCCCCATTAGCTAAAGTGGTGCTTCGGGTTAAGAACAGTTTCAGGTTAAGAACGGACCTCCGGAACAAATTAAGTACGTAACCAGAGGTACCACTGTATACTGCTTCTTTCCCAGACAAACCACACGCAGCAAACCAAGAACAAACCTTGCCTGTGGCTTGTCTGGAGCAAGACAAATCATGAGCCCAGGTTTGGAAGTAATCTTAAGAAGAACCATGGCTTAGACCTGGGTAGCACAGTGGTAGGAGGGCCTGGGAAGGAACGGAATGGCTGCCTTTTTCGATTCCAGTAAGCAGGCCAGACACTTAGATTGCCCAATCCCAGTGGGCCATTGTGACAGGTGGGTACATGGGAGTCTCTGTTCATTCGGAGGTCAGCAAAAGACACCACTGGCTTGGCCTGGCCCCTCCCCAGGAAGGCCAGAGATCTGTGGCAGCCCCCTAACCTGAAGGGCGGGTAGATACTTGGGCAACTCTTGCTTCAGCTCCACAGGTGATGACACAGGTGAGTCAGGAAGGTAATCGCCCTCCGTCATCGTGTTGGATTGCGGGGTCCCCTCGCCAGCGTCTTCTTCCTCTCCTTCGCTCCCCACGGAATCCCGGTCAAACCTTGACTCTGCAACTTCAAACGTAAGAATCAAATCGTGGCAGGAAGCGGATGTTGGGGGATCCTCTCCCCCCTGAAGTTCAAAAGGAGAGTGCGAAGGAAACGTCCTGCTCTTGCCTCCGGCGCTCGGAGACAAACTGCCTCTGAGTGTGGAGCAGTGTTTCTCAAGCTGTGGGTCCCGAGATGTTGTTGGACTACAACTTCCATCATCCCTAACCAGCATGGCCAGTGGTCAGGGATGATGGGAGTTGTAGTCCAACAACATCTGGGGACCCACAGCTTGAGAACCACGGGTGCGGAGGCTTCATTTCAATATGATGGATTGTATCTGAGTTACAGACCCACTGAAATCAATGAACCTAAGTTACTCATTGCAAGTAGAACTAAGACTAGACACGATTCCCATGGCTATTCAATAGACCTATCCTTCCTGAATCCACCTGTTAACCATGTCTTGTGGCAGCAAGGTACACAAGTCAAATTATATACTGTGTAAAGCTTCTCCCCTTTTTGCCCTTCAAGAACCTGCAGCCAAGTCAGGCCAGGATCTATGTTCAGCGGCTGCCAAATATTTGTATCTGTCAGGGAGGAGGACGTTCCAGTTCAGGAGTGCAGAACTACCGTATTTTTCGCCCCATAGGACGCACCTAGTTTTTTGGGGGGAGAAATAAAGGGGGGGGAATATTCCCCCCCCCCCAGGCATGGGGCTCGCGCGGGGGAAGCCCGAGTTTCTCCCGACCCCAGCCCCCAGAACAGCCTGCTATCCGCAAGCTTAGGAAACCGCGCCAGTCTCCCCAGGCTTGCAGAGAGCTGTGCGAAGCCCAGGCGCGCTCTTCAACGCGCCCGAGGCTTCGGAATGCAGGCAGCTCTGCGCAACCTTTGGGAGCCCGGCGCGGCTTCCCGCTGGGCTCCCGAGGGTTGTGCAGAGCTTCCTGAAGCCTGGAGAGCGAGAGGGGTCGGTACGCACCGACCCCTCTCACTCTCCAGGCTTCAGCGAAAGCCTGTATTCGCCCCATAGGACGCACACACATTTTCCCTTCATTTTTGGAGGGGAAAAAGTGCGTCCTATAGGGCGAAAAATACGGTATTTTTTCAGCTTGAAGCCCGAGTTAAATAAAAAATGGGCAGAGCAACAGTTGTGACTCTTGCCTTTGCCCAGTAGGCTACATTGGAATCATAGAACTGTAGGGCTGGAATGGAGCCCAAGGCTCACCTAGTCCAAAACCCCTGGAATGCAAGAATCACAGATACATTCAAGTCATGCAAAAGCCAGAGATTTCTATACCCACGCAAGTAAGATACCTCACAGTACACATTCAAAAGCAACTTAATTTAACAGAAAACTAAAATATTACCTTAAATATTACAACATGAAACACCAGAAAGGAGGCCAGCTGCAGAATTCACATTTAATGTAGCAAAGTTAATTTTTAAAAGGTGTTGCATGGTGCGACCTGGCAGGAGTCTCAAGGGACAGAGAGGACTGGGGGCCACATTTGAGGTCCCCTATACTTGCTTTAGACTGCAAATACAAGAACCAGCCTGGGGTGGGTGGGGGGGACCCTTAGTACGCAAACCGTATTTTTAGGAGGCGACTCCAAACCATCAGAGGATCACCAAGGTCATGCAACAAGCACAAGGAGAGAGAGATATTATATAAAGCCACATTTCACCATTTGTCTTCTTACCCACTGGGAGGTGGTCTCCGTTCTCCCGCTCTTCTTCTTCGCTCATTTCATCTTCGCTCACCTCTTCTGCAAGGCAAAAAAAGGGGAAAGAATGAGACAGGCTAGGAAGACAATTGAACTTGATTGTTTTCATACCTCTGCGGGCAGGGGATGGCGCCATCTTGCTGGTCCTTTAATCACTGTATGGCACTCTGTAACTTTTAGGCACTTTTAAGAGCTGGTGGCAGCATCAGCCTATAAAACCCTTAACAACTTTAGACCTGACTTATCTCAAGGACCAGAGGGGATGTGGATGGCACTGCGGGTTAAACCACAGAGCCTAGGACTTGCCGATCAGAAGGTCAGCAGTTCGAATCCCCGCAATGGGGTGGGCTCCCGTTGCTCGGTCCCTGCTCCTGCCAACCTAGCAGTTCGAAAGCACCCCAAAAAGTGCAAGTAGATAAATAGGTACCACTCCGGCGGGAAGGTAAACGGTGTTTCCGAGCGCTGCTCTGGTTCGCCAGAAGCGGCTTAGTCATGCTGGCCACATGACCCAGAAGCTGTACGCCGGCTCCCTCGGCCAATAAAGCGAGATGAGCACCGCAACCCCAGAGTCGGCCACGACTGGACCTAATGGTCAGGGGTCCCTTTAACTTTACCTATCTCAAGGACCATAGTCTTCCATAAGTTTCCTTTGAAGCTCAGCTCCAGATCCTGCAACCTCTAGAGCAGAGGCTGATGCCAAGTTCAATTAAGGACGTTTCTGCTGCGGCTCTTTATGGTTTCACACAGGGAACATTCCCAGCCCTGCCCTGGGGATGCCAGGGATTGAACCTGGGGACTTACGCATGCAGAGCAGATGCTCTGTCGCTGAACTATGGCCTTCTTCTGGTTGCAATGGTTAAAAAGAAATCGCACTACTAAAATGGGACCGTGGCTGAGTGATACAGCAGCAGTACAGCATGGAAAAGGTCCCAGATTCAAACAATGGCATCTCTAGGTAGGGCTGCAAAAGACTGGTTTCATGAGTGGGCAATGTTTTTAGACCCATGGGCACAACTGGGTCTTTGAGTCAGTGCTGTGGGTGCCACTGTTAGGATTTTTATCAATCCGAGCTGCTCCAGCTGTACCAGTGAGTGGCAATAAGATTGTATACAGCATGAGAGTGTCTGAGAGAGCGTGAGAAAGGAAGTCTGTATTATCGCTTCCTGAGTACTTTTGGAAGTTAGTTTCACTTCTGAGCATGTTGCAGTTTCTGTACTGGTGTTCAGAGAGCACAGACGTACTGACGGAGTCTCTGCATATAGACTGTAAATAAAGTAGTTTTAGAACTACGATTGAGTCTTTCTTCTGCTATGATATGCCAGAAGACTGGCGTGCTGAATTCTATAAGAAATTCAAAGAACCCTTGATGCCCTACATGACCCGCCTATTCAACGACATCATAAAAGGGGGCCCCATCCCCAAAACCTGGACCCACTCCAAAATAGTCTCCATCCCAAAATCACTAAAAGGCAGCCTCAAAGTAGAATCATACCGCCCAATCTCATTAATAAACCAAGACTACAAGATATTCACATCAATCTTGGCCAACCGCCTAAAAATCTTCCTACACAAGTTAATAGCCCCAGACCAGACTGGCTTTGTCCCTGGCCGCAATATAACAGACCCCATCAGGAAACTACTGAACCTGATCGAACACAGCAAGGCAACCAAACTCCCATTGACAATTATGTCCCTAGACATCCTCAAAGCCTTTGATTGCTTGGAGTGGAAATACATACTAGCAGTACTAACTAACATGAAAATTGGCCCCAACTTCCTACAAATCCTCAAACAAATATACTCCCAAGCCTCAGCAAAATGCAGAACTAACAATATGGATTCTAACACTATAGCTATCCAAAGAGGCACGAAACAAGGATGCCCACTGTCTCCCTTCTTATTTATCCTGGCTCTGGAACCCCTAGCAATCCGCATCCGAGCAGCCACAGACATCAAGGGAGTGGAAATAAAAGGCAGAACCTATAAATTAGGGCTCTTTGCAGATGACCTAATGGTCACAACACCAGACCCCATAAGCACAGCAACCTCCCTAATCAGAGAACTCAACACATTTGCAATGGTGTCGGGCCTACAGGTAAATTTTACAAAGTCAGAAGCTATGTGCTTCAACACCCCTCCTCACACCCAAAAAGAACTCACGAAGGTCACCAAAATAAAACTTTGCCACACCAAGTTCAGATACCTAGGGGTACAAATAACCAGAAACCTCAATAAATTGTACCTCCACAACTACAAGCCCCTGTGGCGACAAATTAACAAAGACCTAAAGAGATGGAATAACATGAACTTCACTCTCTCAGACAAAATAGCCATGATCAAAATGATCACACTCCCAAAACTAACCTACCTATTCCAAACCCTCCCAGTCTGGATCCCCTCAACCCAACTTCGCAGTTGGCAGAGAAAACTACACTCTTTCATCTTCTCACATAAAAAACCAAGAATAAGCCCCAAATACCTGCACCTCCCCACCTCAGAAGGAGGATGGGGAATCCCCAACATAGAAGCATATTACAATGCCAACCAAATACGCCATATAATCCCATATATACTAGAAGATGAGACAAAACAATGGGTACACCTAGAGAGGGACACAATTGAAAACACCTGCACATACCCACTCCTCCCAAACAAACTAAAGAAAATTCCCACAACACTTAACAGGTACACACAGACCATGCTCAAAGCATGGAAAACACAAATAGGCAAACTATCCCCAACCCCATCCCCACTAATCCCCCTGGCGTACCACCCATTATTCCACCATGCAGCACAAAACCTCAAGATAAAAACCTGGCGAACCAAAGGCTTATATCGCCTAATAGACTTTTATAAAAATAACAAACCCTTGTCAACACAAGAAATACAAGACAAACTAGAAGACACCCAAATGCCCTGGTTAACACAACACCAACTACATGCCCTCTTAAACAACCCAACAGTAAAATCAGCAGCAACTAGGCCCCTGACAACCTTCGAAAACCTCCTCCTAACAACAAAGGGAAACGGTAAAGGGACGGTATCCGCAATATACAAAATACTACTCCAAAATCCCGCAAATCCCCTAGACGCAATCAAAAAACAATGGGAGAATGACATAGGCTATGAGATTAACCCCACTCAATGGACCAGAATGTGGTCTAAACCCCCCTTTAAATCCATATCAACGAAAAGAAAAGAACTCACACTGAAACTCACCTACAGGTGGTACCTAACACCAAGGAAACTAGCGCTAATACACCCAGGAACCTCACCAAAATGCTGGAGAGGGTGCACCTCCACAGGCACATACCTCCACATGTGGTGGGAATGTCCCAAAAGCCAACTATTCTGGACAACAGCCATACAAGAAATATGTAAAATAACTAAGCAAGTAATAGACATCACCCCAGAATTGGCCCTACTAAACATCTTCCAAGACAACAATGCCCATTTACACCACAAAGAACTCATAACCCACCTGCTCTCAGCAGCCAGAAACACCATAACCAGACACTGGAGAGACCTGTCAGGAGTAAGCATGGACCAATGGTACCAAATAGTATGGGAAACAGCCCTACTAGAAAAATTAACTAATAAACTGAAACTGACACGGGGACAAACAGAAGAAGACGCCTTCACCCCGGTATGGCTCCCCTTTATCACATACACAGCCCAACAGGACAATGACAATAATCCACCAACAGCATACAAATCAATAATGGCTAACCTGATCCAAAACACCCACCCACCTCACTCGCACACGAAAACAAAGATCACCACAGCCAATCACAAGCAAACAATCACACCCTAGGCCAACCCCAACCTCTCTCACCACCAAAGGAACACAAGTGAACAACATAAGCAACGCTGACACCAAACTCTACATACATTAAACATAATAGAAACACCGCCACCCGACCCCACCCCCATCCATCTTCCCTCTCTCCACCCCCCTTTCTTTTTTCTTTTTTTTTCTTTCTTCTCCCCCTAATGCCTCAACAAATGAAACGGATTTGTAAAAATGTTACATGAAAAAAAAAATACGAGGCACTACACTTCTGTAAAACAAGAAAATCCTTAATAAAATATTTAAAAAAAACTAATAAAAAAAAATAAAACTGGCGTGCTCTTTTCAGGAGAGGAGGGTCGCCTATTACTGGTCTCTCTGGACTGAGGGAGATTTACAGCCAGGGAGAACAACCGAAGACTTGGGAAGTTGGCAGCCATTCCCGGGCGTTTTTCCAACAGCCACCCCCTCTGCTCAGCTCCTCCAACCCTGAGAGGCAGAAAGTGTGTGCATGCGCATGCGCGCACTTCACTCTTCCAAAGAGACCACAGTAGAAACACGAATGCTGCTGTGTTTGTGTGTGCGTGAGAGACACTTACCAGCTGACTGCTCTGTCACTTCTTCAGAGTTGCTTCCTGTCTCCTCCTCCTCCTCTTCCTCCTCCTCTTCCTCTTCTTCTGACTCTTCACTGCTGGACTCCTCCTCCTCTTCTTCCTCCTCCTCCTCCTCTTCCTCCTCCGAACCAGATCCAGATTCCCCTGAAGAAAGCAAACACAAAGATGAAAAAATGCAAAAAACCCCAACCTCAACTCTCAAGCTAACTGCTATTGGCTCATTAAAGAACCCCTAAATTTCTTACACCCCAGTGGTTACCTGAGGATGTTTCTGCTGAGCTGGTTTTTCTTTCGCTGTCACTGATGTCCTGTAGATCAGAAAGGGGGTCTCTCTCTTCTGGCTTTTCTTCTTTCACTGTTTTTTATTTTTAATTTAAAAAATTGGGAACAGGGTTGAGAAATCCCAATTCTCAAAAGTACTAATGGATTCTACTTGTACAATATTGCAGGGTTTTTTTTCTGCCTTAAAAATCTAAAGCAGGGGTGAGGAACCCCATGACCACCCGAAAGCCGTTGGACTCCAATTCCCATCAGCCCCAGCAACAAAGGGCCAACATCTCCCTTCCCTCTCCCTGGTCTGAAGAATGCAAGGAAAATGTCTGCCACCAAGTGGGCCAACCAAGTCAACATGCACTGAGTTGCCCTGGAAGGATGATCTATCTATCTATCCATCTATCTATCTACAGTGGTACCTCGGGTTACATACACTTCAGGTTACATACGCTTCAGGTTACAGACTCTGCTAACCCAGAAATATTACCTCGGGTTAAGAACTTTGCTTCAGGATGAGAACAGAAATCGTGCGGCAGCGGTAGCAGGAGGCCCCATTAGCTAAAGTGGTGCTTCAGGTTAAGAACAGTTTCAGGTTAAGAATGGACCTCCGGAACGAATTAAGTACTTAACCCGAGGTACCACTCTATCTATCTATCTATCTATCTATCTATCTATCTATCTATCTATTTTTAATGCAGTATTTCAGTTTGTTAACTTTAAGCCACACGAAAACACTTGGAAATAAAAAAATTCCTTCCTGTAGCACCTTAAAGACCAACTAAGTTAGTTCTTGGTATAAGCTTTCGTGTGCAAGCACACTTCTTCAGATACACTGAAACAGAAGTTACCAGATCCTTCTATATATTGAGAAGGTGGGGAGGGGTAGGATCTGGTAACTTCTGTTTCAGTGTATCTGAAGAAGTGTGCTTGCACACGAAAGCTTATACCAAGAACTAACTTAGTTGGTCTTTAAGGTGCTACAGGAAGGAATTTTTCTATTTCGACTATGGCAGACCAACACGGCTACCCATCTGTAACTTGGAAATAATTTTAACATGGCATCCTTGTGTTTTGTTTACTAAATAAAAGCCAAGTAAACTGAATCACTGAGCTCAAATGATATACATGGAGTGGAAACTTTCCTACGGTCCCCAAATTGTAGAACTCCCTCCCCACAGAGGTGTGTTTGGCCCCTTCAATATGCAGCTTCCGGAGGATGCTGAACACTCACCTCTTTACCCTGGCTTTTGACACCTGAGGTGCATGTTCTTAGGATCCACCTTATTTTTATGATTGCAAATTTGTTTTTTGAAAGCAAAAACATTTTTAATGTTGTGCTTTAATTCTTGTAAGCCACCCTGGGACTTTAGGTTGAAAGGTGGATAATAACTAAGTAGAAATAATTTTAAAATGCCGTATACTTTCGGCTAGCTCGGTGGATTCCTCCCTGGCGCAAGGAAGACACATTTATGCCTTTAAAAGTTACCTGGCTTTCGGATTTCTCCTTGTTCAAGCTTTTCTCTCTGTTGTCGTAGCGGGCTGCGGCTCCAGATCCTTACTTTCTCGTTGTAGTCTTCTCTCACCGTCCTGTGGTGTGCTGAAACTGGTCAACACAAGGGGAAAAAAAATCTGTTTGTGAGTCCTGGACTGAAATCTCTGTTCTTACGCCATGGCAATTTGCTTCACGCAAACTTTGCAGCTCTAGCAAAATGAGAATTCCTTCCCTGCCTACCGGTACTACACTGGCACATTCGAATAAGAAGCAATGTTTAATTACGGTTCAACCTTCCTTAAGTTTGAAAATGCACCTCAGTGATGGGCTATTAGGGTCAGACAGACATGGCTTTAAAATCAATCAGAAGACTCTTACGACGACTCCAATTAAACATGAAAAATAGGTACCAAGAATCAATTATTTATGATAGCAGGGAACAACTATTTCAGAAATCTATATACGACTTGATGTGGGGAGGAGGACACCAGGAAATAGCTAGACATGGAAGGTATCCAGAGTCTACACAAGGATGAACTGTGGCTAAGTGGCAGAATATTTGCTTTGCACGCAGAAGGTCCCAGGTTCAATCCTTGGCATCTCCAGGTAGAATGGACAGAAATCCTGGAGCTGCTGCCAGTTAGGGCAGACAATACTGAGGTAGATGAACCAAAGTTCTAATTCAGTGTAAGACAGCTACCTAGATAACCTCCTTGCTAACAAATCTGGGTGAAACAAGCCAGAAGTCAAGATCAGACGGTGCAACCAAAGGTCAGGACTTCACCTGTTTTGAGTGCAGAAGGTGCCATGTTCAAACCCCACCATCTCCAGGTTAGGGGTGGGACAGAGGCCCTCTCTGAAATTCTGGAGAGCCACTGCCAGTCAGTGCAGACAATACTGAGCTAGATGGACTAATGATCTGAGTCAGTATAAGCCAGCTTCCTATGTGGAACTCGCCATAGCATGTTGCAAATGTGGAATGGTGCTGTTCAGAATTTCACATACTGTTTTCCACCCCCAGTCAGTCAGCATTCCATGCCCACCAAGCATGCTCAGTTCTTATTGTCCAAACTGCAGCCCCCCCCCCAATGAAACAGCTCTCCTAGGCCACCTGCGGCTCATGCTGCTTGCTTATTCACCTGCCTGGCATTCTGTTGTCACGCTATTGACATAGCCTACTGGGGGCTATGATGACAGTGTGATGACAGACTTATGTTTTTATACATATAAGAAGATATATCCACTTGCAAGCCTTGGGGTTCTCCCTAGCCTGCAGACGCCTCCCTCTTCTGCACAGACAGCACCATTTTTGCTACATAATCAGTGGCACTGACAACCTGTACTTTGGAAACAAGAGAGGATAGTGACTTCCTGGGGACCTATGAGGTCTCACAAATCACAGGTCTCTTACCCTTTGCCCGTTTCCCTCAAACTCAGTATTTCCAGAAGATTAAGAGGGTGGCGGTGGGACAAAGACTTGTATGTCACAGTTGGAAGGATAAACATTCACCATCCATTACTCAACCGTCTGGAGATCTTACTTACCTATCTCCATTTTAATGTATACAATCACCAATCCTGTTTGGATATCTGTTTCAACATCCAGACTCATTGCATTTATATATGTGGTTTTTTAAGTAGGATTGATGCATGATTGTTAATGTGATCTGACATTTGTTTTCTTTTTCTTTCAGATATATTTGCAATAAAATATATACACAGACAGATAAGCGCACACACACACACACACACTACCAGCCCCATACTAAGAGTTTCCCAGGATTCTAAGGAACAACAAAAAAACCCATAGTAGTTTTCAAATCAGTGGTTAAAAGTAGTGGTTCTGAAAGGTTCAGTGCCCAATCTTGATTCAGAATGGCATCCATTTTGTGTAGCCAAACACAGACAATAACCTGCTCCTTGATCTCAGGAACCATCATGCAAAAATTTGGCTATGATACCTTAAAAGTGATGCAAATGCATAGCAAAAAAACAACCTCCAAAAAATATATAGCAGATATACAGATGTGTGGTGCTTTTTAATAATAATAAAAAAGATTAACCTAGAGTTCTTATTAGGTTGCTAAATATGAGTTCACACCATTCTAGGGTCCATTTAGACCCCAATACCTCAGTTTCCCCATGTGTCACACCCAAAATCACAGCAGGAGCTAGCACTGAGACACAGCAACAATACACCAGCTAACTTTAAGAGACTATGTGGAGCAGGAAATGACACTGGGGTGGGGTGGGAGAGTTTTACATATTTTGAATATGCATTTGGAAATTTAAATGTGGAGGATTTAAAAAAATACAAATTATTGTGGAGAGTAGAGAAGGGAGGACTTAATGCAATCCAAACACTCTATTCCAACACCCCCCCCCCCAATTTTAGCTAATCACTCCCCGTCCCCAAGCTTTCTACAAAATAAAGAGAGTACCTGGGGGGCTAACAAAAAAAGGGTAAGCATGCCCTGTAGTTTGAGCACCAGGAAGAGGAAATGCCACCACCACAACCCTTCTGCTTATCGTAAGGCCACTGCATAACCAGCAAAGGAGCAGCCATGCTTGGGGGTTATTTTGCTCTCCTGCTTCCAATAACCACAGGAAGCATCTACAGAGCACAGCGCTTCTGCATCCAACCACAGTGAAGCTGTTTTTGGCAATGCCTTGAGCTCCCATGTTCTGCCCACACACTTCCAAGCCTATCTTGGCAGCAGCAAAGGCTATAAACTCTTTTTCTCTTTTAAAACGAGAAAGTGGAGATTCCTGGAAAGCGGCAATTCGGCAGCCAGAATCATAGCCCATCATGCCCTTCTGGCTCTTCTGTGCCCTGAGACAAAAACACAATGTTGTGCTAGAGCACACGCTGTGCTTACAGAAGGTCCCAGGCCCAACCCCTGGTTTCTCCAGGCAAGGCTGGAAAAAACGACTTGCGTCTGAAACCCTGGAGACCCCTGCAAGCAGAAAACACTGAGTTAGATGCACTCAGTACAAGGAAGCTTACTATGCTCCTATTTAAATTGGCTCTTTATTCAGAAACATGAGGACTGGAACCCTACTTTTATTTTTAGGGGAAACATTGTAGCTCGGTGGTAGAGCAGTTTCAACACCCCAGCATCTCCAGGTAGGGCTGGGAGACATTCATGCCTGAAACCCTGGAGAGCTACTGCCAGTCAGGGTAGACCAGTGTGCTGGTCTCCAGCTGTTTTGGGACTACAGTTTCCATCATTCCTGACCACTGGTCCTGCTGGATAGGGAGGATGGGAGTTGAGGTCCAAAAACAACTGGAGACCAAAGTTTGGGAAACAGTGGTGTAGATAATACTGAGCAAGCAGGACTGACTCAAGAGAACACAGCTTCCTATATTCCTAGGTCTTAGGAGAAGGGCTGCTGTTCAGCGGCGGAGCATCCGTTTTGCATTAGAAGGTCCTGGGTTTGATCCCCCCTCGTGTCCAGGTGGAGTTTCCTGGAACCCCGGAAAGCTGATGCCAATGGAAAGTCAATTAAGAGGCAGTAATGAGTCCCAAGAATCTGATGCGGCGTAAGACAGCCTCCTTTGCCTGAGATCCAGGAGCACATCTGTGTCAAAGCTTTTCACGGTATAAACGTCATAGACGAAATAAACACACGATCCGTACCCGCAAGGAAATAAGGCTTCCCTCGCCCCGTTCCGCCCCCACCTCTGAGCTACTTACTCTCTCGTCTGGCCTCCCGTTCTTTACGCCTCTCCTCCGCTCGCCTCTCCCGTTCCTTGATCTCCCGCTGCTCTTTCTGCTGCTCTCTCATTTTCCTCTCTCGCTCCCTCTTCCGCTCAAGCTGCTCCAGGCGGTCCCTACGAAGGGTTTCATCAGGCGCCCGTGTTATTTTATCGAATTGGTTTTTGTTTGTTTTAATTAACAATTTTGAATTATATGGTCTCTTTTGCTGCATTCCCTCTAGAAAGGTTAGCAATGTTTATTTTAAGAGCGTAGCTTCTGGCATCTGCACAAAGGCCGAATCTCCCTTATCAAGAGAGGTTTTGCTTAGCCAAGTCAGCACCAACACAAATCAGGATGTTAAGATATTTATTGACTGCCCACCCACCTACCCTGCTTTGGACCCTCCTCAAATTCGCAAGAGAGACCCCTCTTGGGAGGACAGTGACTACCAACATCGCCTCTGGCTCATGGTTCTGGCAACAGTACCATGGATGTAGTACAACTGCAGTGGGGAACCTTTCTCAGTCTGAGGGCCGATTTCCATTCTCGGCAACATTCTGGGGGCCACATGCCTGTGGCGGGTGGAGCCAGAGGCAAAAGCGGGCAGAGCAATAGGTGTGAATTTCACCTTCCTTCAGCAAGTGAGTTTCTACATTACACTCTTTATCCTTGCATTCCAGGAAAGCCAGAGGCATTATCAGAATTCAAGGGCACATTCCGGCCAGGCAAAAAAACCAAACACTTAAGGAGAGGCGGTGGCCTGGGGAAGAGTCCGAGGGGAAGGTAAGAGAGGTCAGATGTTCTCCATCCCTGTAACACATAGCTGAATCCAATATTAGCCCTACTCAGATGCACTGAAATTAAGTGGCCCAAGTCAGCCACATGGACTGATTTCAATGGATCTGCTTGGAGCAGGGCGGACCTTGGATACAGCCCACAATTTCTTAACCATGCGCTTGATCTAGTGCCCAAATGTTCTCTCTTAAGGGGAAGGCATTGTAACATTGCTTTATGGGCTGGTAGGAGACGAGGCCTCCACGTTGGAGAATTTTGTAGGGGAGGGATCACAGACCTTGGTGGCAGAGGACCTGCTTTAGATGCAGAAGGTCCCCAGTTCAATTCCAGCTATTCCCAGTTAAACAGCAGGTAGCAGCGGATGGGAAGGACCTCTCTTTGTCCAAGATCATGGAGAACATCTGCCATTCGTAGCAGACCAGGAATGGGGAGGCGCTCTGTCTAGATGCTGCTGGACTCCAACTCACACCTTCCCTGTCCATTGGCCATGCTTGCAGGGGCTGATGGGAGTTGGAGTCCAACAGTAGCTGGAGGGACAAAGGTTCCCCACCATCCAAGCGGGCAATATTAGGCAAGACAGACAAACAGTCTGAACAGGTGCTAAGACAGCTTTTGTGTTCCTATGTACTTATCTGATGCCCACTGGGGTGAATCAGATATGCAGGATTAAGCTGTGTGAAATGCACGGTCCATTTCTTAAGTTGTAATATCCCTCATATCAAAGGTGGTTTTCTGAATGTTGGTCCAAATCACTACTGTACATTCCTCACCAAGCTCACATATCAATTGCGTCCATAGGGCTACAGGACTTCTCCATGGGTGGTAGGTGCAGAATGTCTTTCTTTAGCTAGATTTCTGCACAAGGAGCAACTCCTAACCCCAGCTCCACCCATCGCTCAACAGGCACACTCAAGTTAGATGCCCAAACCATGGCTTCTGATGCCTGACATAGAAGGCCGAACTTGCATAACCTCAGCTTATTAGGTCTCTCAATCAATTAAAAGCTATGTTCAAATATCACAAAGAGCTATGATTTGGAGCCTAGCTGTTACCCCCAACATGCCCCCCAACCCTTTCCCCTCCCTCTCACAGCAGCTAAGAGGTTACGAGCTCCCTGCTCTCCTCCCACTATGCAGCTGGGAGGACTCGTGTCAGCTTGTGCTTTTGGTTTAGTGCAACTTGCCATGCCACCCACACCAGGAACTGTGGTTTGCGTTAAGTATGGCTCCTTTCAACAAGCCAGCTTCAGAAACCATGGTTTGATGGTGGCTTGTTTTTAAACCAACCACAGTCAATGTCAACCACAGTTCCATGCTCAAATGACAAGACCAACTGTGCTGAACTACAAGTGGGTGTGAAAGCTTTCAAACTCATCCTCCCAGCCACAGAGGAGGAGAGAGGGTGTGAGCCCAGGGAGCTGTTAGGCTTTGTCCGTGTCCTGTTAAGTCAGGAGTAGCTAACCTGTGGTCCTGCATCTTCTTTTTGATTCATTACAGTAATACAGCAGAGCCAATGCATTCTCAAAAAGTGGAAGTGTGCATTTTGCTCTCAGCCAAACCAATAAGTTTGCTTCCGTGGTCTAGTTCAGCTTTTCTGTGGCGCTCTCCATGACTCCAAATCAACAACTGGGAGCTGCATCAAACCATTATTCCACTGCATCTCTAGTTTCTGCAATGTTACCAAGCACTGTCCACCCACTTTTTAAAAAAACCACTCATCACAGTGATCCTATGTTTGCATTACAAGAAAAAGGTAGTCCCAGGAAACTAAATTCTTAAGTCAACAGCACAGTCTGTAGCTTTTTTTGGAACTGCTGCCTATGCGGCATCATGGAAATAATACCACATTCCAATAGCCCACACCTTTGCTTACACGGTTAAACCAGTTAAGTGCTTGATTTACACTGTTAAGCAAATTGCCACATCTCTGCAGTTCTTGTGATCACGGCCCCCAGACAGCTATTTAGTGGCAGGTGACATAAGCACAGAATCAAAGGAGCAGATGTACAGCTGTTAGACTGATTGCATAATGTTCCTAAGAAGTTGGTTCTGGGGAGGAAATGCTGGATTTTGGGCTCCGGGGCCAGGGGGGGATTTACCTCTCTCTCCGGGAATGCTCCCTAGCCAATTCCCTCCTTTTCTGCCTCTCCCATTCACGGCGGGCCTTATCCTGCTCTTCGCGGTGCCTTTTCCTACGTTCATGCTCGCGCTCCTTCTCTTTCACCCTAGCATGCTTCCCTAATAATAGAGATACAAAAAAAAAAGGCCAAACCGTTACCCCCCCTCCCAAACAGCATTCGGAAGTCGTAAAACGAGCAAAGGAACCAGATGAAAAAGAGAAGGAGAGAGAAACACAGATTATGAAAGAATCATTTCTCTTGGCACTCTGCTAAAAAACAAAACAAAAAAAACCACAATCCACCATGGCTAAGATTAGCCATCAGGTTAAAGGGCTTTTTAAAATTAAAGCTGACTTCCATGAACGTTGGAACTTCTCCCTTCCTTGTGCCTTTGTAGCTGGCACTATTAACAATATTACTCTACTGACACAGGGTAAAAGCTACCCTGGCTCCGAGCTCTCACCTGAGAACGTAAGAAGCTTATTGATGTACATGGTCCAGCATTCTCCTCATGGATGCCAGCAACCAGAAGGTACCAGGTGGCCAGCAGACAACTGATAGACCCAAGGTGCGTTCTCAGTCGACATACAGCAATGGTGAGGCCCGAAAGACCCAGTGCCCCACATGGACTGAGCTTACACCCTGAAGTATGCTGGGGGTGTCTCAGCAGACAACCTTACATGGGGAGGGTCAGCTCATATATTCAACTGCTTGCCATAGGCAACCAAGGATTCCATGCAGATGAATGAGCGCTCTGGGGAAGGAGGAATAGAGCGCATCAGCCCCTCCACTTGGTTCCCAGGCTAGTTGCATAGGAAGGAAAGTCTCTTCCTCTACAACCTGCATAGAAATGCAGAGAGAAAATGAATGGCTCAGTAGAAGCCACAGCTTTTTTAAACTACCCTGTTAAGAATCCTCTGCATTTCCATGCTCCCTGAAAGGCGGAGATGGAAACAGAGGCTATTAGTCTCTAATATGAGAAGGTCCACCATTTACAGCTCATTGGTTAGCGCAACATAATGGGGTGTGGTCAAAAGTAGGAGGGGTCACCTGATGAGCAATTGAGCCAATGGCTGAAGAGCTTCCCTTACCACTGCCAGTAAAAATTGCTGAGTTCTTAAAGGGCCAGCAAAAATAATTCTTGAAGGCCAGATCAGAATATCGAACTGTAAGTTAGCTAGCTGCGCTCTAAGCGGGCTGGAGGGGAGCCTGCTGGCTACTAAACTTTGTGGGCGTATATATAAGGCTGCCTTAACTGAACTCATCATTGTGTGATGGGTTCCAGACACCAACCCTCTTCCAAGGACACCAGAGGTCAGGAGACACTGAGGAGGAAATGCTAAGAAGGGACCTGAGTACCTTCTGCCGAGTGACTGCGATGACGCCGCTTCTCTTTCCTCTTCTCGTCTTTTCTGTGGTGTGCCCTCTCTTTCCGTGACATTTGCTGGGGGGGTTTGATTGCCAGGGAGTCGTCCTCTTCTCCCCTGAAGTCCACAACAATGGGGAGGAGGGAGAATGGGAAAAGGATCGTGTGTATGCAGAACAAGAGTTCATTCATTTACTGTCGTCTATCAGGAGTCACTGCACCTGGCAACAGCAGCCTGAGAGATGGGACAGTGGCAACTGAAACCAGCTGCTCATTGGCTTCTTCCCTCCCTTGAATCGCTTCTACTCAAGCTGGTCATCACTATGTCACTTTAAAAGTACATGCCCAAGGTTGCTTATTTTAACCCTCCCCACCTTGTTTTCCTCATGTAAGCTGCAGAGCAAAGACTTTTAATCTGTGCACAGTGCTTAGTAAAACACAGCTGCTTAAAAATGAGAAACGAAGTATAACACAATGCAACAGTATAGCAATCGTGGAAGGCAGAGGTGATGGTCCCAAAGACGATGACAGGGAAGACTGCCAATGAAGCAAAGCCAGCTGCGAAGGGAAGCTGGAACTAGGACCTGCCAGCCTACTAATTCAGGTGCAGCCCATCGTAACGGCCACATCTCTGTAGACCAGAAGTCTCTGGATGTTGCTGAACTCTAACTCCCATCGGTCCCAGCCAGAATGGCCAATGGTCAGGGATGGTGAGAGTTGCAGTCCAACATCTGGAAGGGTCACAAGCTCCCCATCCCTAAGCTAGACCATCACTTGCCTTTATTGCTCCTAGCCACCACCATCACAAATCTGCCTTCTTTCAACGCAGGGAAAAGGAATCTGTGGCCCTCCAGATATTGCTAGCCTCCAACCTCCATCAAGCCTAGTGTTCAAGGATGATAGGGGTTGCAGTCCAAGAATATCTGGAAGGGTTCCAGACCGCCATACACATTCCTATCATATAGTAAGTGTGAGTAATTGTAATTAAACCGTGTGTGAGAGAGAGAGAGTATAACCCTCCCTCTGCTAGCGGCTTTCCTACCGGTCTTCCATAGAGTCTTCCCTCCTGTAAGGTGAATTCCGGATAGTTATCTCCATGCGGTGATCTCTCAGCTCTCCCTCTTCAAGGGAATCGCGCTTCGAGTCCCGATCATCAGACTACGACGATAGGGGGAAACACACATTTTGGCTTTCAGAAATTGTGCACAGTGAAAGATTATTCGTAGTTTTACCCCCCCCCCAAAAAAAAACTTTGTTACCCGATCATAGCAGAGGCAGAGAGCTTGTTGTACTATTGGAAAGAACACAGACATTTAAAAAGGGGAAACCTATTTGTGTGCTATATTCACTTCAAAGGCGGGGGGGGGGGGATCCCAGGATGCTACTTGACGTGTCTTTTGATGGAATGTTACATACAAATATTCCAGGGAACTTTGGACAAATGGGTAGAACCAAAGTATAGTGGGGAAAGAAGATCATGCAAGCACTCTTTCACCTCTGGGGACCAGTGCACATAAGTAGGATGCCACCATAATCCAACAGGTTTTTATTTACAACCTGGGTAGTGTCATGCTGCTGCTGTGGACAATTGTTTTGAACCCTCCAATCCAATTCACTTTCTTTCTGGAAGCAAGAGTTAATTGGCTGCTGCATGTGCACGTTTGTGAATAAGCTAATGAGTATAATGTCGGGGGCGGTAAGTGAACGTGGAAGTTCCTTTGCAATAATTTTGCCAGGTTAGGCAGAACACTGTGTTTTTATCCTGTGTTTGCATATGGGAAATGCATCCAGAAGACAAAAATGAATCGAGTAGTGATTTCACATGGTTACCCTCCCTGCCTCTGTTCCTTCCCACTCCCTCGCTCTTGTTCAGTTTTTTGATGGTGCGAGAACAGTCTTTAATGTCCTGAGAACAGGACATTAAAGACAGGACATTGGGAGGAGGTGAAGCCCCCCCCCCCCACTGCCTTAATCAGCTGTGGAGGATAGTGCTGAGTACCTTCTTCAATGTTGGACATTGTTTTGAGAAAGTAAGGCATTGGGAGAGGGTGGCTAATGGATGATCTGCACGTAGTCAGTCTTGGAAGCCACACAGAATTGGACAGTTTGGGCAGAGTTTCTTTGAAGCTCGTGCATGGACTGATCGGCTGCAGGGCCATGCAAACTAAGGCTACCTGGGGGAGTCGCATTGCTGCTTCTTGAGGGCTTCCTACTCACTTGTGTATTTTGTATTGCTTCTGAATCTCATTTTAAAAGAACCACCTTGCCTTTGGCAAGACAGTTTGGTTCTGTGAACCACCCTAATATCTTGTGATGAAGGGCGGTATATAAATGTACCGTATTTTTCGCCCTATAGGACACACTTTTTCCCCTCCAAAAATGAAGGCTTGCGGATAGCAGCCTGTTCTGGGGGCTGGGGTCGGGGGATTATTTTTTTTTAATTCCCCCCCCCCCAAAAAAACGAGGTGCGCCCTATAGGGCGAAAAATACAGTAATAAACAACAACAACAACACTGAGGTTTGCAAAAGTACAAACCTGCTGTACCTGGAACTGGGTGTGGAGAGTGCAGCTAAATGGGACACAGCTGCGGGCAGCCTGAGGAAGTATCATCCCCCTTGGGCCTGCCCATAAAAAGCAAGTCTAGAGTAAGAGACTAGGGCAATGTCTGCTGTTTGCAGGAACTCTTCTTGTTATGATACTTTTATGGTTAAGCTTGAGTGTTTGTTTGGACCCTGGGTGAGAACCCGGAGGGTGTGGCAGGAGGAAAATGAAGTGATGTATAAGTATAGATACATTAGTAATTTTATATCATTGTAACATTTTTATATGCAACTGTGTATTGTTGTAATAGTTTAAGTTGCCTGTTGTTGCTTCAGTTTTCTGTACCCTGCTTAGAGATCTTTTTAATTTATTAGGCAGTATAGAAATTAAATAATAACATAAAAATAAGCAAAATAATATTTAGGAGGAAACCTGCCCCCCCCCCGAGGAGATTACGGTTATTACCTGCCCTTCACCAGCAGGTCCCGGAGCAGGTTATAACAACCTATAGAACGCTTTCTCTTTAATTAGAGGTGGGGGAGCAAAGTTTGGGTAGTTTTCTAAACTGCACAATGTCAGCATGAGAGTGGTACTCGACTAGCACAAAAGACTTTCACCAGACATGCAATCCTATGTGTGTGAACTTGGGAGCAAGTCTCAGTTACTTCAAGCAGGCGTGCACAGGACTGCTGCCTGAGAATACCAGAAGAAGCTTTGTTCTAATTAGGGGGAGGGGGAAGAAAATGAGGGCAAAGAAAACATACTCATGTCCCTTATAGGCACTGGCTCTAGAAGGGCAGCTTACATTTTTGAGGCGCTTTATGTCTGCTTTCTCCTCTTGCTCTTTGCGACGTTTCTTCTCCTGAAGAATTTCATCTAACGTTTTCACTTTCCAAGATTCCTTTTCATCACCCATTTGTGTTTAAAAAGGCACTAAAAGAAAAGACAACCAACAAATGAGGCTGCTGCTACCCTATCATGGACCCGGCTGTCCACATTTTAATAACGCCGAGAGTAATAATAATAATAATAATTTATTATTTGTACCCCGCCCATCTGGCTGGGTTTCCCCAGCCACTCTGGGCGGCTTCCACAGAAACCAAAAATACACTAAAATCACACATTAAAAACTTCCCTGAACAGGGCTGCCTTAAGATGTCTTCTGAATGTCAGGTAGTTGTTTATCGCTTTGAAATCTGATGGGAGGGCGTTCCACAGGGAGGGCGCCACTACCGAGAAAGCCCTCTCCCTGGTTCCCTGTAACTTGGCCTCTCGCAGTGAGGGAACCACCAGAAGGCCCTCGGTGCTGGACCTCAGTGTCCGGGCAGAACGATGGGGGTGGAGACGCTCCTTCAGGTATACTGGACCGAGGCCGTTTTGGGCTTTAAAGGTCAGCACCAACACTTTGAAATGTGCTCGGAAACGTACTGGGAGCCAATGTAGGTCTTTCAAGACCGGTGTTATATGGTCTCGGCGGCCGCTCCCAGTCACCAGTCTAGCTGCCGCATTCTGGATTAGTTGTAGTTTCCGGGTCACCTTCAAAGGTAGCCCCACGTAGAGCGCATTGCAGTAGTCCAAGCGGGAGATAACCAGAGCATGCACCACTATGGCGAGACAGTCTGCAGGCAGATAGGGTCTCAGTCTACGTACCAGATGGAGCTGGTAAACAGCTGCTCTGGACACAGATTTGACCTGTGCCTCCACGGACAGCTGTGAGTCCAAAATGACTCCCAGGCTCCACACCTGGTCCTTCAGGGGCACAGTTACCCCATTCAGGACCAGGGAATCCTCCACACCTGCCCGCCTCCTGTCCCCCAAACTACCGTTAAGGTACTCTGCCTGCAGCCACCTCTGAAAAGCACTTGGAAACTATAATTATCCCAAAACAAACTGGCCAGTTTGCTAGCTGGATTGGCATCATGAAAAACATCTACTGTATATTTCAGAAAGTTGCTCGTCTGCTGCCTATGCATTTGGACACTTCCTAAGATATTGCAACAAAACTTTTGAAAGAGCAAGTTTTTGTCTATATTTGGATACAAGGCCATTTGAACTCAAATGGTGGACTGAACCATTCAAAACTGCACTGATTTTAATGACTGGTTTCAACAATGAACTGGTTTTGGGTTGTTTATACAGTGGTACCTCTAGATATGAACGGGATCCGTTCCGAAGCGGTAAATGTAACTAGCGATGGCATGTCTGTGCAGGCACGCACGTGTCGCTTTTCGCTGCTTCTGCGCATGCACGTGACGTCATTTTGAGTGTCCGCACATGTGCAAGCGGCGAAACCCAGAAGTAACGCGCTCCGTTACTTCCGGGTTGCCGAGGAGTGCAACTCGAACGCTCTCAACTCGAAGCATATTTAACCCGAGGTATGACTGTATATAATTTCCAAGCAACGCTGGGTACAAGGCTGCTAGTATAATGTAACTGCAGCATTCATTTATTAATAGGGTCATTGAAAGCTGCCTTGGAGCACATCAGTCACCTGATTCTCCTAGCTCAGCTATGGTCTCCTTTGAACAGCTCTCTAGCCTCTCGGGAAGAGAGAGGTTTCTCCCATCACCTGCTACCTAATTATTTAAACTCAGACACCGGTAACTTTTGGCCCTGCAGGCATTGCTGAACTACATCTCACATCAGCCCTAGAAAACACAGCCAATGGCCAGGGAAGATGGGTTTTGTAGTTCAACAACATCTGTAGGACCAAAGGATTCCAACACATGTTATAATAGCAAGGACAAAGGTTTAAACCTGGGGCTTTTGGAACATGACGCATGCAGCCCCCACTCCTTCAAGCTGTTTCCTCCCCATATATCATCGACTGGTGGGCAACAGCCTCCACAAGCAGTTTGCCCCAAATGCACCATTGCTAAAGGTATTCAGAAGGCATGGCTCCTGCGCAGCTGTGCTAGAGCTAGGAATTTCAGCAGGTGCAGCGACCATGAACAAACCACACCATAAAAAGTTCCTTACAAGAAAAAGCTCACAGTCCACAAGCTGGCCTTTGAATTTTGCAGCCTTATGCACACACAAAAACCCCAAAACCCCATACAGCATCGTATTTGTAGTGATGGCACAGGGCAGGACCAGGAAGAGGAAAAGCTCGAATTGGGGTGGATGTTATTGTTTGGTTTTGTCATTGTGGCTATGCCCTTTCACGTTTTTACCTTGTAAACCGCAATTTGACCCTTGGCCGAGGGGCGGTACATAAATTTAATAAATAAATAAAGAACGGTATATAAATAAAACACCCGCTCAGCCAAGAGCCCTAACGGGGGCTCCGGACTTGAATGAAGTGAACAGAACTTGAATGAAGTGGGACGGGGTTGGACAGAGAAGGAAGTTCCGAGCGTCTTGGGGGGAAGCCAAGAAGAAAATCTCCAAATCCTAGTAAAATAAGGAGAGCTCGAGAGGACGCCTCACCGCCACCCGCTGCAAGGGAGGCCTAGCCCCACAACACGCCACCCCGGCAAGGCAGGCCGCCCGACCACGGCCCACCTTCCCCGCCACAGGAAACCCCGCTTCCCTCCCCTCTGAAACCCAGCCCCCGGCCCCGGGGGAGCGGGGAAGTGAAGGCGGCACACCGCAGCCGCAGCCTCCCCACCTTCGACCCTCCCTTACCTTCCCTGTCGCCCCTACCGCCACCGCCTCCACGACCCACTTGCCGGGGATGCAGTGCCCGGAAGCGCGACGCGTGGCGCACGCATTTCTTCCGGCGCGGGTCCGTTACGTCACCGGAAAGGGGGAATTTCCCGGCCCGGCCCGGGGACAGTTAAAGGGAGAGGCCCATCTGCTTGTGGACGTTCGCAGAACGTCAGCCGGAAGCCCGTAGACTTTCGAATAGACCTATGAAGGGGTAACGTACTTCTGGGTCCACTAAGCCTCCCAGCTCCAAGACGGAAATCAAGCGTTTTCTTGTGGACATCAATGCACAATTTCTATAGAGATGCATAAAGTGTGGACTTATAAAGGCTCCCTAACTTCCAGGGTGTTGGTTTTTTTTAATGGCTCCCCACTCCAAATAAAACCACCCCCAGCTGTGGAATTAAGGGAGAACTGCCCACGAAAATCAATGGATAAAATAGTATTGTTGTTGTTCAGTCGTTTAGTCGTGTCCGACTCTTCGTGACCCCATGGACCAGAGCACGCCAGGCACTCCTGTCTTCCACTGCCTCCCGCAGTTTGGTCAAACTCATGCTGGTAGCTTCGAGAACACCATCCAACCATCTCATCCTCTGTCGTCCCCTTCTCCTTGTGCCCTCCATCTTTCCCAACATCAGGGTCTTTTCCAGGGAGTCTTCTCTTCTCATGAGGTGGCCAAAGTATTGGAGCCTCAGCTTCAGGATCTGTCCTTCCAGTGAGCACTCAGGGCTGATTTCCTCAAGAATGGATGCGTTTGATCTTCTTGCAGTCCATGGGACTCTCAAGAGTCTCCTCCAGCACCATAATTCAAAAGCATCAATTCTTTTTTCTCTGGGAAGAAAAAAGGCCTGCAGGTATTTCAAATTCAGGTTCTCTCTGTGTGTACATGTGGCTTGTTCCTATTTTTAAGTTGGATGCCATCCTATGCTTATTGGCAGCTCAACAGTTTGTTTTGCTCTCTCGTTCAATTCTCCCATTCTTTCACAAAAGAATGCTTCAGAGGGAGATTCCTTTCTAAATTGTAGGGAGATAATTTTACTTGCTAATGGATAGGGATAACTATACTACCTTAATTTTGTTTCATAAGAACATACAAAGCTGCCTAATGTGGAGACCATTGATCCATATAGCTCAGCATTGTCTACACTGACAGGCTGCAGCTCTCCAGGATTTCAGACGTCTCTCTCCCAGCCCTACCTGGAGATGCTGGGGGAACTGAACCTGGGCTAAGGTTGACACCTTCGGTTTGGGCAAAATTGAGACATATCAGGGGGGTGGGGATTGAGAGGCACCCACCAAATCCTCCCACCCCCTTTGTGGAGGGAGGGTTCCCCACATTTGGCCTCCCGCCTCCCTCACCACCCCAGCCCTGCTCTTTCCCTCAGCTCATGTAGACAGGATAATTAAACAGAGAGCAGCACATGGTTTTGTTTTTATTTACCAAAGGAGAATTCTTAGAAGATACAGTGAACAAAAACAGGAATATGTACAGTTACAGGTTTCTTTCCTTTAAAAACAACAACATTGCAGCTTGTATTTTTGCCTCTTACGCAGGTAGCAAAAGCTCATCCACAGGATCGGTCCATTTGGAGACTTTAAGCGGATGTCACAGTTACATTAAATTGGTTGTGCTTGAAAGCAGGTTTATAAAGCGGGTGGACGTTCCACATAAAGTCAATACTGGAAGAGTGAACATACTCAATTATGTATTGCATACACTTTTATTTTCATATTGGTATCCCAATATACTTAAAGTTTGGCCCCGTCGCAAAAAAAAAAACAAAACAAAAAAAACCACCCATGAGAGATTGTGTGTTCAAGTTTCTGCAGGAAAAAAAAAATCTTGTCATTTTCTGGATAACAAATGTGAACTGTTTATCTAAATTGCAGGCATTTCCCAGAAACATCATCTTTGATTAAAACACCGTCAAACACAGACTACCTTAGGGGTCCTCAGATCCTGCTGGACTACAACTCCCATCATTCCTGGCCAACTGTGGCAGCAGTCAGGGACAGTGGGAATTGCAGTCCACCATCAACTAGGAACTTAGTGGAAAAGCACTGTTCCACACCACAGACGTAAATTGGTTTGATGGCCATGAGGGGCTTAACTGTCACAGTTTCCCTGGTAGACTTGGAAATTGTAGCTTGACAAGAGGGCCGAGAATTATGTCGATTCTTAGAAATTTGTTTCTTGGAACTACCTCTCCCATGATTGCTAGGGGAGGTATCTGTGGCTAAACCAGTTTTGTCTATAGCTAGGCTGTGCCTCTTTCTGGGCAGCCCAGAGGCTGAGGCAGGGCTCGTGGGATGAGGTATCTTATAGATTAGTACAACCATCCTGAACCTGACCATTTGAGGCCATTCTTATTGCAAAGCCCATGCAATGCTGAAACACAGACATGCTGTTTATAAGGATTCGTGCTGGAATGCTTAGTGATTAAACCACCAGTTGCCAACATGACACCCGCAGGCATCATAGGGCTCTTGAGGTCTTCTGGCGCCCAAAAGCCTCTGAGCCCCTTGCCCTATCCTCTCACTGTCTCCTCTGTCACAAGCTGGTGAGGGTGGTTACCTCCCCCCCCCCCCCACTTTGAAAGATACATAGAGCTGAAGGAGGATGCTGATAGAGAGGCACTCTTTCCCACTTCCTCTTTCAACTCTTTTCAAGGCTCTACTACCGGATTTGATCTTTACAGAGCCCTCAGAAAAAAAACAAAGTATGCAAATACACACGTTCTCTATTTCTGGCCCTTGAGGGCAGGGCTGAACTGGGGAGAAGGTGACTGGAGGCAGTGGAGCAGACAGGCCTGAAAAAGTTGGCAACTCCTCGACCAAACATTCAGTTGTTAAATGTTTAATATCAGTTAACTGATTTGCTTAACCAACAAAAAGCTTTCTGATAAGTTTTTTTTAAAAAAAGTTCCCCGTTCATCGCTAATTAATTAGCGTGGCTAATTAAAAACACACACAACTACAGCATAAAATACTGATAACACACAAAAATATGTCAGCATGAAAGAGATACTCCTATTTCTCTTACACATGGGAGTGAACACCCCCTAAAGTGGCACCTACTGTGATATGCAGGTCTAACATCTGTAATGGACAAAATGCTTGTCTTCACAGCTATGGTTGCGTTTCACTTTGGCAGCAATCCTATACACACATACCTGGGAGTAAGCCCTGAATAACTCAGCGAGGCTTATTTCTTAGAAGGCGTGCATAGGATGGCGATGTTAAACTAGCTGGTGATTGGCAGACTTGGGTAAAATTTTCCCAGTAGTGTCTGGTAGGGCAGAAAGCAGGGAGCCCAACAGTAGGTGGCACCAGAGCCAATGGCACCCAGAGCCAGCCAATTCTAATTTTGTCTCCAGAGGAAACACTGAGAATGACAACCACTGCCACCTCCTGGTCTTGCTGCGAGTAAGAACGCAGGCAGGTGGGGGCCGGCTGAGGTTGGTGGGGCAACACTCCCAGATGGACCAGCCTCCATTGAGCTGTAGCAATGTGGCTGGTGTTCTTGTGGCTCGTGACACACAGCTTTTTTCTTCTTTTTTTGCAAAAGGGCAGGTGTCCCTGCTGAAATGTAACACAATACTAAACAGTATTGGGCAGCGCAACCCTAAAGTTAAGCCTGTTTACTCTGCCATTTGCAACCACATCTCTGTGGGCCAGGGAGGTCCTAGCTTATGGGCTCTCTCCCTCTTTCCCGTTCTATCCAGAACAAAACATAGATAGCAAAGACCTATTTTAATTCATTCTTACAGGCTGCAATCCTATACCGTGCCTACCTGGGAAGAAGCCCCACTGAATTAAGGAAGGCTTACTTCTGAGTAGACATCATTAGGACGGCACCGTATATAACTTATAAAATGCCTTTTAGGGTGCAATTGTCCTTGCAAGGCAGTGTACAAAGTTTCATGCAAACCTACTCAAAATCATGCCAAGTCTTAGACCACTGGTCTATGCTGGCCTGCTGCTGTCTACTTGTGAGTTCGCAGGCAGAGTCTCTGTCCTGTCACCTTCTACCTGGAAGGACGCAGCTCAGGTGTTACAGCATCTGCTTTGCATGCCTAAGGTTCAACCCCTGGAATCTCCAGGTAAGGCTGGGAACAGTCCTGTCTGAAACACTGGAATTGCTGCCGGTCAGTGCAGACAACACTGAGCCGACACAGTATGAATCAGCTTCCTTTGCTCCTATGGGCTGAATCCAACTTTAGCTCTACTCAGAGAAGACCCAGTGAAATAAGCGAGTCCTGCTTATTAACTTTGGTGGGTCTCCTCTAAGTAGGGCAAGCAGGGGCTACAACCCACCAGCCTCTGCTTCCTTCTCAATGCAAACTTCTGGCCATGCAAATTGCTGACTTAGCCATTTACCCAGGACAGAACCGGAAAACCCCAGTGTCCCCACCACCCCCACTGTTACAACCTTGTGAAATAACCTGAAACCTCACGAGAAGGTAGGAACACCTCTGCCATTTTTTCCTTATTTTTCTTTCTTCCGTTTAAAACAATAGGGACCCTGCTTCTCCCTCTTTTGGTTTCCAATTCATAATTCTCAGAAGCAAGCTTTGCTATGTGTATCAAGCTGGTACCCCCACATTTTCCAAGAGTCCATTATTTATTGCCTACCTACACAGTCTCAAAACTGAAGGTGGGGTGAGATAAGACGTTCAAAGCTGCCCGCCTACCTGACCTCTAGTGCAAAATATTTCCCAGCCATGCTTTTAATAACGTACATTTCGCTTCAGAAGGCACCTAGAAATTAAACTTGGGGTGTGTGTGTGTGTGTAAAAGAAGATGGCTACCAAAATTTTGTGTGTGTGTGTGTGTGTGTGTGTGTGTGTGTGTGTAGGATTGCTATCAGAACTGATGATATCATCTCTTTGATGGCTGAAAGGTCTCTGGAGGGTTTTGCCAATAAGACAAAGTGAGAGACAGTGGTATCCCCCCTTTTCAGTCCATTGTGTGTTTGGGGCTCGGGGATGATGGGGTGCACATCTGTCACGCAACATGCTAGTGGTTAAGAATCCCCGCAGCCCCAAACTGGTCCACCTTTTGCTGGTTTTGAATCTCCAGAAAACAACGCTCTTGACCGTCTTGGGCTTTTGGGCTGAAGTGGTGGCTGACCTTCCCCTATCCCAACTGACCGTTGCTTCATAATCTTTTCGAAACACAGATATTTCAGCTCAAGTCTCTGCAACGGATGAGATGGGTCGGCGGCGCTGTGCCGATGATGGGGAAACTTGCTGTATTTCACATTGCTTTGGTGGAGGCTGGGCCCCGAGCAACCGCCTGCATTTTGCACGCTCTTTAGACAGAGTCAAAAGTCCATACGTTTCCATTCTATACATCCACTTCTCAAAGAGCTCTCTCTCTCTCTCTGTATGTTGACGTGCAACTCATTTTCTCAACCGCAGAAAAAAGGCCTTGCCCCCAGGAAGTGTCCACAGCCCCGTTAATCGCTGGGATTGTATACTTGACACCCCACCCCCAATAAAAACACCCCATGCTTCTCTGCAGCAAAGTTGTGGCAGAGGGACAGAGGGTGGCCTCATTCGTAGGGTTTCAAGTCCTTGGGAATCAGTGGTTCGGTGTCTTCGTTCAAGCTCTGGGACGCCTGGGGAGGAGAGGCTGCTGCCAGGCTCTGAATGGTCTCTTGCTGGTGCTGCTTGGCCTTGTTATAGAGCAGAACCCCAATCGTCACCAGGACAGTCCCGATGGCCGAGAGGCTGGTGATCTTGTTGCCAAACACAATGATGCTTAGCCAGATGGACAGGGCGTGCTTCACCGTACTGGCAACGCTGGAAACGAAGAGGAAGATGGAGTGAGAAACAAGGTCAAAAAAACAGAGCTAGGCTCCCAGAACACGTCAACAGACTGGGTGAGACAGAGAACTGCAGGGCTGAATCCATCACATTGCTTTCAACAGTCAGGCCTTTCCCCACCAAATAATCCTGGAGCTGTAGGTGCCGAGAGCTGTTAATAGACCCCCTTCCCCTTGAGGGGGGACCCCGGGAGTCCCACAAATTGATAGCCTATAACTTGAAGAAAATGATGATGTAATGGGAAATGTTTCTATGCATATGATTGGAAGAAATTGGAATCCTTTGTGTAAGAAACTTATAAATGGCCTCCCAGGACGACGTTCAGATTTCTGTGGATTACCTGCTGAACCTATTGCTTGTAAAGTAATAAATCATGGGACTCTTATCTCCTCCTGGCTCCTGAGTTTTATCGGCCAGACCCAGCAGTTTACAGCCATTTATGGCTTTCTTCGCCCTCACAAAGGTGCATGACCCAACGTGGTTTATTAATCAATCCTCCTTCCCAGGATATTCTGTGAAGTGTAGTTCTGTGAGGAGAATAGGGCTCTCCTAACAACTTGCAGCACCCTTTGCAAACTACAGCTCCCAGGATCCTTTGGGGGAAGCCATGACCGTTTAAAGTAGTATAGTGGTGCTTGAAACGTATGGGGCCTACATTATGTTCTGGGGAGACTCATGGGGTTGTATGCAATGCGAGACCTACCTAGAGATGCGATGGGGAATTGAACTGGAGACCTTCTGCTTCCAAAGCAGATGCTCTACCACTGAGCTATGCCTCCGCCCTGTCCCCCACAAGGGCCAAATTAAATGTTTGCATTCAGGAGTTTTAGCCCTGGCTCTTCTGCTCCATGGCCATTGTTAAACTTCAGCTTCCAATATAGGGAAGGGCTAATCAGCAGGACTGTGCCCACGGGCACCACGTTGGCAGATCTTGCACCCCACTATGCTGTCTTTCTTGCTTGTTAAAACAGCAGGTAAATAAGGAAACCTTTGCCCATGTACTGCAAATTATCCAGCAACCTATTATTATTCGCTGTTGGTATTAACAACATTCATCAGTCACTTTATGCTGAAGACAAAATGCCAGAGCAACTTGACAAGATAAACTACAACAAAATTAAAGCAAATTAGAACCAGAAAACTTTTAAAACTTTCAAAACCCATAAAACACTCATCCAGTTGCAAAGTCCTACCCACTCTACGAAAATACGAACTCCACCATGGGAGACTGTGTTAATTAACCAAAGACCTTAGTCTGGCATCTGCAGATAGACAAAGATGGCTCCAGGCGGGTCTCCCTGGGGCAAGCATTCCACAGATGGGGAGCCACCACTGAAAAGGCCACCCTCCACACCCTCCTACCAGGCGGTAGATCTCAACCTACTGCCAGTGGTCACCTGGTGTAAGGCGCCATAAGAGACCAATCTCTGGTCAAAAAGGCAAGGAGATCCATTGTTTAAATATATGCACACAAATCTTTTCTTCAAAAAAACCCAAGACAAAATGCAAGGGGGATTCTTAACCTGAAAGTCACAGGGGAAATCTTCCCCATCAAGGCATAGGCTGTAACACTTTGGAGATGAAACAGCACTCCGTCTATCAGAAGCAGCACGACGACATCCTGGTTGTACTGGAAGCTCTTCCCGCTTCTCCCAATTACTGGCACGTCCTAAGAAGAAAGGAAAGGAAAAGAAAGAGGAAGATAGATGAGAGGCAGTGAAGGCTTCATTAAAATGCACAGAAAAGGGATCGCTGAAAAGTAAGGAAACACAGGAAGCTGCCTTGTACTGAGTAAGACCATTGATCACCTAAGCTCAGTATTATTGACTCTGGTTGGCAGCAGCTCTCCAGGTTTTCAGATTCTGGACACTCATGTGCGTTTTTCTTACATTATTCAGATTTAGATGGTTTCCATTATGTGAAGTTGCTTCCTGTATAATTCTCCTAGGGACAGATTTCTCAAAGGGATGTTTCAAAGACAGTTTCCTTTTTGAACGGCAGGGAGAAAAATTGTGGCCTGCTGATGGATGCAGACAAAATACACCGCCTGTAAGGTTTCATATGAACACACAAAGCTGCCTTGTACGGAGTCAGACCATTAATCCATCTAGCTCAGTGCTGTCTACACTGACTGGCAGCAGCTCTCCAGGATTTCAGACATGGATCTCACCCAGCCCTACCTGGAGAGGCCAGGGATTGAACCTGGCACCTTCTGCATGCCAAGCCGATGCTCTGTCATTAAGCTCTGGCCCTTCATTGCTAGAAGTCAGAGTCCACAGGTTCCCTCCCCATCCTTGCTTTATGGCGATAAAGCTTTATGCTTTATGGTGAGCCCTTCACGTACAGCATGTTAGTATAATCCCCACAGCAGCCTACAGTGGTACCTCAGGTTAAGTACTTAATTAGTTCCGGAGGTCTGTACTTAACCTGAAACTGTCCTTAACCTGAAGCACCACTTTAGCTAACAGGGCCTCCTGCTGCTGCCACGCCACTGCAGCACGATTTCTGTTCTCATCCTGAAGCAAAGTTCTTAACCTGAAGCACTATTTCTGGTTAGCAGAGTCTGTAACCTGAAGCGTATGTAACCTGAGGTACCACTGTAATACAAGCTGGCATTCTTCTTCCCATACTGCTGATCTGGAGGAGGCAAGTAGAGGCCGGGGGACCCTAGCTTGTTTACGGCTGCTTAGTAGCAGAGGCAAGATTTGAATTTGGGTGCTTTGAAAATGGAGCAGGACTCTTCGTTTATAGCGGGGTTGGAGGGGGAAGAATGCACAAAAAATCTCACCATGAAAAAGATCCAGGCTGGAATCAGCATGATCACTGCGGCTGCACTGGTGTAGAACTGAAGCTCAGGAGCGCTATGGAAATGGTGTTGGTTGGGGAGAATTAATCAAGTGAAATTAGCATTTTGCATGGGCTGCAATGGAAATAACAGTCAGAAGGACGGAACGGGAGACACCCAAACTCAATACACTGCTGAAACTGGAGATGATCTTTAAAAGCACAACAAAACCGGCTGTGACAGAGCGATGAAGGGTTACCCACAGCAGTGGTCCATACGTATGGTTCCTTACCCATCATACTTTTAAAGCGTGAAGTGTGGTTAGTTAAAGGTGCTGGGAATTGTAGTTCCGTATGAATAAACTACAGTTCCCAGGGTACTTTTTGAGGGGGTGGGGAATGTGCTTTAAATGCATGGAAGGTGAATGGCTCATGCTGGGCATCAACACATACAAAACGCTCCAGCTGCACTATTTACAGTAGCATCGTGCCAATTTAACAGTCATGGCTCCCCCCAAAGAATCCAGGGGGCTGTAATTTTTTATGGGAGCAGAGAGTTGATAGGAGACTCCTATCCGTCCCCCCATTTCCAGAGTGGCACTTCCCAGGGAATTCTGGGAATTGTTGCTCTGGGAGGGGAACAGGCCTCTTAAGAACTCTCAGCACTCCTTAACAAACTACAGTTCCCAGGATTCTTCAGGGAAAGCCATCACTGTTAAAAGTGGTACAGTTCCCAGAGTTCCCTGGAGACACTCTGGGAATTTCAGCTCTATGAGAGGAAATAGATTGTCGATCACTCTGAAAACGGGATGCCTTTGGAGCCTGCTTTCAGAGGGGATTGAATGAGTGACCAAGCTTCCCACATGGAAAAGTGTCGTGCAGCCAATCCAGATTTGTCTCTCCCTGCCTCATATATGATGTCAGGTGGACACGCTTAGGGGAAATAGCCTTGGGTGCCAAACTGAGACCCTTACTAGGCCCCGATTAGGTCATGGGCTGGAAATTCCACACCCCAGGCTTAGAGACCTGCTTAATTCTTTTAGATACAAATCCTGCTAAATGAAACAAAATTCAACACAGGAACAAGCAAGCTTCTTTCAGAGGGCAGCTACAGCCTGCTTTGCATGCTTATCTGATCACGTCCAGTAAATCAAGAGGTCAGGGGAAGCTTGAATGGCCCTGGGCGGAGAACCAAAAGGCCCTTTGTCCTGTAACAGGCAGCTCAGTCCAGAAAAAACACAGATGTTGGTCAAAAGCGTGAGAGATAAAGAGGGGGGAAGAAGCTGCTGTGTCAGGCCAAGTGGCCCATCTGGTCCAGCATTCTGTTATCACAGTGGCCAACCAGATGCCTCTGAGGAAACCCAATGGCAGGAACTGAGCACAAGAGCAACTCTCGCCACTACTGATTCCCAGCCGATTCAGAGGCATTCGAAAGTGAAAGCAGAACAGAGTCATTGCTGATTTGGTGGAACGCTCTGTCACAAGAGACTAGGGCCCTGCGGGACTTGACATCTTTCTGCATAGCCTGCAAGACAGAGCTATTCCACCAGGCCTTTGGCCAAGGCACAGTCTGACCCCCTCCTTTGGCAATCCTCACAGAACTCTAGCCCAATGGTTGCCATGAATTTGATTTGAATTGATTTTAGAATGAATTGATTTTAGAATGCTGTGTTACTTTTATTGTTGTTAGCAGCTCTGAGCCCGGCTTCGGCTGGGGAGGGTGGGATATAAATAAATTTTTATTTTTATTATTATTATTAGCAGCCACGGATAGCCTTCTCCTCCCTGATTTTGTCTAATCCTCAATAATCCGTGCTGGCTTGGGCTGATGCGAGTTGGAGTCCAACGACACCTGCAGGGCATCACATGGAAAGCCCTCGCAGTAACCCAAACGTTGAGAAGACTCCCAGCCCTCTCACATGCTAGGAGCCAAGGAACTCGCCAAGACCTCTGTGAAGAAAGAGATGGATTTAGGACGGCTCTGAGAGTCCTCCTAAACTGGCTGCTGTCCTCTGAGGGAGCTGGCTAAACAAGAAGGACTCGCCAACGGTTCATCAACGCGGAGGTACTTACGAGAAGCGATACTTGTCTCCGCTGAGCAGTTTTTTGGAGAAAACGTTCTGCAAGCTGCAAGGGGGGAGGAAACCGCACGTTTGTTTATGAGAAGGAACATGGTTTGTGTGTGCGTGCAGGCGTATATGTGTGTGTGCGTGAATGATTATTATTATTTATTAGACTTGCTGCTACACAAAGGTCTCCGACCGAGTTGCACAACTCAGGGTGGCCTGAGGCCTGCCGCTAATTCTCAGCCTAACCTACCTCATAGGGCTGTTGCAAGGAAAACTATGTAAGCCACATTGAGCCCCTTTTGTGGGAAGGTAGGATATAAATGCAGTAAGCAGATAAATAAATTTAGGAACAGAAACAGAAATACATTACAGGTGCACCCCCCTCCACTTATGCACACCCCACTCACGCATGACATTTCACATGCCGTGAAATAAATAACTAAATGAATATATGGGCCTTCCCTCGCTCAGGGCTCCTGCCTGGAAGTCACTCGGGGCTGCTGCTGGAGTGAGGGAGGGCAGGCTTTGATCAACCAGTGGCACGGGGGGGGGCACCTTTTCTCTGCCTCTGCCATGCAGATGCATCCTGGCACCAGTTTCGCTGGGCACCTTTCCTGGCCCTCCCCCTCCGTGGCCAGCCACAGCCGCTGTGTGCCCTGGCTGCCCTTGGGGAGGCAGGCAGGTTCGGTACAGGCCGGGCAGTGGCCGCAAGCAATTTCCAGTGTGAGTCTCTCTCTCTCCTCCCCATGTGCCCTCCCTATTCAAGTGGGGTGCTCCCCACTTTACACGATTCCACTTTCTAGGCACGCAGGGGGCCTGGAACGTAACTCCCGTCGTGTAAATGTGGGGGATGCCTGAATACAATGAACAGAATTAATGGAATTATAGAACTGTTAAGAGTTGAAAGGGGCCTAAAAGGTCCTCTGGTCCAGCCCCTATAACTCATATAAAACACCTGTGATTCATATCTATATCTACTACACACACAGAGACATATGCACATTAACAGCCACAGGAAACACTGTCTATCTCTCTCTCTCGGTCTGCCTGTCTGTCTCTCTCTCTTTCTTGTATACACACACACTCATCCCACACACTTCTGTCTGCAGTCTCCAATATACCGTATTTTCCCATGTATAAGACTCTATTTTTTCCTTAGAAATAACAGGCCATAATTGCGGGTCATCTTATACACGGATAGCAGAGGGGGGACGAGCGATTGGTGGCAGCAGCCAGCAGGAGATTGGCAGTGGCGATTTGGGCAATCCCCCCCACCCCCAATTATTATTTTTTGTGGTCCTAAAAAATAGGGGTTGTCTTATATATGGGGACGTGTTATACATGGAAAAATACGGTACTTACCAGTCCATGATGTTTGTAGACAAAGCTGCCGAGAAGCCTAGGACGTTGAAGCTCAGCTCTGTTGCAGTGCACAAAGCGAGCCCTCCCATGACGGGGAGAAGAGACAGGTTTACGAGCAATCCTTTGTAGGGGGAAGGGGTTGATCAGAGAGGGAGGGGGAAGGAGACAAAGAGGGAAAAAACAGATCCAAACAAAAGCAGGTTCAAAAAAAACCACGGCATTTTTTAAAGCAATATTTCCAAAGCTGCTTAGCATTTGGGTCATGGTTATGTAAGCTCAGGGACCAGAGATTGGGCTGACCTGTTGAGATTTAGGATGGACAGATCAGGACAAACAGAAGGGAGCCCTTCGCCACACGTAGGATTTGCCGCCCCAACGGCCTGGCTTGCAAGTGGATTTGGCTGGTGGTCAGGAGCCTTATCTCCCCTTGTCCCCTGCTGGTTCCACCTGGGCAAAGTTTGACAGGTGGGCATATCCCAAAGACAGCAGGTGAGCCTTTCTCGCCTAGCACCATGCAAGGGGCTTCGCAAGAGCTACCATTTGCAGAGTGGTGTAACAGACAATTCCCTGCTCCCAGGGAACTCTGGGAGTTGTAGCTGTATGAGGGGAATGGGGGCTCTTAACACATAGCTGTCAACTTTTCCCTTTTCTTGTGAGGAATCCTATTTGGAATAAGGGAATTTCCCTTTAGAAAGGGGAAACGTTGACAGCTATGTCTTAACACCTCTCAACACCCTTAACAGAGTTCCCAGGATGCTTTGGAGGAAGCCATTACTGTTTAAAGTGACGTGATACAGCTTTAAATGGATAGTGTAGATGCGGCCTAAGTTTCAGCAAGACTTACCTGTGTACTCTCCTAAAATCATTCGGGACATGATGACAGTAAAAATGGGGGCGGAGCTTTTCACTGTCTCAGCAAAGGAGACAGCTACGTTCTTCAGACTGACTAGGCCCAAGACCACAGTTGCAAACCTGAAAAGAGAAGAGGGGTAACAAAGTTTTGTTTTGTTTTGTTTCTGTCTGTGTGTTTATAAAAGCAAAACACCCATTCTCAGCTGCTTACAACATGTTTAGATATGCACACTTTCAGGAGGAAATGTATCTTTAGAAAGGCAAATTTTTGAGAAAATATATTCAGAATGACATATTTAAATAGGGATTGAAGTATGGATTCTCATGCAATTTTAAAAAGAAATTCACAGACTGACAAATGAACACATGCAAAAGTGAAGCAGACTCGAATCTGTTCATTCCAATGCGAGAGATAAAGTAGCCACATTATTTCATATATATATATATTTATGAACAAATAAATAAATGACAAGCACACCTCTCCTTAGGGGTCAGCAACCTCAGTCTTGCAGGCCAAATGTGGCCCTCCAGTCCTCTCTATCTGGCCCTCAGAACTCTCTTCAAGCATTTTTGCCTGGCCAGATTATGTCTTTGAACTCTCTTAATTCATAATGCCTTTTTTGTTGCCTGGATGGAGGATAGTGTGTGTGTGTGTGTGTGTGTAAGCTAGCTTAGCGGGGAAAGGTAAAAATTTACATGTGTTGCCCTGGCCACTTTTTTTTTTAAACTTCTGGCCGCATCCACCCTTAGCATGGGGCCCTCAGAATGTTGCCCATAAGTGAATATGGCCTTTAGGATTAAAAACAACAACAACAAAATCCCCATTCTTGCTGCTCAGGTGGACATTCTCCTTTGCGTTGAAACAGAGGCCCAGATACAAGATCTGAGCTGAAAGAGTATGTGTGACCTTTTGATTATTGCATTTTTTTATTACTGATGAAAGATTCCACCTCCTTTTTAGACACTGGGAAAAGGAATGGTCGTTTCCCCATCTCTGCCTTAGAAAGATTTCTAGCCACTTCTTACCTCATCAGCCCGACAAACAACATGATCATGAGGAAGTTGGGAGGGTATGAGACGCGGGTCTTGTGTTGGTAGAGGCAGCAAGGGACGAACATTTTGACACAGCCGATGAAAGTGGTAGACAGCATCTGAACGGCGCCTGGGAGGATCAGAGCCAGAATGAGACAGATCCTTACCTCCCCCTGTTGCTCTCCCTCCCATTCAAAAAACCTGCATGGAAGGCTTGGTTATGCTCTATGATAAATATGGGGCTTGAACATTCAAACACCCCATAGACCCTGGGTCTCATCTTACTGTTTTGGTGGGGAGGGCTCAGTGGCACAGCATCCACTTCTCATGCAAAAGGCCCCACATTCAATCCCAGGCATCTCCATGTAGGGCTGGGGGAGACTCACAGAGCTTCAGTTCCTAGAGCGGTTTAATCATCAAGGCTTCTTCCCAGGGAATTCTGGGAATTGTAGCCCTGTGAGGGGAACTGGGACCTCTTCAATGTCTCTCAGCACCCTTAACGAACTACAGCTCCCAGGATTCCCTGGGGGAGGCCATGAATGTTTAAATGCTGCTTTAAATATATAGTGCAGATGGGCTGTTGTCTGGATACAACTCAAGATATATATCCCACTGTTACTCAAACACACACAAATAAACCATGTATACTGGTTGCAACCGTCAGCTTGGCACTTAAAAGAACAACACACACAAACACATGCATAAAGGTTTGCTCCAAACTATGTTAAGTCAGGCTGTAGTAGTACCATGGACATCAAGTGAGCAGGCCTGCTCTAACTCCAGGCCCGTTGGTTTCAAAGGGAGTAAAAAGTTACTAACTTTGTCTAGATCCAACCCATTTTGTACACCAGGGATGGGGAACTGGTGTCCCCACAGATGCTGAAGGAGTCCCTCAGCCCCAGTCGGCATGGCCAACAGTCAGGGATGATGGGAGTTGTAGTGTGGCAAGATCTGGAGCTTCCCCACCCTGACCAAAACTGTGTATACAAGGTGTGGGGAATGTTTTGCCCTCCAGATGCTGCTGAACTGCAACCCTCAGGATGATGGGAGCTGTAGCTTGGCAACATCTGGAAGGCCAAAGGTTCCTTAGACCATTTTCACAGAGCCATAGGATCGTAGAAGAGGTAGCTTGCAACTTACATGCATTTAACTTGGGTGCATTCAGCTGGACAAATATTAAAATAAATGGGGGGGGGAGAGACAGGGTGGGCGTCTGAGAAAAAAGAGTTTAGCAATCCCACCTGCCATGGGACCTAAAGTGTTTTGACTATATGTGGTTGTGGCTTTGTGCCCTATCCCTGGAATGTAACCCCTGAGTTAAGTTGAGAGACGCCTGCATTGTAGAGCAGGAAGGAACCCAAAAGGTCGTCTGGTTTGACCCCCTGAAAGAAGAAGTAGTTACCCAGCATGCTCGGCTCCCCTTCCAGCAGCGAAAGGATGTACTTGTTAAGAAAAAGTGTGCAAAAGCTGAAGAAAAACCACAAGGTGAGGTAGATGAGTGCATGGGAGTTCCAGATGCCCAGGTCCGACTCAATGACAGTGGTTTCAGTGATGGTGATCTTCAAAACGTTCTCCTCCGGGACGCTTTCGCTCCTGGCGATGACGTACTTCTCATTCCGGGAATGGAAGAAGGAGCCGAGTTGGAAAAACCCTTTGCTTTTGGGCTTCTCCTCCAGGAGAGAAGAAGCGGCGGCGACACCGTCAGCATTCTCCAAATTCTGGACGCTTGCAAGGGAGGCCATCTTGAGGCCCCAAAACAACAGCTGGTTGTCTGGGCCCAGAGAACATCGGCCAAATGCGAAGCTCTGCTTAAGTGGGGAGAAAGGTTCAGCGCCTCCAGCAGTCCACACAGGCTATCCTCCAAAGTTGTTCTTGCTCACAGGGAACTTCAAGTGCTCTTTCCAGAGTACACTTCCATTCCCTGCATTAAACAAATAAATATATATATTTTTAAATAAAATTTTAAAAATAAAATAAAATAAAGAAACACCCCTCCTAAAAGGTTTGTGAAATTTGATTTCACATTTCCTAGGGATTATGATTTCAGAAGCAAGTCTAGTCATTATTATTATTATTATTATTATTACTACTACTATTATTATTATTATTTTACTGTGCTCCATAAAATGTGTTCTTATAGTTGTACACCGCCCTGGGATCTTTTCATAAAGGGCGGTCTATAAAACTGAATAAATAAATAAGAAATACTAGTCCACAGTCAGTGTTGTATACTGGTTAGAGTGTCATGCTAGGACCTGGGAGACCAGGGTTCAAATCTCCCACTAAGCCATGAAGCTCAGTGGCAATGTTAGAAACTGAGATAGAAAAGCTAGGAGCCAAATAGCTTCTGGGACCTGGGCTGTGGGCACCAAAACAGAATGTCTAGTCACCTCTGGGGGCGGGGGTCAGCAACACTTTTTATTTATTATTTTGATAAGAATGAATTATCGTATTTTTCGCCCTATAGGGCGCACTTTTTCCCCTCCAAAAATGAAGGGGAAATCTGTGTGCGTCCTATGGGGCGAATACAGGCTTTCACTGAAGCTTGGAGAGCGAGAGGGGTCGGTGTGCACCAACCCCTCTCACTCTCCAGGCTTCAGGAAGCTATCAGCAAGCCTGGGGAGCCCGCGGGAGTTCCTGCAGGGCTCCCTAGGCTGCGGATAGCAGCCTGCTGCCCGGCGCGCGGGGCGCGCTGAAGCAGAGCACCCCGCGCTTCGGGCAGACATCGGCCAGCCCCACAAGCTCGGGGGACAGCGGGGAGGCGCAGCGCCACCATCCCGCTGTTCCCCGACCTGGTTTGGAGGCTGGCGCTAGGGAAATTTTCCTTTATTTCCCCCCCAAAAAACTAGGTGCGTCCTATGGGACGGAGCGTCCTATGGGGCGAAAAATACGGTAATATGCAATTCACATAAGTGACCTATTGTTAATATCACATTTTTAGCAGAAACTGTTAATACATGTATATTTTGGTCTTTACGGTAAAAATACTGGTACCATACTTCAGTTTTCAAAACACTCTACTCTTTTTTGTTAAATTCCTTAACATATTCAAGATTCAGATAGGTAGCAGTGGTGGTCTGACGCAGTTGAAATAAAAAATAAATAAATTCGAATTGTCTAGTAGCACCTTATAGACCAACTAAGTTTTTTCTGGTATAAGCTTTCGTGTGCGTGCACACTTCTTCAGATACAAACTTAGTTGGTCTATAAGGTGCTACTAGATATTTTTTAATTTTTATTCCTTAACATATTGTCTATCTTTAACATATACTTCGAGGCTTCAAAGCACGTCTGTTTCAGTAATCCTTGAGTGTCAGCCGGGCGCAAAAAAATGCCACCCAGACTTTTTGAGGAGAATCTTTAGGTGCAAAATGCGCCTGGCGCCCTGCTATTTTCGAACACTGCTCACTGGGTGCCCTTGGGCCAGTCAGGGCCTTTTGGCTTAACCTACCTCAAAAGTTTGTTGTGAGGATTAAACACAGAGGAAAGAGAACCATGTATGCCACCATGTAAGGTGAGATATAAATGCATTAAATAATATAGATTCTCTTAAAATTCTCTGCTAAATCTGTGTTGATTTTCAGTCCCCCCCCCTAAAAAACACACACATTAAAATGCACACAATGGAAGTATTTGCCGTTGAGTTGCCATTCTTAGAAATGTTTACAAAAATTCCAAGTAACGCTTCACAGCTGTTTGAACAGACTGGTCTATAGCTCTATAAGTTTTACTCAAGAGTAGACCCACTGAAATTAATGGTCCTAAGGTGATCATACGCAAATTGGGCAGTGTGTTTAAATCACAGTATCAGCATGACACTGTGCAAATATACTTAAAAAGTACAATGGGGCTTCATGCCAGTTAAACATGTATAGAATTACAGCCTAAGATTTATTTCTTCAGCTGCTTACACACACCCAAATAAAATATTTCGGTTCAAATCCTGAAGGTAGTTGGCAGGGGAGCACATTTTGGGAATGCAGGGCCTCTTGGGGATTCGAAGCCTCTTTGAGAAACCCACAACAACATTTTAAAGCCGTTGCACAGATCTCGTTCCAAGCGCCAGCTCAACAAAACCACGGCGGGTTGACTGAAACTGGCTTCTAGACAAATAAATCAAGAGGTAATGAAATATTTACCCTCTAACCTCCTCAGCAATTTTGCAAGAAGCTGGAAAATGGAACAGGGAAGACGGCTGCCATAAGAACTTTAACCAGTTGGCTGAGCTATTAAGTTGGCATCGAGACAGATGCGGGGGAAGGAAAGAACACAGAACAAGCCAGTGATTATATGCCACGTATTTTGGAAATTCTTTCTCAGCCCCCAATCTCACTCTCTGCCAGAATGTATGTCTGCATTTTCAAAAACAACGAGGTCGAAAACAATACTTTGTGGTCACTACAGCGGCAAAAAGACACTCATAACATTTTGAACTATTTACCCTGGAATAGAGATGGAGGAGGGTCAGAGAGAACTACACACACAGGAAAATATTTGAAAGTTCTGTTAAAGGGCTCTCCACCCCACAAAGTGAGTGTGATGTGATCCTGCTGTGCAGTGGGCAGTGTAGCACAGTGGTTAGGGCGGTGGACTGGGAAGACCCGAGTTTAAATCCACCCCCACCCCTGCTGGGCTGTGATGTTAATGGCGTGACCTCAGGCGACAAGCCGCCAAATCTGAGCCAAACCTACCTCACAAGGTTGTTGTGAGTATAAAAGGGGGGAGAGGACCATGCTTGCCTCTTTGAGCTGCTTGGAGAAATGGTGGGGTATAAAATGTAATAAAGTAGTAAGAAATAAATGAAATGTGGGGGATAGCAATTGATTAAATTGTAAATTGCTTCAGGGTGTCCCATGGGAAGCAATTCATACATTAAATGCGCAATAGCTTATATTTTTGGAAGCCTATCATGTTGGAAGCAGTGTTTAAGGGGGCTTGACCCTAAAAAGGAACCAAGTAATAGTAGACTGGCCATATCTGTACAGTGGTACCTCGGGTTAAGTACTTAATTCGTTCCGGAGGTCCGTACTTAACCTGAAACTGTTCTTAACCCGAAGCACCACTTTAGCTAATGGGGCCTCCTGCTGCCACTGCGCCGCCGGAGCACGATTTCTGTTCTCATCCTGAAGCAAAGTTCTCAACCTGAGGTAATATTTCTGGGTTAGCAGAGTCTGTAACCTGAAGCGTATGTAACCCGAGGTTCCCTGTATATACTCTCCATACACCCACCTGCATTAGCCATTTAAAACAGTACAATATCACTTTAACAGTCATGGCTTCCCCCTGGGAACTGTAGTTCATAAAGGGTGCTGAGAGTTGTTAGGAGACCCCCATTCCCTCACAGAGCTACGATTCTCGGAGTTGTTCTGGGAAGAGGGATTAACCCACTTCTGGCGAGCATAGTACAGTGGTACCTCCGGTTACGAACTTAATCCGTTCCGGAGGTCCGTATATAACCCCAAACCACTCACAGCATTAAGTGCGCTTTCACTAATGGCGCTTTCGCTGCTGGCACGTGACTTCGGCTTACATCCCGGGGCAAAGTTCGCAAGAAGGGGCATCTACTTCCGGGTTAGCGGAGCTTGTAAGCCGCAGCGTTCTCAAGGAGGACGGTACGTAACGCGAGATTCCACTATGAGAAATAGATGTCCTGCCAGCCGAGCAGTTCGAAAGCACATCAAAGCGCAAGTAGATAAATAGGTACCACTTTGGCGGGAAGGTAAACGGCGTTTCCGTGCACTGCTCTGGTTCTCCAGAAGTGGCTTAGTCATGCTGGCCACATGACCCAGAAGCTGTACACCGGCTCCCCGGCCAATAAAGCGAGATGAGCTCCACAACCCCAGAGTCGGCCATGAGAGTTTAACCAGAAAAGATACAAAGTATGTTTGCCAAGAAGCAGCATAGCTGTTCAGAATTGGTGCATTTGTTATGTAATTGCAAGGTTTTCCCGTTTCGGGTGCAACAGAATCCAGCTTTTTATATGGCTCAGGTGAATAGAAAAGGGTCGGCTGGTGGCAAGGTCCTTCAGAGGGCATTCTATCCCAAACCATCGTTTCAGATCAATGAGGACTCAGGATTCTAGTTATAGGCCAGTGAGGGTTCAGAATTCCAGGGAGAAACTTATGATTGGTCAGAGGGTTCTGGCTGGAGTATACTGTATATAAGTCCTGGCAGAGAACTGTCTGTGGAGTCAGTCATTTGCCAGGGGGCGAAGAGCATGCAGAACCTAGGGGGAAGCCAAGGGAGTCTCCAGGGGGACTACTCCAAGATAGCTGCTTTTCCTCTAGCCAGAAGCTGACCATTAGCCTCAGGAAGCTGGGAGACTTCAGGTGAAGCAACCATGACATCTTTGATTGTGACCAAGTCCCGGTCTTTAACCAGACGGAAGACTTTACCAGAAAGCTGAAGCAAACCTATGGGTAGTAGGAGTGACAGCTGAAAAGACTCTGCTTTACTACTACTACTACTACTATTACTACTACTACTAATTTATTATTTATACTCCCGCCCATCTGGCTGGGTTTCCCCAGCCACTCTGGGCGGCTCCCAACCGAATATTAAAAACACAATACAGCATTAAACATTAAAAACTTCCCTAAACAGGGCCTTCAGATGTCTTTTATCCTTTCTGTAGTCCCCTGACCTGATGTAATTAGGGTGGGAGACCAGCAAAACTGGCTAGTAGCTTTGCTTGGCCTGCAAAGAACGAGGGCAACTCTATAGCCACCTCTTTTGAAGCAGCAATGATAAAATTTAAAGTATCAGTGTTCGAGCAACTGTATACTTTGAGCGACAGTGACCTAATTAAGCAAGAATCAAAGCCAAGAGCTGTTTACTTTGCAAGTAAATCTTACATTTATTTATATTTTTTAAAAAGTATTTGGTACAATTCTGTGGGTCTGTTCATCTCCTCTATCCCACTACTATATGTAGTAGAAGGTTAAAGGAACAAGCTGTGACGGTATCCACAGTAAAGTAAAAGGTTAGGCAAAGCAGGTATATTTTCTTTAAACTTTCCATAGGGAGCCTACAGAAGTTCATAAGAAATTGGTAGGATAGTAAACCCTGGCTGGGCCCAGCAGGTAAGATCCTGCACAAGCTCCTATTGTTGTTTTCCCTTTTTCTTTTATAACATACCTCATTGCTTTCCAGATTTATATTTAACTATAAGCTATCCCGAGAGCTAGATGAAAAGTGTTCTTAATAAAATAAAAAGTATTTCTTTTGGTGCTCCGCTCTTAACTTTTTGTGCTGACAGCTCTTGCTGGTTTGCGTGATTTCTTGGGGGGGGGGGTGCTTTCTACTTCACCTAATTTTGCGGGATATGTTTTATCGTCTACCATTTCAATGTGCAAGGAGCCTCCTCAAGTTTAACAAAGAATAGGGTTGGGTCCAGAGTGACTAAGGTAGTTGAACTTAGTGTTTAGTGAAATCAATTGAAGGTAAGTCATGAATCATTTGTCCCACTGATTTCAATGGTGCCCCTAGTTCAAATAACTTAGAAGATTTGACAAATATGCAGAGGCTAGGTCTATCCTAGTTCTGAATGAAGAACTGTGAGGCAGGTGCTGGGGTTTTGTGGATGAGGCGGGAAGAAGAAGAAGAGTGCTTCAGAGAAGAGTTTTCTTTTTATCAAGAACAAGACGGCCAGAACTGCCACTGATATCAACTGTAATGCTAAGATATGTACAGTGGTGCCTCGCAAGACGAAATTAATCCATTCCGCGAGTCTCTTCGTCTAGTGGTTTTTTCGTCTTGCGAAGCAACCCTATTAGCGGCTTAGCGGATTAGCGCTATTAGCGGTTTAGCGGCTATTAAAGGCTTAGCGGCTTAGCGGCTAAAAGGCTATTAGCGGCTTAGCGGCTTAGAAAAAGGGGGGGGAGCGAAAAAAATCTCAAGACTCACAAGACATTTTCGTCTTGTGAAGCAAGCCCATAGGGAAATTCGTCCTAGGAGGGCAGGGCCAGAGACAAAATAGGTGGAGCAGCAAAAAAAATTATACCTTTTGTAGAAGACTAGTTTGTGCATGCACACACACCTCCCGCTCCAGCCTCCATTCAGAAAAGCAAGAGGCACGGTCAGAGTTCCAGCCAGGCCGAAACACTTGGGTCACTGAGGGTTGTGGCCTGGGGAGAGTTTTGAGGCCTAGACAGAGATGCCTGGAGGGTCCCATGTGAGCTCAAGGCCTGAGTCCCCCGCCAATCAATGGAGTCAAATGAAAACAGTGGAGCCAAATGAGCACGGGACAAAAGAGGCCAAGCACCTGATAATTGTTTGCCAAGCTTAACTGACCGGCCGGCAGTTGCGACTTCTGGTCTTCCTGGATTTCTCTTTATCAATGTGATATGTCTACTGTTAACAATGCCTGCCTCCCCAGGACAAACGGGTCTGTCTCTATGTAAAAGAATAAGCAGCCACAGCTCTGACACCAGAAGCCTATTTGACCAGAGGAACTGTAAAAGAAGACACCAGGGTGAAATGACAATGGATCAAGAGGTTTGATTCTATTAGTTGAGGCCTGAATGGAGACACTGGTTTTCCTGTCCCACTTGAAAGGCAAAGCTAGGGTGGCAGTCACAAATTATTGCTGTCCTGGAATGGTGGCTGTGCTTTCTCCTCATCCATTTCAGCTTCAGCTGAATGGTCAGGGGCTTGTTGTTTGTGCTTCTTTCCTGCTGAAACCCGCCATTCACATTTTTCTACACATCCATCTGTGCATCTATATTACTGCATTTATATCCCACCTTTGCCCCCAATGAACTCAAGGTGGAGTCCATGGTTTCCCCCTCCTCACTTAATGCCCACAATAACCCTGTGAGGCAGGTCAGGCTAGGAGGCAGCAGCTGGCCCAAGCTCACCCAGTGATCCTCATGGCTAAGTGGGGGAGATTTGAACCCTGGTTACCCAGATCCTAGTCTGACACACTAACCACTACACCACAACATCAGCGTGCTATTACATACACACAAACACACAGTGTGGATACAGGTACAGAGACACCTCTACATGATCTGGTGAAGTGCAAAAGAGTTCATGGCACAATTAATCCTTTAGGCTGCATACCCACCTAACTTTTTAAAGCACACTCTGCAAGATTCCTGGGGAGTGTAGTTTACCTCTCAGGGAGCTCTTAACAACTTACAGTTCCCGGGATTCTTTGGGAGGGGGAAAACTGTGTGTTAACACTATTCTGTGCGCATGCAGCCTTACTTTAAGGCGCTAATTTCTGATTCAGTTCCAGGGTTAATTCAAAGACCACCACTACAATACCACCACTGCCAGCCTTTATTTCAACTGTATCTACCCCCCCTTTACCCTTGGAAGGGGGTGCGTGGGCGGGCTGGTGATCCCTGGTTCAGCCGATGAGACATACACCCACCCGTACCTACTTCAATAGTTTGACCACTACATTCAGAGCTCCTGAGCCCTGGTAATAATTCAAAAACCATCCAGGCATCTCCCCGCCCCAAAATTAACAATTGCAAGACGCCGCGGCAGAACTAACCATTCAAAGAGACACACACAAACACACACCGCGTTGCTGTGCTGAACGCACAAAACAAAATATTGCAATCCCTGCAGCGCAGCCCTTGCGGGGGGGGGGGGTGTGGCGGCGCTAAGCTTTGCAAATGTCTCCAGCAACTTCCCAAATTTTGGGGGGTGGGGAGGGAATTACCTCCGCCATTGCAATGCAATCGCACAATGCTTGCCCCAGACACACCCACCTGCCTGCGGTCCCGGACAAGTCTTGCCTTCCCCTTCCGCAGCCATGATCACGGCCGCCTCCGCGGATGGAGAAGCCCCGCCTGGTCTGCAAAAGGCTCCTCCTCTGATCGGGCGGAGCAAGGTGTTGTGGGGAGTGAGAAAGAGATCTCAAGGTCCGGGGTTCGAGCCCCATGTCGGGCAAAAGATTTCTGGATTGCAGTGGGTTGGACTAGATGACCCTCGCGATCCATTAACAACTCTGCGATTCTATGAATGCGACGAATACTTTAATTCTCAAGGTGACGCCGAGAGACTGGCACTTAGGACCTGGCTCCTTTGCCCGGCCCCAAACCTGACACTGCAAGGTGACTGTGCCTCTAGGCACGTGCAGAGCGCGACGAATTTCCCGGCATGTCTTTTCCGGGTTGCTGCCGTGAGAGATTTTGCAGCCAAAGATAACTAGCAAGCGTTAGTTAATACAAGCAGGGGCTAGTGATATAACAGAGTTGTAAGTTTCTAGAGACGACTCAGGTCACACACCCTCACTTTCGGGGAGGGAGGAAATAATGTTTTTTTTTCTACTTCTTTCTTTCACCGCCATGAAGCTGAAATATTCCCAATAAGCAAGCAAACAAAATATGTTCCAGTTTATGAGAAAATCCAAGTTTCTAGTCTCCTTGAGGAAGTCCCCCACTTTCTTTACTCCAACCCAGGAATCAGGAATGAGGGGGAAGATGTGTGAATGTTGTGGCATACACAATATATTTAAAGGACCCCCATCCATAGCTGTCAACTTTCCTTTTTTTGTGGGAAATCCCCTTATTTCAGCTCCGTTTCCCGCTGCTTCCCACTGCTATCCTGGATTGTTAGATATCCCGTAGACTGTCCCTGGGACAGGTGAGGCTGCTGATCCCTTATTTTTGAGGCTGCCGATCCCTTATTTTCAAATCCGAAAGTTGACAGCTATGCCCCCATCCCACAAGAATGCTAGGAATTGTAGTTCATCCCTCACAGAGCAGCCTTCCAGGAGGAAGGTGTAATTTAAATGCATGAGTGTCTGCACAGGCAACCCCCCCACCCCACCCCTACCGCTCAGTTCCTATGGGCACTTCAAGCCTAAAGTTGTTGTTTTTTCTGCAAACCAGGGCTGAGGAAACTGGCTCGCCTCTCAGAATGATTCAGCTCTAGACAACATGGTCAATGGTCAGGATTGATAGGAGTTGTAGTGCAATGACATTTGGAGGGCTACAGGCAAACGAAGTAAGGGTTGAATGGGGCTGATGTCCATTTACAGTGGTACCTCAGGTTAAGTACTTAATTCGTTCCGGAGGTCCGTTCTTAACCTGAAACTGTTCTTAACCTGAAGCACCACTTTAGCTAATGAGGCCTCTCGCTGATGCCGTGCCGCCGGAGCACGATTTCTGTTCTCATCCTGAAGCAAAGTTCTTAACCCGAGGTACTGTTTCTGGGTTAGCGGAGTCTGTAACATGAAGCGTATGTAACCCGAGTAACTGTATTCCAGTGGGTCTGGAATAAAACAAAATGAGCCTTCTATTATTCTACTCTGAGTAGGGTTAACACTGGCGGTAACCCAGCGTGCATCACTGTAAACTTTCTATCTCAGTAAATCCACTTTTTTGTTAAAGCTATGGTTTTCCCAGTAGTGATGTATGGAAGTGAGAGCTGGACCATAAAGAAGGCTGATTGCCGAAGAATTGATGCTTTTGAATTATGGTGCTGGAGGAGACTCTTGAGAGTCCCATGGACTGCAAGAAGACCAAACCTCTCCATTCTGAAGGAAATCAGCCCTGAGTGCTCACTGGAAGGACAGATCCTGAAGCTGAGGCTCCAATACTTTGGCCACCTCATGAGAAGAGAAGACTCCCTGGAAAAGACCCTGATGTTGGGAAAGATGGAGGGCACAAGGCGAAGGGGACGACAGAGGACGAGATGGTTGGATAGTGTTCTCGAAGCTACCAGCATGAGTTTGACCAAACTGCGTCGGACACGACTAAACAACAACAAATCCACTTTCCAGTCAAAAGTGGAGGGTTTGCATCACACCAGGCACCTCTTCATCTATACGAAGCGATGACCAAAACGGCAGCTTTTTTTTTTTAAAAACCCCACTACAATAAAAAATTTTAAAAGTGAAAGGGGGCATTTAATTTTTTTTTTAAACCAAGTCCCTGCTTTTTTTTCAGAATTCCAAGTTGTGCTTTCGTTATGCGTCACTCTAAAATTTTATATCTCTACGGGCTTTACTCCTTTGAACTCCCAACGCGAAGTCTCTACATAGGAAGCGACAGCGAAGAGCTACGGAAGGGGAGCATACACTTCCTGTTTTTACCGGAAGTTTTGCCAGTCTAGGACTTCGGCCAGTGTCTCTATGGCTTACCCGCTCCCGAAAACGCGCCTGAGGCCTGGAAGCGGAGCTGGCGCCCGCTCGCTTCCCCGTCGGGCCATGTAACTGACTCTGTCGCCATGGAGCCTCCCGACTCGAGGTAGTTGCCGCCGCTTGCGCCTCGCGGGGACCCGTAGCGAGCGCGGGTGGGGCGGGGGAGGGCGGCGGTTGGGTGCGAGGGTGGAGCTACCAGTCTGGACCTGAGAGTTTTCCTTCTGGTCCGCATTAAAGTGGTTGAAGTGTTGCAGGCACTGTGACGTCGGCGCCGCATCACGTCGCGACCTCACCGCGACTGTTGACGTCACATTTCACCACCACCACCACCAAACTTTGAATTCTGAGATGCTTTTTCTAAAAAAAAAGAAAATAAAAAAGCCCTTCAAATATTCTGAATTTGTTTTGAAAACGTATTTATTTTTTATTAAATTTATACCGATGCATTTAGTTACTTTAGTTGTTTTTTTTAAGTGACCAATTGTATAAATAAATAAATGCAATAAAAGTAATAATTATATTTATTATTAGAAGGCGCTCATGGAGGCATGCATGCTTGACTCCATTTTATCTTCACAACAACCCAGTGAGATAGTTTAGGCAAGAGAGATTGTCAACGGTCCAAAGTCACACCTTGTGGCTTCGCTTTCAACCCTGCTATCCCAGGTCCTAATCCAACACTAACCACTACACCACACTAAGACATGGCGAAGATTCCATCCTGGTTGCTTCTACTTCAGCAACAAAAGAAACTTAGCTTTCAGTTGAAATTTAGAAGTGCGGACAGGATGAGGGAAGAAATCATGACATCCTTGAGCATGTCACTGTGGTCCAGATTTCCATGCAGCGGATAAGCATGCGTGTTCTTGCAGTCCTGACTCACGAAAGGGGCTGCCTCTGTTCTCGCACAACAGCCTGTGGTGTCCACAAGTATGCTTGTTATGCTAGCTTACAGCAAGGGCATCTTGGTGGGGATTCCCATCCCCCCATGCCCACAAGGTCTCCAATTCAAAAAGTTGGAGCAGGAAGTTCAAACTGAAATCAGTTCAGTAAAAGACTGGCTGGGCAGGAGCCATGGTTTTTCAGAGGCTACCCACTGAACCCAAAAACCTTCTCACATCTATACGCAACACTTCCACTTAGCTTCACCTCCAGACATCCTTTCCTTGTTGTTCTCTTCCTCCAGGGTCCTCCTTTTCCCTTCGGAGGAGACACAAGAGCCTCCCCTGCCAAGTGAAGTTTTAACCTCTGTGGTGCCAAATCTAACCCCAAGACATCAAGACCTCATCCCTACCCCATGCGGCCCTGTAAGTATCTGAACCAATTGATTTCCTGTTAGTTTCAGTTGCATTTATCTTCTGCGTTTGTTGCAGTAATGACATATCCCTCTTTGGTTTTATCTGCTGCTTCTACCCCACCTCCTTTCTCTGTTTTCCATGTGACTGTTTTTTAAAAAGTCACTTGGGGGCGGGGACCTATCAAACCTCTGCTCTAAAAAAGCTTCATTTAGATAATAAAACCTGACATACGTAAATGTACATCATTCAGGAAACTTTGATTATTTTGAAAGCCTGAAAACAGAGCCTATTGGTGAAAAGCACTATGAAGTTTGCTTGATAGGTTTGCTGCTCTGAGCTCCTTCAGGAGGAAGGGCGTGATATAGATCAGGGGTCGGCAAGGCTTACCTTGCCTAGGCCAGTTCACTGCCGCTGAGCCCCCTCCATGGGCTGGATCGCGTGTGCGTGTGAGCACGCACACCCATGATTTCTGGTGTCTGCGTCTGTGCAGACACAATATCTGGCGCTGCAAAAGTGAGTCCCCTGTGCCGGTTTAGTGCAGCACAGGGACTCGCTGAGTGGGCGGCTTGTGGGCCGGTAAAACGACCCCCATGGGCCGCTTGTGGTCCATGGGCCTTAGGTTGCCGACCCCTGATATAGATAGATAGATTTAACAAATGAATGAATAAAAACGGGGGGGGGGGGCACTTTGTCATTAACTACCATCTCTCAGTCTCACCCATTCCCCAACTCCCAACTTTTATTTATTTAACAAAAATTATATACCACTTACAGTCATACCTCGGAATAAAAAAATTCCTTTCTGTAGCACCTTAAAGACCAACTAAGTTAGTTCTTGGTATAAGCTTTCGTGTGCATGCACACTTCTTCAGTGTATCTGAAGAAGTGTGCATGCACACGAAAGCTTATACCAAGAACTAACTTAGTTGGTCTTTAAGGTGCTACAGAAAGGAATTTTTTTATTTCGACTATGGCAGACCAACACGGCTACCCAGTCATACCTCGGGTTACAGATGCTTCAGGTTGCGCATTTTCGGGTTGCGCACTGCACCAAACCCGGAAGTACCGGAACGGGTTACTTCCGGGTTTCGGCGCTCGCGCATGCGCAAAAACACTAAATCGCGTTTTGCGCATGTGCAGAAGACCAAATCACGACCTGCGCGTGCGCAGAAGCGGCGCTGCAAGTTGTGAACGTGCCTCCCGCACGGATCACATTCGCAACCCAAGCATCCACTGGAATTGGCAGTTGGCACAATAGATTCATTTAAAAATATTGATAAAAGCAACCCTTAAAAACCAGTTGACATAACTTTTAACAAGCTATAAAGAAAACAAGCAGTTTGAAAATAGATATACGTGTTAAAATTACCTGCCTAGGTAGCCTTGCCTAAACAAATAAGTTTTACTCAGGCACAGGAAACAATACAGGGAAGGTCCCTGCCTGCTACGTATGAGCAGGGAGTTCGAAAGAACACACCCTGCCAAAACAACACTGGATTATTTTGCAGGGCTGCTATGAAACCATGTGGGTTTTTTTACCTAGTTGCAAAGCTGCTTAGAGAACATTTACATGCCTTTCTGATTGCAGATCAAACCTTGGTCGGAGCTGTCCTCTCCGGTCAAGATCTATTTCTGCGTCACCATCCTCTCCCTGTTGAGCGTCATCGGATTAACCATAGAGAACCTCGTTCAGCAGAAGGATGAAGACTTCACTGTCTCTCTCATTCAGCTGATCGGCGTCGGTAAGGAAGAGGGGACTCTACAGCAAAATGCCCGTTTTATGTTTTTGATGGGTGGGAAGAAGGGCTATATTTTGCAGAGGTGAGGGGTAGGGGAGGAAATGTGTCTGTACATGGAAGCACACAAACACATACACACACATGATCCTTCTTAATGGAGGTTGTGCCGGCCTGACATTTATAGGGGAGATAGTCAAGAGTAGTGGAGGTCTGGTCCATTGGGGTGAATGGAGCTGCCTTCAGCCAGCCCCCATTTGCCTGTCTTCTTAGAACCACTCCAGCTGGTAGCATGGGCTGTCAGCTTCCTCCTCCTAAGTCTTGGTATTAACCTTGTGGAACTGAGCAGGGAGGTGGATTCAGGCTGAATTAGAATTAGCCAGCTCTGCCTGTCATTGGCTTTGCTGCCATCTACTGTTGGCCTCCCTGCCTTTCAGCCTACCAGTCCCAACGAACACAAGCCACCATTGGTCAAGAGGTGCATTTAGCAGAATCTTAGCTTGTGGGGGGCTAAGCCCACTCAGTTCTGACCCCTAGACAAGTGAGAGAGAAGGAGGGAGGCTTTGCCCCACTCTCAACAAACGGAGGCTGGTTGCTTTGTCCTATATAAGCCATGGGAACCAATAACTTATATAGGAATATATACAAAAAATATAATCTATTAAAAAGGAGAGCTGCTGGATCAGAGCAAAGACCCCTCTAGAGGAAAATCCAATAGCTAACCAGATACATACCAGAAGCTGGCAAACAAGGCAGAAGGGAAGTAGCTCCCTCCTGCTGTTGCCTGAGCCACCAACTGAGAGTGTTGGACTGTGACCTGGGAGAACAGGGTTCGACTCCCTACTCAGTGCCTCTCAGCCTAACCTACCTCACAGGGTTGTTGTGAGGATAAAATGGGGAGAACCGTGTGCACCACCTTGAGCTCCTTGGAGGGTAAGGTGGCATATAAATCTAATAAATAAATAACTTCCTGACTCCTTCAACTGTGGAGATAATTTCTTCAAGAAATGGCATTATTTAGGTGTGCATGGAGCTGAACGGGACAAGCTACTTTATACGCTATTAATCCTGCTTATTGACGGTTAATCCCACAGGAAAGAGCTGTAGAACACCTGCTTTGCATGCAGAAGGTCCCAGGTTCAATCTCTGGTAACTCCCTGCCAGAAACCCTGGAGAGTTGCTGCCAGTCAGTGTAGACAATACTGAGCTAAATGCACCAAGGGTCTGATTCAGTATAAGACAGCTCTCTATGCTCCTTTTGCATTCCTGCAACTGTTATATCGTTTCCTGTTCACATCAGTGCCATGGGAGAGATCATTCCCTTTCTGCAGGTGAAAAACTAAGGCCTAAGAAAATAACCATTGGTGCCCTTTGAGTCTCCACCCAAGCCCAATCTCCCAGGACTTTGGACCTTTTCTGTTTTCTGACCTCCATTGTCCTGGAACTGTGGGCAATACTACACATGGACTGTAGGTGGCGCCTCTAGCCCAACCATTTCCCTGATAGGAATAGGATTACCCCCCCCCCCCCCGCTTGCTACATCCAAATCCAGCTGTCGACCTTCAAAACCCTAGTAGATAACCATTCCATTTTGAGTTTGGACATGGTTGTGCATGCTTGCACATACAAAGCCAAAACCACACAAACAATACATATCAGCAGGCTCAGGATAACTTGGTGGTTTGCAGGACTACTTTTTTTAAAAAAAATAAAAAAATGCCCCAAGGCACAGAAACCCCCCAGAATTGTCCAGTGAGTACTGAATGGCTACAGAATGCTGACCGACAGAGAAGAGAAAAATTGACAACCAAGCGGAATGGGGCACAGCGGCTGCAAAAGGAGACACATAGATATAAAAAGGCTAGAGAGAACCAACTCGGCATCTGAAAAGGTCGCTTCCTGGTTCACACCGTGAAGCTCTTTTTAATGCCCCCCACCCACCCCAGACAGAGGTGAAACCTGCCCATAGAAATCAAAAGGAGGCATTCAAGATTGTCATGTAGCTAGGCATTTATTATTATTATTTTTAAAAGGAGGAAGGAGAAAGAAACCCCAAGCAACCCACTGTGGATTGTGCATGCTCAGTGGGCAGCGGGAAAAAGAAAACTGGGAGGGGGAATGGAACGCTGGGACAGAAGCACATCACACTGCAACATTTTATTGCACGCCCCCAGTTGGTGGAACCCATGGGAGGTATTATAGGGGACTTCCTACTCTTTCTAATTTTGCGTTATGCCACCTCCCCACTCTCCATGGCAGCTGTTTTGTGACTGGCACCCCTCTCTCAAAATCCAAAATGTGCCCCTTGGTCCAAAAAGTTTGGCAACCGCTGATCTAGGGCCTTTTCCTGTCTCTGTACCAGATGTGAGGAACCTTTGGCTCTCTAGATGTTGCTGAACAACAACTCCCACCATCTCTGCTTGTTGGCCACGCTAGTTGGGGGCTGCAGGGAGCTGTTGCTCAGCAACATGAGGAGAGCCCAAAGCTGCCCACCCGTGCTTTGTACCACTGCGCCCCGTGGGCCCCTTTGAGCCAAGAACCACCTTGTGATGCAAGCAGGGAGCTGCACAACACTACTGACGCTCCCCCTTTCCCCTGCCAACAGGTCCGCCACCTCCCTTTCTCCTCTCCTCCCTCGTGAACATCATACTACCTGCCTCATGTTCTCTAATCAAACCATGAATCTGCCATGAACCCTTGACAAGGTTCATATTTCACAGGCGCAGCCCTCCTGAGACGTTTGGCAGTTGGAATATGAATGCCGGCAGGTTCTGAGGTTCTGATTGGTCAAAAACATCAGGTGCTGTTTAGTATTGGCAGAGATTTTAGCAGGGCAGAGAAGAACAAGCCTGGCAGGGCCCATTGATAATAATTATTATTATTATTACAAATTTAAATGGTTATATTTGTATCCTCCAATAGCTTGTGGTGGAATTCCCCATTTCCCCATATAAACATGTCCATTGGATAGAATATTGAGGGCCCAGCCTAGGACACCACTATCCCCATTTTTTTTTTTTAAAAGAGAGACAGTGGCACAGGGTTAGAACACTTCTTCCATCCCAAGGGCCACATTCCCTTATGGGGAGCCTCCCGGGGGCCAGATGTCAGTGGCAGGTGGGGCCAGAGCGAAAAGTGGGGCAGTGGGCTACACTCACATCTCCAGGCATGCAGGGTACCTTATCACAGTTCAGTCACACTTTCTAGCGGGGCAAAAGCACACAGGGCCACATTTGGCTGCCAGGCCCTGAGGTTCCTCACACCTCTGTTGCAACACAAAAGTGGAATACCTGCTTTGAATGCAAAAGGCGTTGGGTTCAGTCCAGTTGCAACGATCGGGCAGTAGGTAATGAAGAGGACCCTGAGAACTTGGAGAAAGGAAGATACAAACATAAGGCACGACCGGCGGCTGAGGCCATTTGTGCTCCAACAACAAATCTCCATGTTCTCTGCTAAGAAAGGCTGGCTTCCCGAACCGAGAACAGTGAAGCCAGTTAAGAAACATCTGCGCAATTTTCCTCCCATTTTGTACAGTTTCCATGGCACGCTACCTTGCACAGTGTATTTTTGACTGACAAAAATAAGGATAAAAATTAATTTCTGATTTAGCTGATCCTGAGGATCGCGAAAGCAACGTGGTTCAGCAGCAGTTTTGGAGCACACCCGTGCAATCATGAGAACCAGAAATCTGGCCCTAAAAAGAGAAAAAACCTATTAAAAACCCAAGACATTGAAATTCTCAGTAAACTTAAGTTCAGTGATTACCTTTTTGAGCTTTTTCTATTTGCTATGCGTCTAGAAGTCTGACTGGGACAGTAGATAGCATAGATCACCTCAAAAAATAAAATACTAACAATATGGGCAGAGTATAGCTGCACCCTAAGAGCAGGCAATTGCCGTCATGGGTACTGTAAAATCATAAATAACCATAATGTTGGCTCTTGATGCTACCCAGGCTGAATGTTAATTACATTTCAAGAGATTTGTTATAAGCAATAATTAGATTAGGACTGATTTAATTTTGGCTGTGGCCATAGAAGGTAAACATTTCTTGTTCTTATCAACCGACAAGGTCTCATTCCCCACCCCCGTCCTTGAACAATTATCTCCAAAAATGGAGAGATAAGAGCTTGATATATAGAGAGGGTATCTCCAGTTATTAAGAACAAGAAATCTTGGTTAGTGCTCTTCTCATTTTCCCGAATGGGCCTCAAAAATCTCTTGCAGGTTTTCTGCACATACTGTAAACAGGATAAGACCAAGATGATGATTTTTTGCAAACACAGTCCTAGGTATAAATGGTGTTTAAATCACCAGGCCATAGAACAAGCCCTCTTATTTAGATACCTGGATTTACTCTTTAGTGAAACCCTCTCTTGGAAGTGCATATGGAGGCATTGAAAGTCAAAGCACAAGAAACCGCTAGGGCGTTGATGAAGTTCTGTTACAATAAGGGAGGGCTGCCGATTGAACCTGCCCTAATGATATTTGGTTACTCAAATGCTCTATGGAGTCTAGGGCTCTGATTCAAACTTCATTAAAGTTATGGAAACTGCAAAATATTCACCCCCTCCGAAAGCTATGCTCTCTACCATCAGAAATATCAGCAACTCTTCTTTGCACAGAATCTGGGTGGCCAATAATTAAAGCGAGAGAGGACTGCACTCAGTTCATGTATATTAAAAGAATTGCTACTAAGCCAATCAAACATTTCCCTGCGCTGTGCTATATGGAATTGGGTGATAACCAACTTGGTCCTTCTATCTCAGTATTGCCCACACTGGCTGGCAGTGGCTCTTCAGGGTCCCAGGCAGGGAGTCTACCCATCCCTACAGAACCTGGGACCTGAACCTAAGGTCCCCTGCTGAGCTGGTCCTTTCCCAGTTTGCCAAGTCAGATATGTTTGCCTCCTACTCTGCCACCCTCAAAATCCCTTGCCGCATAGCAAGCTCGACTGCTCCCTACTCATTGTGGAAAAGAAAAAAAGAGACAGATAAGTCAGCCAATCCCCCTCCCTCCACCTTTAGCATTTGGAGAGCCCAGGGTTCGCCTTGCTCAGAAATATTCCTGCACAAAAACATCTCACTTTCCTCCCTCTGTGTCTGCAACTGCCAGGCAGATGCGTCTCGACAGAATCCCAATTGATAGGATCCCATTTGTCATCAGATTTGGACACAGAAATGTCTCAACATGAATGACACGATCCAGAACCATTACTGTTGTCTCCTGTTCGTTCCTGCCCACTCCCCACCTAGAAAAACCACACCTTTAATTTTTCTAGGGTTCTCTGGATATATTTGGGGTTGCAGCAGCCAATGGCTCCTAAGGAAACTTCTATCCTGGAAAGAGGAAGACAGAGAGGGTCTGCTGCCAGTATAACTTAGTTGAATACAACCCAGTGCCTCTTTCAAGATAGTGCTAGCTTTTAAAAACACATTAAAAAGTTGTAAATCACTCATGAGGACTGCAGGCTTTTGAGATTACCTCCCTTTTGCTCAGCCTCCACTCCCTGCCTTCAGAGCCAGGGAACAGCTCCTTACTTCACAAGATAGTTGTTGGGAGGACAGGTGAGCCAATTAATGGATGTTTCCTCTACCCTAGAGATAAAAAAGCCTCATCAATCTAACCTAACTCTAAATATATATATTTTTTAAAAATGAAGAAATGCCTTCTAGGTTGACGTCAACCTTCAGCTTCCCCTTTCATCTTGGAAGGCACCTTTTTCTCTCCTGCGCAGATGGCTGATGGCGGGATTTGTCTCTTTCCTCGACAGTCTTCTGCATCTACTACGTGAGCCGGGGCATCTTGCAAGAGAACCGCCAGGAGCTCATCGTCTTCGTCCTCTCCGTCGCGCTGGTCATGCTGCGCTCAGTCGTCAACTTCAGCGTCCTGCCTGCAGAGCAGAAGCCCAAACTGCTCGTGAGTGGTCAGCGGTTGGGTCTTTGCCTTGAACCAAGGGCCTGGCGGGAGCTTCCTAGATCGTGCAAGATCACTCTGGGGCCTGTTGTCAGCGTAGTTCAGCCCAGGGTTGCGTGTGCTGTGATATTCCTGCATCACCTTCTAACAAATCTCTCTCTTTGCTGCACCCTGGTTTTAAGAAGATGGCTGCCCCCCTTTTAGAAAGATGCATAACTGATTTGGAACCGAGAAGGGAGAGCAGAAATGTAAGCTGCCCGAAACCGGTACACTTCAGGCCCTTGCAGGTCACCTTTGATGGAGGGATAAACTTGCTCCCAAAGAGCTTAGACATGGTGCAGGCTAGGAGAGGCAGCAGAGTACTTTATGATTCAGGAGAGGGGCAGGTCTGGACTTTCCCTCTGTTCAGAGCAGGCTCCAATCTTTCGTCCGTGTGGAATTTGAATTCCTGCTTCTGTGCTGCTCAGATTGCATTGCTTAGGCCCCACCTGCACGGTACATTTAAAGCGGCGTCACAGCACTTTGAACAGCTGTGGCTTCCGTCAAAAGACTCCTGCGAGCTGTTTGGAGAGACCCTGGTCCCCTCGCAGAACTACAGTTCCTGGGTGGGGGGCGTTTAATAGCCAGTCCCTCTTCCCAGAGAACTCTGGGAATTGTAGGTCTTTGAGGGGGAACAGGGAGATCTCCTAATAATGCACAGCGCCCATAACAAATGACACTTCCCATAAGTCTTTGGGGGAAGCCACGACTGTTTAAAGAGGCATGGTGTTGCTTTATATGTGCGGTGCAGGTGAGACCTTACATGTGGAGCATCCTAGTGAATTCTGCCAGCTTGCATCCTTCCTCTTCAACCTCTTGCCAAGCCATCAGCAGTATTCACACTTCTCTCTGTTTTCTTAGTCAAACACGTTGAATCTGGTGGAGGTTCTTCTGCTGCCGTAGGGGCGTGTGGTCCATTCTGACGGTCTTGCTTCCATTTTCCCTCTTAAGGCCCGCTTTGTCCTGATCCTTTTAGTCGGTGCCTTCGACGTGATCTGCGCCGTGGTCCTCATTCAGACTGAAAGCATGATGGCCTTCCGGGTGGGTGGGGCCTTGGAGAGCCTCCAGGCCCAATACTTCATGCTCAACCTCTGCTTTTCCATGCTGACCTTTGACCTCCAGGCTCAGGTAGGCCCAGGCCTCAGTCCAAACCACAGCCTGAATCCCTTAGCCCGTCTGTTTCCCAACTATGCCTCCTGCGTTTCTCTCAACTGCTTTTCTGCAAGGTACACGCAAGGCAACTCGTATAAAAATAAAAAGCCGAGGAAATTGAGAGTTTGGTTAAACGTGTTTTTACAAAAAAGCATGTAGCATGGGTGTTGCATCTTGCGTTTAACTCTGAGTAGGCCCACTGAAATCAGTGGACCTCAGGCACCAGTTTTCTTAAAATTGCAGAGCAGTTCTGAATGGTCACTTGGAGGGGCTGAACCCTGAATAGCTGCATTTTTGTTAAGTGTTCCTTCTAGTCTTGATAGCTCCGTTGGCTAGAGCGTGGTGCTGATAAGGCCAAGGTTGCAGGTTCGATCCCCTTATGGGACAACTGCATATTCCTGCATTGCGGAGGATTGGGCTAGATGAAACTCAGGGTCCCTTTCAATTCTACAATTCTATGAAAGACCCCAGCACAGGTCATGAAATGGCCTGCCTTTCTGGAAAGTGAGTGAGTTAACCAACAGAACAGACCATGAGCTGCAAATGGTTACGGGGCACAGGAAGGGGATGTCTACAGCTGCTGTAACCTCTTAGACTTCTCTTTTTGCCTTCCAGCTTTGCTTGTGCGTTCTGCTGCTCACCTCTATTCGGGAGATCTCAGTTCTGCACAGCATCTTCCTGGCGGTTGGGATTCTCTGGGCTGGGCTGAAAGTTGTCTGTGGCATCATTGCTGTGAGTGCGCCTCCCCTCCCCACCCCCTTGATCAAATGGGCATTTCCTGGGGGTAAACCAGAGACATTTCCTCTAAGAAATGCTGGGCCCTGATTTATTTATTTTTTAGAAAGAGCAGCATTCTGTGCCAAAGCACTAACATAAATTGCAAAGTTCTGCAACTTGGCGTGAGCTATGTGAATTATGCGTCTGGCCCTTCAGATTCTAGCACACTCTTCGCAACCACGAGGGCTAGAAAGAAAAGATAGTGACAGTTCTGTGATGCTGGACTCCGCATCCTGAATTGGATCCTGTTCCATTTCTGAGGGATCCACAGAGCCCTGGATACTGTCTTGCCAGATGCTAGAATCTGTTGTTACAGCTATATGGGGAAAGGGGCTGTCTGTCCCGTCCCCTTTTGTGCTAGTTGGGCTCCAAGCAGGCTACGCTTGTGGTGCCTCTTCAGGCAGACACAGATGTGGCTCGACTGCATTTAGGCAAGGCCAAGGCCAGGTGAAATTCCCTGAACCAAGCACTGCCTGAAAGGGAGCTTTTGCTTCAGTGACTTGCAAAAGCCTTCTGCATCGTGGCCAGCCTAGTCTTGCAGCTCCAAGGAGCCACCTTTCCCCTTTTGAAGCAGGGACGGGGAACATTTTTAAGCCCGAGGGCCGCAGTCCCTTCTGGGCAGCCTTCCGGGGGCTGCATGCCAATGGTGGGCGGGACCAGAGGCGAAAGGGGGGGCAACAGAGTTAAACATTACCTTTGTGGAGTAGCTCAGGTCCCAAAAAGCCCGTACCCACTCTCTCTGCTCCATATAGACAAGAAAGAAGCATGATCAGAGTTCAGGGGCACATTTCAGTCTGGCAGCACCACTCGGGGCCAGGGGAGAGTTCTGAGGGCCAGGTTGAGAGGGCTGGGGGCCACATTCGACTCACAGACCGGAGGTCTCGCCCCCACTGCCTGAAAGTGCCATTGCCTTGTTCAGCTGCTGGTGGTTTCTCCAGCATGGGGGTGAGGGTTGGCTGGCTCTGAAGTGTCTGGGATTGCCCACCTCTTGGCCTGGGAAGGAGGAGGAAGGCTCCTTGCTCTGATTGCCTGCTAGTTTTACCAGTAGGGGAAGCAGGGCGGGGGGCTGCCCTAGCTCTGCCCCACAGCCTTTGATGGGATGCTTATGATAACTTTGAGAGGAAGCTAGATGTACGTATAGCTAAAGCAGACCCAGCCAATGTATGTGCAGCTAACTCAGTTCATTTCTCTCCCCCCCCCCCACCTGTTTCCCAGATATTAAAAGAGTTAAAACCTCTAGCCTGGATTTTTCTGAGTCAGAATTTGCCTGAGGTTGCTTATCTCGCCTACCTGATCTACACGGTAAGTCGTGCCAAGGGTTTTGTTGATTTAATGAGAAGGAAGGGCAGGGGGAATTCTTCCAGTCCTCAAGATGCTGATTGCTAGTGCAAGCAAGTTAAGCCCCTGGCTTGGCTGCCTTCGTGTGGGCCCTTTTTCTGTAGGGGCTGTTCTGAAGGAAGGGCTGCGTGTTCCCAGAGTGCAGGCAACTGGCCGTCTCACCATGTAAAGTTGGGTTGTTTTAACGCTTTATTTTTAAGAAGGAAGGTTGCTAGCCCCTATGGTTCCAGGTCTAGGCTGTGTGGACAAATATGCAAAATCGAAGCAGCCGATACCGACTATCAACGTGATCCAAACTCCTCTGGGACAAACCTGACATTTCAGATCTTGTATCCAGCCAAGTCCTCCTCAGAGGAGACCCATTGAACTGAATAGGCCTAGGTTAGGCATGATTGTTAACTGCAGACAGCCTACCCTGAGTAAGGTGGGCATTGGACCCAACTCCCGGTTTCTTCGTTAACATTTCCTATGTACCAGGAAACTGTGTTTTGTGCCTTATCTTTATGAGAAGGGAGAGGAGAGTGCACTAGCCGTTGGCTAATTCCCAGGCACTTAAGCCACAGTAGGTCCCACAGGGCGGGGGGGGGGGGAGTTGTGGGCTGCATCTGACCCATACAGGGTGTGAGGAGAATCAGAACTTACAGGGTTAAACAGTTCTGTGTGACGTCTCACATTCTGAGGCGTGGTTTGGTTCACATATGGGAATCTTTCTTTGTGTGTGAGTTTCCTTTCGTTTTTGGCTGAGAGGCGAGAAAAATGCCTGCTCTCTCGCCGGGACAGATTTATGATGTTTTCTTCTCATTAAAGGCTGTTAGAGATTAGCAAGAAGCCTGCGTTCAGTCTGATTTATTATCCACACACAAGGCAACACTTTCTACCTATCGGCACTAGCGTCCATCAGCACAGGGGAAGTGTGCCGGGCGCCATCTTATCTCACACAGGGCCCCCACTCTGGGTTGCCTGGTGACTGCTGCTTGGAGCACGATTTACCTGAGGGAAGAAAACCCACAAGAATGGCTCTCCCCATGTACCTTCCTTCTCCTCAGCCTCTGTTTGGGGGCGGGCAGTGTAGTCAACGGGACGCGAGTGGCACTGTGGGTTCAACCACAGAGCCTAGGACTTGCCGATCAGAAGGTTGGCGGTTCGAATCCCTGCGACGGGGTGAGCTCCCCTTGCTCGGTCCCTGCTCCTGCCAACCTAGCAGTTCAAAAGCATATCAGAGTGCAAGTAGATAAATGGGTACCGCTCCGGCGGGAAGGTAAACGGTGATTCCGTGCGCTGCTCTGGTTCGCCAGAAGTGGCTTAGTCATGCTGGCCACATGACCCGGAAGCTGTATGCCAGCTCCCTTGGCCAATAAAGCGAGATGAGCTCTGCAACCCCAGAGTCGGTCATGACTGAACCTAATGGTCAGGGGTCCCGTTACCCTTTACCTTTTTTAATGTAGTCAACAGCACCAATCACAGCTGGGGAATGGGGACAGGGAGAAGCGGGAGAGGGAGAGCTGACTAGTACACCAATCCTGTTGCTTCTTGGCTGTGCCCAGTGCCAATCAGCTGGCAGGGGACGCAGGGAGGATGCTGAGAGCTCAATGTACCATTAGGGCAAGCTTAGGTCCCACAACTCTTTGTACAGAAGTTGCAGTGGGGCTGGGAGAAGAGTGAATGTGTGGCTCTTATTCCACCACAACATGCATACTTTAGGACTCAAAAAGGCCAACCATTGCAAGTTTAACATGAGCATCTGAATTGGTCCAATAGACCCAACAAGATAAACACTCAAAATGGTGGGACTAATAAATTATTGTCCCTCCACTAACTGGGGTGTATGTGTGGCTTATTTAATCCAAAAGCCCCTGAGAAAAATGCACTACAGATGCCCATCCGGTGCTGCTCCCACATTTCCAATGACTTTTGCTCGCCCTTGGAAGCGGTTAACTCAAGCCGGGCTCAGAACATTCCAGGATTGCGGCCAAACGCTCCCACGTCCCGCCATCGCCAGGCATCCGGGGGTTAGCGTCAGGGTGCTCAAAAGGCTTCTGAAATCCCTCTGTGTCAGGGCGCCCTGGGATTTTGCTTCCGGTCAAGGCAAAGCAGGGAAAATTCAGACACAGCAACAACCCTCTCTCTTTTTAAAAAATGCATCACAGAGACGGTCCTCAGGCAGCCAGCTCTGAACGTGTATCAGCAGGAATAAACAAGGGATTAGAGGGGAAGAGCCCCAGAAGTTTCACCCACAGATAATTTCTCCAAAAGGCACAGAAGCCAGGAGGTCCGGGAGATTGTGTATTTAAAGTGTTGCCCCACTTTTCAGCCGAAGGGACGGTCTCTGCCTTCGGCACGGTAGCATTAAGGTTTTGTGCTTGAGCTTTCTTTTCTCTCTTCCCTCCCCTTCCCTTTTTCTTTGCATGCTTTATGAGATTGTGAACAGGGGTGGGGTGGGGGGCAAGGAAGGGCCATCTTTGAGCTCGTTTTGGAAGCTGCTCAGAGAATCTTTTTGGCTGAAGCGGGGCAGGTTGGGCCGGGTGACCCCCTCCCCTCCTTGCAACACCATCTTTACCTCTATCCAAGGAGAGGTGCAGTTGCACTGCTAGATTAACCGATAGACTGTCTCATAAGACAGACTCTTCTTTGGGTAACTCAGTGGTAGGGCATCTGTCTTGCAAGTGGAAGGTCCCAGGTTCAGTCCCTGGCACCTCCAGGTATGGCTGGGGGAGGTCTCCTGTCTAAAACCAGGGTTTCTGAAACTTGGGTCGCCAGCTATTATTGGACTACAACTCCCATCATCCCAGACTACTGGTCCTGCTACCTAGGGATGATGGGTGTTGTAGTCCAAAAACAGCTGAAGACCCAAGTTTGGGGAAGCCTGATGTAAACAATACTGAGCTAGGCAGACCAGTTATTTGACTCTGAATGCGGTAGCTCCCTTTGTTCCTGTGCCAGCCAACAGAAACTTAGCCCAGTCATGAGACTCCCGTGATCCTTTGGGAACAGAGTTGGCATCTCATCGCTCCCCTAGGGAGCCATCATCTTGGCACTTAACACAACGGAAATGAAACCTGCTGTTTCAGAATGATTTGTTCACACGCCAGCGGCTCGGATTGGTTGCTGCACTGAAACTGGAAAGCTTTTCGCTTTCTTCGGAGGCAGAGGGGTGGTTGGTTTCTTGATGTTATAGCAGCAGCAGCACAGGGATCTCAAGGACTGCAATGCTTTCCAAAAACTGGCCGTCTGACAGCTTCTTCTCTTGCCACAGCTGTGTGGAAAGCAGCAGAGCTTTATGGGAAAGGTCAAGCTGGCCTGGCTAGTTGGGAAGAAGGAGTGGGCGTGGGAGATGAGAAGGTCAGCGGAGGTGAAGGGATTGGGATTGCAAGTCCAAGATGGAAGTGAGAGAGACAACACAAGAGATTTTAGGGCATGGTGCTCTTGTTGGACGGCTGTCCCATGTTCTGTTTTCAACGCCATTCAAAACAAACAAAAAACTAGAACATTTTTTTCTGGGGGGGATGTCATTAGTTTTCATAAATATGGTGAGCCTGCCGGTCAAGCCAACGGCCCATCTAGTCCAGCATCCTGTTCTCACAGTGGCTGACCAGATGCCCATTCTGGGAAACCTTCCATCAGGATCCGAGCACAAGAGTCCTCTCCCTCTTCTGTGGCTTCCGGCAACTGTTCAGAAGCATTACAAGCACAGCCATCATGGCTAGTATCTTGCGATAGCCCTTTCCGCCGTGAATTTATCTAATCCTCTTTTAAAGCCATCCAACTTGGTGGACGTCTCCTGGGGGAGTGAGCTCCATAGTTTAACACTGTGTTGCATGAAGATGGAGTTTCATTTATCCTGAATCTTTTATTATTCAGCTTCATTGGATGTTAAAAGAGAGGGAGAAAAACTTTCCACTTTCCCCACGACATGCATAATGTTATAAACTTCTATTTCATCGCTTCTTACTTGCATTTTCTCTAAGCTAAAAAGTATGAAATGCCGCAGTCTTTCCTTGTAGGAGAGTTGCGCCATCCTTTTCTGAATCTTTTTCTGACTCAACAATATCTTTTTTTGAATTGAGGCAACCAGAACTATACACACTTTCCTTCTCTTTCCCTTCCCCTTCCCCTTCCCCTTCCCTGTCTGCTCTCAGTTGCTGTCAGTAACATGATTTAAATTTTTCCCAGGAATTTCCATGTTTTCTCCTGAGCCTTACTTACTTACTTACTTGCTTGTTTATTTACTTATGACATTCAAACTCTACCCTTTAGCCTGAAAACCCTCCGAGTGGCTTACAAAGTCCTGAGACTGCACTCAGGCTTGCAATCTTTTTTAAAAAAAGACATAGCACATGAGGAAAAAGGAAGGGGAGGGAGAAGGAGATAGCAAGCTCAAGCCTGAGTTCTTAGAAGTTACAGCCAATTTCAGTGGCAGTTCTGGCTGTCTTGCTGCCTGCCCCCTCGAAACATGCTTCCATCCCAGATCAGGTCCAGGAGCAGAGTCAGTGACAATATCCAGGCTAGGAAGGGGGGACAGCTCCTGCCATTCCTGCTGTATCCATACATGCTGGCAGTAGCTCTGGAAAGGGCCAGAGCTCAGTGGCAGAGCAGCTGCTTATCCCCTGCATTTCTGGACAGGGCTGCGAAGGACCCCTGTCTCAAAACCATGGAGATCTGCCACCAGTCACTGAGCCACCTGGACCCAATAGTCTGACTTGGTGGAAGGCAGCTTCCTATGTTAAGGAAAAGCCCTAGCTCAGTCATAGAGCATCCACTTTGCTTGCAGAAGGTCCAGTTCTCAGTGGTATCTCCAGCTAAGGCTGAGGGCAGGGGAAGACTCCTGCCTGAAAGCCACTGCCAGTCACTGTGGACAGTCCTGAGCTAGGCAGCCCAATGGCCTGACTGAGGACCAGCTGGCTTCCCATGTTATTCATTACATACGTATTCTGCCCCTCTTCCAAGGAGAAATTTATTTTGTCCTCATGACAATCCTGTGAGATAGGTTAGACTGAGGAAGAGTGCTGAGTGGAGATTTGAACCTCTCTCTCTCCTGATCAATACTCTTAACCACAGTGCCCCACTAGCAAAATGTTTCTGTCTCCTCTGACATTGCAAATTGCCTCAGAGCCTGTCTTCTAGATTGATTTATGCCCACTTGTTGTGGGGCCTCCATTGCCTCTCCTCTTCCTCCCCAAGCATCACTTCTCCTGCAGGTGCATCATTTCACCCCCGGCTGCAACGTTGGGTAGATGGGACAATTGTCCATCTTGCCCATTTCATTCCTTTCGTTTCTCTCTCTGAAAATGTTATTTCTTTACGTGGAATGTGCTTTCTTCCCAGGTGATCGAAGAGTGGGGACAAGGGAGTTCCTATGCGCTGGAAGCGGCTGTCATCACCTGTTCCTGCATCTCTGTGATGATCAAAAGTGTCCTGTTCTGGGCGTTGTTCCATGTCTACCACAGCTTTGGGCAAGGGCTGAGAGAAAGGAGTGAGTATTGGAGGAGATTAATCCAGGGGGAGGAAAAACAAATGGACACGTACATAGAAAAGCCCAGAGAATTCAGGGATTGAAGGCAATGGGAGCAGGATGGACCAATTATGTCCAGCTCATGGGTTTCACTGGAGCATCTGTCTGGGCAGAGTGAAAAGAACTTTATCTCCCCCTTTCCAAATTCATATTAAGCAGCTGGCATGTATTTATTTGAAGCATTTTACCCTGCTCTGCAGCTAGGGTGGATGGGTGGGAGGAGAAGGCTCCCAGAGCAGTTTCCAAAACTCAGTAGTAAGATAAGTCTTGCCCTCAGGCTTACAATCTAAAAGGCACGACAGAAAAGGAAAAGGGATTGGGATTGGAAGGCAAATTCAGGCTGGAGGTCTTACAGAGGTTTTAGTACTGATTAGCTGGAATGGACATGGGTGGCGCTGTGGTTAAACCAGAGAGCCTAGGGTTTGCCGATCAGAAGGTTGGTAGTTCGAATCCCCGTGACGGGGTGAGCTCCCGTTGCTCGGTCCCTGCTCCTGCCAACCTAGCAGTTTGAAAGCACGTCAAAGTGCAAGTAGATAAATAGGTACCGCTCTGGTGGGAAGGTAAACGGCATTTTTGTGTGCTGCTCTGGTTCACCAGAAGTGGCTTAGTCATGCTGGCCACATGACCCGGAAGTTGTACGCCGGCTCCCTCGGCCAATAAAGCGAGATGAGCGCCGCAACCCCAGAGTCGTCCGCGACTAGACCTAATGGTCAGGGGCCCTTTTCCCTTTTTAGCTGGAATGGAAGAGAGTTCAAGGAGAAGTGGAGGAGTGAAACTTATTACTATTTATTAAATTTCTATACCACCCTTCATCCGAAGATAACTGGACAGTTTACAAAAACAATACCTTAATAACAGAAACAATAACCCCCTGTACAAAGGTTTAAAGGCTACAGATTGTTTAATTCGCCAATTCCTGTGAGAAGAGGAATGTTTTTGCCTGGCACCTAAGGATATGGAATGAAGGTGTGAGGCGAGCCTCCTTGGGGAAAGCATTCCACAAGTGGGGAGCCACCACAGAAGAGGCTTGTTCTCGTGTTGCTGCCCTCCAGACCTCTCGTGGAGGAGGCACATGAAGAAAGGCCTCAGATGATGAGTGCAGAGTCTGGGTTGGTTCATATGGAGAGAGGCGGTCCTTGAGGTATTGCAGTCCTGTGCCGTTTTAAGACTTTGTAGGTCAAAACCAGCACTTTTGAGTTGGGCCCAGAAACCAAATGGCAGCCAGTGCAGTCGGTTGCTGGTCTCTCCACTGAAGTTGATGCAGCAGCCCTGCTTCCCATCTCTCTCCCTCTGATGCAGCCTCCTGGAATGGCTGGCAACAGAGAGGAACCTGATGGAGCCAGCAGAGCTGATGGAGAGATTCTGCAGTGCTCTCTTCCTCACCCTCTGCTATAGCCTGATGGAATGCTAGCTGCTCCTGGACACTTGAGGAAGGAGCCTCATTTAGCCCATCCAAATGATGGAGACGGCATGCTGATTGATAGAGAAGGCCACCAATCAGCACAAAACACCCGGTGCATTCGGTGCGCCTTCCCTGCAGCATCAGTGTAGTGTGTATTGCCAAAGTGGCTACAGAAGGAGCTGCCTAGCATACTAAGAAATGGCCAGCTAGCCAGGATGACTTTGTGATACCTCCACCGTCAGAGGCAGTATGCCTCTGAATCCCAGTTGCCTGGGAATTGCAAGTAGGGAGAGTCGCTGTTGCACTCTTGCTGGTGGGCTTCCCATTGAGCCACTGTGAGAACAGGATGCCGAAGCAGATGAGCCACTGGCCTGATCCAGTAGGCTCTTTTAACGTTTTTTTAAAAATGGTGAGATTCTTCCTATCATTTACCACGACTCCTTTCCCCACCTCTGCAGTGTTTTCTTCCTATGGAAGGATTGACTCGTGAAGCACGATGCCTTCTCCGGGTGCGAGGCAGCACTCTTACAAAGTGAAGGTGTGCTGCGGGAGATCAGCTCCCTGCTCCGACCCAAGAAAGTGGGGCTCCGAAAGGCAGGTCGTAGCAGGAGCAGCTTGCCCACAGTTCAACTGAAGACGTTTGCACAACCCTCCACCTCCTGGGGCTTGCTGCGGGAACTCTGCTCCATCAAGTTTGAGTCCTTTTGCCAAACAGCTCCTGCATGCAGCAACCCTGTCAAGATTCCTCCGGTGTGTTTGTTTGTTTACGCTAGATACCACTTCACCCATTACCCCGCCTTCGAAACAGCTGCCACGACGACCCCCTCCTGCCGTGGCTTGCCTCCCAAGGGTGAGTGTTGCCAACGGACCATTCATTTGGTGCTTTCTTCCTCAAGCGCAATCCTACACCTAGATTAGCTTTGGGCATTGCAAACCTGGCGGGGAGGGCCTAAGTGACAGCCCCAGCACTGTACGCCCTCATTTGCCGTATTTCACTGCCGAGAGCCTCATCCTGGCAAATGAGGAGCTGACAATCCTCCAAAGTTTTATCTGTTTTAAGATGACAGCCCCATCCAGTGAAATTTATGCCTCCCACATAAGAACCAAAGATTAGAAATCTAGCAGAAGAAAACCAGAGGCAGCTTGATGCTTTCGTGGGCTACTTAAAAAGTTGTGCGAGGACCACATGCAGCCTTTGGGATGCACCACCTCTAGATGTTCTGGACTGCAGTTCCCATCAGCACCAGGCACCGCTGGCTGGGGCTGATGGGAGTTGTAGTCCAAAACATCTCATGGGCACAAGCTCAGCAAAGGCCGCTCAAAACCCAGCGCCTCTGCGGTTGCAAAGCCATCTTGCCTGCCATTAACCCAAATCCAAATGGGTGTGTTTGGTTTGAAACTGGAAATAGGGCTCAAACTGCAGAACCACCGTGACCCCTATGGCCAGCCCCATCTAGCCTATAACCTATAGCCCTGGCAGAACAACACTCAAGTACTGATGTTGGTGTGTGCTGAAGTTACCTGCTGGCTTCCGTGCTGCTGAAGACCTTCACGGTGGCAAGACACACTGTTTTTACGTGTCTTGGCACTCTTGGCCTCTGGTCCCAACCCTTTGGTGGATGGTCGAGGACCTGAGAAACAGGAGAGCCTCAAGTTCCAGTTTTGCCCCAGGAAGAGTAGCTGATTCAGCACCATCAGAATGGTTGAAGATTTGGGGCAAAGGGAAGGCACCTTCCCCAAAGGTTGCATGGAGAAGGGCTGCCCCCCACCCCAGCCAACTCCAGAATCTGACTCCAAGGAGTATGTTTGTGCCTTAAAACAGGAGAGAGATTCAGACAGGCATGAGGAATCTGTGGCTCCCCAGATGTTGCTGCCCAGTGCCTACCATCCCTGACCACCAGCATCTGGAAGGTGGCACTAAAGCTGCTGTGTGGGGAAGCTCTGGCCCACCAGCTGTGCCGAACTCCCGGCTCCCATCAGCACCAGCTTGCATGTCCAGTGGGAGTTGTAGTTCAGCAAACAACCAGAGGCTTCCCCACACACCTGCACCAAAGCAAGGGGTGAGCAGCTTGTGGCAATTCCCCATATGTTCAACTATAGCTCCCAACATTCCTGACTGTTGGCTGGGGCTATTGAGTGTTGCAAGAACATTGGGGGGGGGGGGGTCCCCACAGGTTCTTCCATGCCTTTGCTAATCCTACCCCACCCTGGAAATGCTCGGCCTACAGCACTTTGGGGAGAGCTCTCCTTCCACACGGGGCTCTCAAGAAAACTGGAGCAGCATGGCCAGCTTGACACTGGCCCCAGTCTTCCTGTTGGCTTAATAGGCCCCCCTAGAGGCCCTTGTGGGCTTGTCTACCCCACTTTCCTCGAAAAGACAGCTGAACACACATCAACCCTCAGCGATGGGAGTCTGCCGCTTTGTTCCACGGAACAAAACCTGCAGTGCTACAAAGGGAAGGTAGACCTTCCCCGAGCCCCACGGAGGCACAGGCTGTTTTTTTGCCCGTTTAGGGAAACCATGCATCCGGAGCTGGGTGTCTTGGTGCCTGCAAGATGCTTTGCCTTGGAAGCCTTTGTTTCAAGGACAGCCTTTGCCAACCTGGTTCCCTCCAGATGTTCTGGCCTACAAACCCCAGCTGTGCTGGCTGGGGCTGATAGGAGTTGTAGCCCAGAATATTTGGAGGGCACCAAGTTGTGTGTGTGTCTGTGGGACACTTTCCTTGAAGCTGCCCACAAGCTGCTTGGACAGTGCTTCCACCTCCCACTTGCTAAAGCTTCAGCAGTTTGCTTCTGTCGGTATTCGTGTGGCTGACTTCTTGCTAAATCCCAAATAATTTCTCTGCCTCCTAACCTGATTTCTTCCCCTCACACCCTAAATTATTATTTTTGTCCTAATTTTTCAAACTAACCAAGCCTATGTGAGTGTCTTAACTGATGCGCTTTTCAACAGCAGTGAGGGTGGTTTTTTTTAATTAAGGAAAAAGAATGTTTAATACAGTAATTCAAAGCTTTGTTAATTTATTAAGAGGTTTGTTACTGGCCTTGTATTTTTCAATAAAGTGTCAATGCCACCAATTGGAGGGTTGGTTTGTTTTTCAGCGATGCCTATCCAAAAAGGAAGCAATTAAAAACAACCCCAAAATATTAAATTTGCACATAGTGAGATTACATACTGCCCATTACTTTCATTGTTAGTTGCCACACAGTGGGGTTTGCTCAATCCTTGTTTGCCTCGATCGACTCAGTTCTTGTTGAAAGCCAACAAGCTGCGTAGAAAAAATCTCCTCCCTTCCCATTCCACAAAAAAGATTGCCGTTTATTTATTTTTAAGAGTTCTTTCCACATCTCTCCTTTCTATTTACTTTGCTCCCGCCTGTTATATCTCAACCACCAAAAACTCTGCACAAACATCGCCCTTTAGAAGGAACACCATGGCATACTTGTGACAAAACGAACAATTATCCGTCTACTGGAAGGGTAACCTTTCCTCAATGGAAAGCGGGCTCATTCCCAACCCATGTTCCCTGTAATGTTTCCACTTCCCTTTAATCTTTCAAAATGGTGGCACTCCCGCCAACTGTTAACCCTCATGGGAGCTTCCGCTTAAAAGAAAAATGGCCGCCAACTGGAATGGCTTTGAGTGGGCAAATTCATGGAGGGTAAGGCTTTCAGTGGCTATTAGCCATGATGGTCAGAGGCAGTTTCTGAATACCAGTTGGTGGAAAACGCAGGAAAGGAGAGCACTCTTCTACTACACAAGCATCTGATTTGCCACTGTGAGAACAGGATGCTGGAATAGGTGGCTCATTGGATTAATCCAGCAGATTCCTCTTACACTCTCTAGTTTCCATGGTGCTTCTCAACCCAGAGATAGCCCATGTGGTTGGTCATCCCTGACGACTGGCCATGGTGGCAAGGGATGATGGGAAGTTGGGAGCCCAGCACATTTGAAGGGCAGATTGGTTCACCGTTGCTGAAAACATGAAAGCAGACATTAAGAGGACTGATGCAGTAGGCCCAGTCTTGATCTCTCTCTCCCCTTCTACAAACCTTTGAGATTAACCAAGACATAACTCTTATTTCCTTTACTTGTGGGCCCCCTGCAACAAGGCACTGTGTTTTAATGCCTTGCAAAGAGCAAATAATTTTTATTTTAAAAAATGCTACGGCACAAACACCAACTTTGAAAAAAAAATGGTTTATTGAAAAGGTCTGGAAAATAGTTTTGCTCTCTCAGCAATATTTAACAAGTCTTTTTCAAAGCGGTAACAATATGAAACGATAGGCTTTTTTAATTTTTCCTTTATAAAGTTCGGAACTCTGGGCGGTGTGCCATGTCATCAACACTTTTAAAGTTTAGAGTAAAACAAGGCTTGCCTCTTTGGAGGGGCGGGGGACCTCTGACACACAATGAATGAACCACATCAGGCCTACTCCAGGGCTAAGGAACCTGTGGACCTCCTGGTGTTACTAGACTCCCAGAGTTGTACCCAACGAGATTAATGACCTTGACAAACTTGGGTTCAAGGGGTCTGCTCTTGAGTAGGTATACAACCCCCCCGCCAAATCCCCCCAGCCTCAGCCAGCAAGGCCAATAGTCGGGGACGATGGGAGGTTGGATTCTAGCAGCATCTGTGGGGCTGTGTATTCCCTTCTCTGCTACACCCAACAAGGCTGCCATGTTTTAGGAGGCCTGGAATGGGCACCTATGCAAAGCATTGTAAAGGAAAAGGAGCAGGCTTAGGCCAGGGATGTCAGCAGGTCTTCCAAGCAGAAGTCACACAAGACAAGTGGGGAGCCTATTGGATTGGTGGATGATCAGACCTGTTCACACACACCCCCCCCGACATTTTAACTAACACTGAATTAAAGCAAAAGCCAAGGACCTCTTTGGAGATCCAACCGACATGCCATATTCTCAGCACACCTACTTATTTCTGCAATGCAGAAGGGACCCAAGGTCCCTTCCAACTCGGCAATGATTCTACGGTGACTCCCTGTGAACAGTTCCCTCGCCTGACTGTACTTCCACATTCCGGTCAGGACCCCCATCCTGCAACTTTCCCGGCAAGCTGATCTATCGGTTCACCATTCTGCTAGCTGCTTGTTTTTACTCATCCAACCTGCCCGTGAAGGGGTGGTGGGCAGGGAGAGATTGAGATCTAAACACCTAGCAAATCAAAAACAAGTCAAAAAACCCCACCAGCTACTTAGCTGAAACAAGAACTCAGAATACAGGAAGGTGGTGTTTGTTGACCTCAGCTTTGGTGCTTCCTTGAGAGGACAGTGTTGAGGAGGGGTTGCAATAAGGAGAACCTAGCTTTTAACTTCTCCTGCTCCCTCCTTGCCTACACCTTCCGCTTACTCATTTTCTCAGCCTAGAAAACGGGGCTTTAATATTCCCCACGGCAGGTAGCATGTAGAATGAAGCTCTGCGCAACCGACAACCGTCGGCAGATTGTCTGTTTCCCAGGAGAAGCGATGGCTGTAGTGTTAATGTTAAATGGGGTTTTACTATGGGAGCCCTTCGCTTGAACAGAAACTGGCTTGGGAACCAGTTTCCTTTCCAATCAGCGGCTAAAGAGGAAGACCTGCAAGAACTGCGGAAAATCAAACAGGCCTTGTTGCTCAGTGCCCAACCACATGATGGGATGGCGCCCAGCCAAACTCTCAACCTTGCAGAGGACAGACAGCAGTTCCCAACAGCAGATGCAAGGACCAGATGAGGCCCCCATGAACTGCCTTAAGGCAATGGTGCACTGCAAGGGTGGCAGGAGCTTTGGCCCTCCAGATGTTGCTGAACTACAGTTCTTGACATCCCTGGCCACTGACCATGCTTGCTGGGGCTGATGAGAGCTGTAGTCCAGCAATACCCAGAGGGCTAAAGGTCCCCCACCCCTTAGTACTGAAAGCGAGGAAGCAAAAATGCACCCCATGCCACACCCAGGATGCCACCTTTAATTGCAACAGTACAGCCAGAAGGTCCAGGTACAATTTTTTTAGGCTGCTTGCCTTTCTGAGAGGTTCTGTTGCCTGCTCCCCCGTCGGCCTGCCTGCAGCAATTAGGTTAGGAGACAACCAATTAAATCAGGAAAACAGGGGAGGGGGATATTTGCTCAGGATCCCAGCACAGCAAGTTAAAGCTCACCTTTGCACTATAAGATCTCATTCGTAAACTGAATCAAGTTTGGAGGCAGTAATGCAAGACTTTTGGGGGAGACCTTATATAAAATCTTTACTTAAAACAAAAGAATCCAGGGTTGCTTTTTTAAATATCCTGAGAAACATTACTAGTTTAAATAATAAGAAGCAGTAAAGATGCCAAATTATTTTATTTTGGGGTGGGGGGAGTTTACCAAAAAAATAAACTCCCAGATTTTCTAAATAAGGCTTGTTTTATTTTGTCATGTCATCTGCAAATGAGTCTTTCCTCAGCATATTAATCCTTCAACAGACTTCATATCAAAAGGTTTTATTCAATACCAGCCCTACTTTGAGTTAGATCCATTGGTGTTAATGGACACGACTACCTTAGGTCTATTAATTTCAGTGGGTCTACTCTGAGCAGGAGGGCTTTGCTGGCTACAACCTGAAGTCCTTTATTCTGTTCCTTTTCTTAATTCTTGCATCTAAGGGTGTCGGGGGGGGGGGGAGGTCATTGCCTTTTTAAAGCAAAGCTCTATTTTCACAGATTAGAAAGCAAGACTGTGATTCAAAAACAGTGCGCACTCTGCCATCTAGAAAACCCGTGACGTAAAAAACCCAGTGGTAACATAATCATACTATAAAATATAAGCGAAACCAAGGCATCTAAAAAGCTGGTTGAAACGTCTCTCCCAAATGTTGCCAACAACATTTTGCCTGATTCAGACCCAATTTCAGAACCGGCCAACAAACCCAAATCCAATATTCTAGTACACAAAACATTTACAACAGTCGCCTTTTCACAAATATATAACATACACGTAACACAATTTAGTGCAGTTGACGCTACCGTCAAGCGCTGAAAATCTGCTTTGGGAGGAAAGAGAAAACATTCAGGGTTCTCTCCTACTCAGAAGCAGACCCACTGAAATTAGCAGATGTAACTAAAGGCTGTTCATTTCAACGGGCTTACTCTCAGCAAAACTTGGTTGGATGAAACTCGCAGGTGTATATTGTAAAACCCGTTTGTAGAGCCTGAGACCCTCAGTGGCTGATGGTCAGAGAGTTGTAGCCCAACAGGATCTACAGGCCCTCAGGCTCCTCATCCCTGTTGCAAAAGGGGTGGGTGAAACACACACTTTCCATAATGCTAAGACAGCCACGAAACCCCAACATTCATTTAGGGAGCATGCGATCTCTCTCCCCTTCCATCAAGCTTTTGTGCCACAGACAAGGACTGGCTGAGTGCATCCGATCGCTCTCAAGATCTCTGCAGAAGCGCTTGGATAAGGCAGGAGGCATGGGATGGCGATACTGCTAAAGAACATGCATGTAAACCTCAGCGGCTTAGTCTACACACATGCAGAGGCACGAGGTGGTATAGTCTTGATGTGGCAGAGATCTGGCTGTTCCACTTCAAAGCGGAGGATGCACCATGAGCGATCCTTTTTTTAAAAAAACTTGACACCAGATCACAAGACCATCAAGCAGAAAAGTAACATGCGTGACAGGTCAGCCCTACAACCCTGGCAGGTCAGATTCCCGTTCACATGATTGTATTCCCCCCCCCCCTTTTATCTGAAGGGCTGTCAGAATGGGCAACCCTTTAGCAGTAACCTTTAGTTATCGAGCTATTGTTCCACCACTTTGTACCATTGCAAGGGGTAGGCCCAAGCCTAAGTCCAAAAACAGAAAATAAATAGATTTTACCATCCCCTTTGAACTATCTTCATAAAAGCCAGGAATATGTATTTAGAAGTGTAGATCCATGAGAAAGCTTCAAATGAACAAACAACATCAGAGTGTGCTGAAGCCACCACAAGAAGAGGAAATGTGCCAGGAACATCTCCTGGTCTTCTGATTGGAAACTCCCGTAATACAACTCCCTTAATACTCTGCCTGGACATTTCTCACATGATGGCCACCCACTCCAGCATCATTCTAGCCTAGAGGCACTCAGGGCCCCATCCCAAGCAGCTGCAAGCAAGGCTTAGTGGCTCAAAGCATGGGTAAGCAAATGTCATGACCTCCAAATGCTGAGGACACAAACTCCCTTCATCCCTGGCTACTGATCAGGCTGGCTGGGGCTGATGGGAGATGGGAGTCCTTCATGTCTGGAAGACACTCCATTGGCTACCCTGGTCCAAAAAGGCAACAGCCAAGCAAGCCTGCATTCCCTGAGGGCAGCTGTGACTCCTGGCCTATCTCTGCCGACTGGGTCATTTAATAGGTGCTTGGCGACTGCTCCTTGTTGGGTTTTTAAAGACACAGAAAACACATACATTGCTGGGCCTGCAGACTTGCTTATATACCATAGCAGTATTTGCGAAGCTCACCACTCAGGCGATGCCTCCGTGTGTGGCTGAGCAAACTGGAAACCCCATGGAAATGGAAGCCCCAGCAAACTACGGCCTACAGCTCCTAGTTCTTGGCAGAAATCCACAGACCAGGACCCAAAAGAGCAGCAAAGGGGGAAGTTGCCACCCACCAGCACATTCACATAAGTCTTTCCAAATCCCTCACTGCCACATAAAAAAGATACACCCGAAGTTTGGGTGGCTTTTCTGAGAGTCAACCATCCAGGCAAAAATGGCTGCTTGTCTGGAAACTGTAGAAACCCCAAAATGTACTGGTTTTGTTTTGCCTTTTTAAAGAATCCCAATACATTTCTCATATGACAGTGAAGTTTTAACCTTCAGATTTTGCACAGCTCAGAGGAAACATCTGTGCAAGCCCAGCTGAAACCAAAAGGTATGTACACATAAGTACACAAGTGCTTTTGGCACACAGGCCTTGTGATTTCACCAGCAATGGTTTAAGGAGGCATTTGACGTTCCCAGTTATTCACCCAACAGGTGACAACTGCCTGCATGTCCCAGTCCAACCAATTCCCAACTTCGTCTTTCATACAGAGGTCGCCTTTGTCTTAATGTTGCTGATCACATCTAGAGTTGATCTATGAACACTCATCTTGACAAATTTCTGCAATTCAAAACCTGTCTCCCTCCTTCCAACCCCCTCCCCCAACAAGACCTACTTATTTTTGATCACCATCAGGGAGGTGTAATAAAGTTCCTACAAACACATTTAAACAAAGATGGTGGGAAAATATCCTGGGGTGGGCGTAGGAATCCCTGCTCTAAGCAGCCATGAAACCACATTTCTTGTGAGCCAGAAAAGAAAAGAAAAAAGTGTGGGGGGGGGGGAAGAGTGGCAATCAAGAACGGATTGATCCTCTTCACTTTGCCAGAAATAAGTGCACAGAACTGAAGATTTGAAAAACGTAAGAGAAAATGTTTTAGTGCCCCTTTAACCAACATTTGCCCGACCCACACAGTGGCCAATAAAGAGAATCTGGGGATTTGCCGATAACCGGGAACAAAAGTCCAAGGAAACATCATTCGTTTTTAATAAGGCTTTTGCAAAAAAAACCAAAAACTTCTTTCTAGGAAACACGTTGTGCGGAAAACACATTGCACATTGACGAACAAACATCGGACATTTCTAATGTGCCCCGACGAAAAGTATCTCCGCTCATTTCTCTCTCACCTCAAGCTCTCCCGACAGACAGAAAAACAACGACATGATATCTGGTCATCAGCAGAAGAGACTGATATGAGGTACATCGCTGTATTTAAAAAAGTTATTATATATATATTTATATAATATTATATTATATTGGTCTACTCCCCAGAGCTACAGGCTTAAAAACATGTTTTTGTACAGAAGGGATTCGGCCTCCCATGATCCTCTGCTAGTGCCAACACTCAAAACTCCTCTTCTTCGTCTATAGCAAAGTTGTTCTGCTTTTTCCGGACGTTCCAGTGCAAACATTCGGCCAGGCTATCAAACCAGTCACTTACGGGGTCTTGGAAACAGATTGAAGGGAGGGGGTAACAGGAGGTAGTAATGCTGATGCTGTAAGAGACAGAATTGTTATTAGGGCTGGCCTTCAGCTCAGGACAGGTTCAATGGAGGATAAAAGCTTATTTATTCCACTTGTGAATTGCTTCCTCGATGGGTCTGAATGATGGACACCAACCCTAAAGTTGCACAGGGTTGTATCCAACACGAGCCCTGTTCAAAGTAGACCCACTGAAGTGAGTGGACACAAGTCAGAGTCATCCTAGTCAGAGAATGCCTTTATAATTTTGCCAGGCATCTGTGGCCTTTGTAGGTACAGTAGCACCTTGTCTTACGTTACCCTCGGGTAACGTAAACTTTGGGTTGCAAAAGCGGCAAACCCGGAAGTGTTTTGCCATGCACACATGCACAGAAGCGGTCCCTCCGGTTGCGGAAACCTCGGGATCTGACCGGAGCTCCGGAATGGATCCCGTCTGCAACCGGAGGTACCACTGTCCTAAGAAGAAAGCCTGCTCCCAAGGCAATTTGACTGCACTAAAGCAGGTGGAAGCTGTGCCTACCCCAGACATTGCTCAACTACAGATCCCATCATCCCTGACCCCTGGCTATGCTGGATGGGTTTGTTGGGAGTCCAACATCTGGAGGGACCAGTTTCCCCCCACCTCTGCAATAAAGCAGGATTGGCTGTTGGGCACTAGCTTTTCTAGATAAAGCAGATGTTGTCTTCCTTTAGGAATGTTTTCTTTTGAAATGTTTAAGGCTTGTTGTTGTTGTTAACTTTGGGGTGTTAAAATGTGCATTTTGTAGCTGACCTCCTTTTGTAAAGCTTTCTTTGAGAAATATAAAGTATATATTCAAAGAAACGTCATTAACAGGAATCTAAAATATTGTCTTCATTTCCCATTAATGATGTTGCTTTGAATGTATACTTTATATTTGACTTTCTTCAGTAATGTTCTATTGCAGACTGCTCTATTGGATGCTTGAATGAGTTGTAAGCCGCTCTGAGATTTCCCCCCTTAAAAATATTAAGTGCTATAGAAATGATATGAAGAATAAGAATGAGAATGTTTGCTGAAGTCACGTCCACACCGTTTAAGGCACACTCACACCACTTTAATAGTCAGGGCTTCCCCCCTACGCCAAAGAATCCTGAGAACTTTAGTTTATTAAGGGTGAAGATTTCACAGAGCTACAGTTCCCAGCACCATAGCAAACTCCAGTTCCAAGGATTCTCCACGACTGCTAAAGTGGTGTAAGAGTGCTTTAAATGCATGGTGTGGACGTGACTCAAGTCAGGCGTTCCTGCTCTTCCTCATATATTTAGCGACAGAAGAGTGGCACAGAGAACTCAGAAGGGCATCCTCACCTGTCCCCGTGGCAGATCTCCTGCCTCTTCCGCCCATCAAAGGAAACCCACGCTGTATTCCTGGCTTCGGGAGACAGCATGATCTGAGGAGAAGGGGAAAGCACATTGATTTCCGGGATCTAAATTTTTTAGATTTCTGTCTGCTGGATCAGGCCAATAGGCCTGTTCTCACAGGGACCAGCCAGATTGCCCATGAGAAGCCGGCCAGCACAATCTGGGTGGAACAGCAACTCTCCCCACTTGAAATTGCCAGCAAGTGGCACCTCCAACAGTGGAGGCAGAAGGCCGAGCCCAGGGGAAGGCAACCTGATTTTTCCATACCGCCTTTCAAACAAAGCAGCAAACTGCTTCAGCAGAATCTGACCTTTCAGTAGGGTTTAAACATGTTTTGGCACATTGCTTAAGAAAGCAATAACCTCTCTGGCTGCCAGGAGGGAAGGCGGGTGTGTGAGAGAGAGCTGGATTTTATACCGATGTTTTGTTTGGTTACATAACAGGCAGCTTAAAGCTTGTTTGTTTGGTGGGCGGGAAAGCTTTCTAATTCATTAATCGTTAGGCATTTTTATCCCTCCCGCTTTTCAGTCTAAGAGACACGACACAAAAGGAACAAAGGACTGGGAGGGAGAAGGAGGAAAAAAAAGGCAAGCTCAGGCGACAATTCTCAGGGGGGGAGATCTCGCAGCGACTAGCAGAATTTGGAGAGGGAAAGGAAACTGATTAAGGACCCACCTTCAGCTCCACCCCAGCAGGAACGACAATGGGCCGGAAAGAGAGCGAGTGTGGGCAGATTGGGGTGATCATGATGGCAGGGACATTCGGGTGGATCATTGAAGCGCCTGCAGCAGCGGCGTACGCCGTGCTGCCCGTGGGTGTGGAGACGATGACACCTGAGCGGAAAGAGCAAGCGCAAGTCACAATTATAGCCTCGCCTGTTCTTTATAGGCTTAGGACTGGGAACATCCCTTTCAACAGGACTGTGCAACCAATATTGTTGGGACACTCACCCATTCAAAGCAGTTAAAAACAACAGTCTATTAAGAGCTGGGGAGTGGGGCAGAGGCAGTTCAACCACCCAGCTAATGGACGTCCTGCCTGCAAGGCCATGGGGCCTTCTGAGAAGCCTCCCATGTAGGAATTTGATGCAGGTGCAATGGAAGGGAAGGGAAGGGAAGTGGAACTTGCCAACCAACCTTACCTACCTAGGGGCAGGCAGATCTTAGAAGTGCAGGCAGGATAATTGTAAGGGTGCAGCCGCTCCAGTAAACAGCTTGGGGGCAAACCATTTAAGGACCTAAACAGAGCTCAGCTATGAATGCTCTTAAGGGGTACAGGAAGGCGCCTTAGCATAGGAAGTGCCCTTATCCTGAGACAGACTCCATCTAGCTAACAACTGCCAACACTGACTGGCAGCAGCTCCTGAGGGGTTTCAGTCCCATCTCGAGATGCCAGGCATGCAAAGAAAATGCTCTCCAGCCCCCAAAGGAGGCAGGGGGCCCACTCTGCTCTCTGGCAAACAGAAAACGTGCTTACCATCTCCTTGGACTGTGGTGATAAGGTGCCCATCTAGAAAGACGTCCACGTTGGAAAGATATGAGGAAGGGCCCCGGTCCACCACAACTTCATTCAGGACCTGCCGACAGGAAATGCAGATGATGGAACGGAACAGTTACGAAAGAGGTTAAGTTACAGGTAGGTAGCCGTGTTGGTCTGCCGTAGTCGGGGGGGGGGGGGATTCCTTCCAGTAGCACCTTAGAGACCAACTAAGTTTGTTATTGGTATGAGCTTTTGTGTGCATGCACACTTCTTCAGATACACCATTTTTGTTTGTTTGTTTCGAAAGAGGTTAAATATTTGATGACGCTGACTAGAACTCTGAACCAGAGTCATTCTGTTTTAAGATCTACTGTATTGTGTTTGTGTGGAAGTAGTAAAATCTGTTGTGTTTCTACAGGGTTTATAAGGCTCTGGCTTTATGACTTTATGACCGATTTTTAGCATGCAGAAAGAAAGCCTTAAATGTTTTTTAATGGGCCAGCCAGCGACATTTGGAGTTGTAATCCAAAAAGTCTGGTGGACTATCCCCCCCCCCCCCCGATTTCACTTTCCAAAAGTGCTTGGTTTTTTAAAAAAAACAAACCACAAATATAAAAATAAATAATAGCAACCAGCCCTATACTGCTCTTTAACTCTCTGAAAACTGGTGGTTCTAAGATCAGTGTGGGACTGTTTGCAAAAGGGCTTTCAAACAGCCCCACACTGCTCTATACATTTCCAGTTTTCCAATGTTCAAAGAGCAATGCTAGAAGAGAGAAGCGGTTCCCATGGAAACCACTGCTAAAATGGAACTCCTCCCCTTCACTTTAACAATGGTTTCAATGGAAACCCTCCCCCCAAAAGGTGATCTCACAGCCCATCAGCTGATGGAAGATGGAAACACACCTTGTTTCAATGAAAGAACCATCAACAGCTCACTTTAAGTTCCTGATTATTCATTTGAAGCTCTGCTCTTATCTGCCACACACATGACATCAGGTGTACAGTGGGCATGGCTTGCCCAAAGTGGCCTTGTGGGACAAACAGGGAAGTCTGGTGGGCCTGAGGGCCAGAAACCCTTGACCCATTTTTAATTCTTTTTCCATTTATATCCCACCTTTCCTTCAAAGAGCTCAAGTTGCCCTTCTCCCTATTTTATCCTTACTACAATCCTCTGAGGTAGGTTAGATGCTGAGACCCAGTGAACTGGCCCTGAGGTCACACCCAGTTAGCTTCATGGCTGAGTAGGGATTTGAACTCTGGTCTCCCAGGTCATAGTCCAACACTGACCACTACGTTATGCTGGCTTTCTCTATCTACAAAGACACTTCAAGATGCTTCACGGGAAGCGAATCATAAATGTAATATATTAAATGTATTATTACATTACCATTATTAATATCATCATCAATATTATATTGTCATGCTCATAACTATATTACCAAAACCATCACTGTGGTGAGGACTTGGCAGTCCCATTAGGGGCTTCCTGGTTGGCATTGACCCCCTTGCAGGGCCTTTTCGGTGGTGGCTCCTGGTTGTGGAATGAGCTCCACAGTGAGCTGTGCCTGTCTCCATCATTATTAACTTTCAGGAGGAAAACTTCCCTCTCCAGTGAGGCATTGGGCGGCTGAAGCATACCATTCCCGGATCCAGAACACCGGATGGAATAATGCTTCTGACTGTAACTGTTTTTGGAATGTTTTTCACCGTCATTGCCCTTATAACGCTTAACTGTTTTAGAATGCTATTGCTTTGTTTTTTTTAAACAGTGGATCTGTTTGACGCCCTGGGCTCCTTCGGGAGGAAGGGATGGGATATAAATTCAGTAACTCACTAAGATTAACTTCATTGTTGTTGTTGCTGCTGCTGCTCCTGGAAGAAAAGCAAACCTCGCCCACCAAATGCACGAACCTGATATTGAGTGGCTTGCTTGAACAGTTCCTTCTCTAGGCTCGGAGAAATCAGCCCATTCTCTTCGATCCCGTTTTGAATCATTGCCTTCTTCTCCTTGTGCTCCTTGAGCACTTTCACTCTGAGCCTGCTCCGGAGAACAAGCGCTGCATTGCCTGTGGTGGGTGGAGGGTGAAAAACCACACCTTTCTAAGTAAAAGGACATAAAAAGACCTACCAACATGGGATCAGTTTAGGAGATACAGTAAGCATAGTCCCTACCAACCCCAGAGACTTATCTGTATAATAAAAATATATTTGCTACAATAAACATATAAAGGCCAAAGGGCTGTGAAGCCCAGAAAATCCAGGGGAAAGCTGCAGATGGCCCCAGGTTCAAGCCCTGACATCAAGCTCAGTATTGTCTACACCAGGGGTGGGGAACCTCAGGCTCAGGAGCCAAATATTGCCCTCCATGCCTCTCTATCTGGCCCTTGGGACTCTCCCCAGGCCAGGAAAGGAGGCTAGAGGGGAGCGAGATGGTATGTCAAACCAAGCCTATCATGCAAAGGTATTTTGCATCCATTGCTCCATCCACTTTTGCCTCTGGCTCTGCCCACCAATGTCATCAGGCCTCCCCAGAAGAGAATGCAGCTCTCAGGCTGAAAAAAGGCTCCTCACCTCTTGTCTATACTAATACCAGAAATAAAGGTAAAGAGACCCCTGACCATTAGGTCCAGTCGTGACCAACTCTGGGGTTGCGACACTCATCTCGCTTTATTGGCCGAGGGAGCCGGCGTACAGCTTCCGGGTCATGTGGCCAGCATGACTAAGCCGCTTCTGGCAAACCAGAGCAGCGCACGGAAACGCCATTTACCTTCCCACCGGAGCGGTACCTATTTATCTACTTGCACTTTGACGTGCTTTCGAACTGCTAGGTTGGCAGGAGCTGGGACTGAGCAACGGGAGCTCACCCCGTTGCAAGGATTTGAACCGCCGACCTTCTGATCGGCAAGTCCTAGGCTCTGTGGTTTAACCCACAGCGCCACACTCTGGAATTTCAGGTGAGGGTCTTTCTTAGTCATACCTGGAGATGCCAGGGATCAAACCTGGGATCTTCTGCATGCAAAGCTGCTAACTCCCTCCCACATCCCTAGTCTTAAGAGTTTGCAGCAGGGATTGGCTGCATTTGGGAGCACTAGCCTGGCGCTGTCAAGTGTACCCAATCTCATCAGGGAGGTACTGATTGATTGCAACAACCCTAATAAACTTTGTAGGCACCCGTCTGCTCAAAAGACAATGCAGTGCACCTCTAGGGATGAAGAAACTGCTGCACTGAAGTGACCTCCCTGGGGGCGCAAGCCTAGGCAGTGTGTATAGAGGTCCTGGGCTGTGCAGATGACAATAACCCTCTCTCAGCCTCACTGATGTGGTCCAAAGGAAAGCAGAGCAATACGTTTGGCACCAGCTGGGCTGCAGGAGTTGCCAGAAGGAGACCTACAAGGTACCATCCAACCGCCTTAGGACTCAACTGCTGATCTGTATAGTGTTTACTTCTGAGCCTTTTCTTCTCCCGAAGATACCCCACAAAGCAGCAGAGGTTTCTAAACTATAGATTTGTGGGTTTTTTAATAAAAATGCTGTCAGCATTACTTCTGCATAAGCAGCGCAAGTGACCGGCTCAGCACAAACCCTTACCTTCAATAACTTGAGTCACTTGGGACTGAAAGTTCTCGAAATTGAACGGGGTAAGGAATCCCAGGGAACCCAGGTGGAAAGCCATCACGGGAGGTACGCTGCCCTGGAGGGGAAAAGGGGGGGGGGGAAGAGGAGAGCATTCAGAAGCGGCACAAACTGCCCTTGGTCTTGGCGTTCAGGAGCCAAAGCTTTTAACGGTTTCAACACATTCCGCTTTTAACAGTTCCGTGCCAAAAATGTGGATGCCCAAAATATATATTTTATTTTTACCAACCACCAAAACACAAACAGTGAAACCACCCCCAGACGGCTGATACATTGGGTATACAATATTCAATAATATACATATTCAATAATATTCAGTAATAACATATTCAAATTAACTATATGTACACTTCTATATACCTTAACACTCCTCCTTCCACCAGGTTTATTAAACTTTTAACATTTTAATTGCCCTAAATTGTTCAAACCTACTCAAATAATTCAATATCTTCTCAAACCAATCCTCCTCTTTCTCACTGACCTTAAACCCTTTCATTCTATGTATCTTCACAGTTAGGTATTCCAAATTTATAATATTATTCAGTTTTTTCCGCCATCGGCTCACCCCTAGCTCTTCTGCATTTTGCCAATTACTCGCTATAACCTGTCTGGCTGCAATTACCATCAATTTTACCCATTTGCATTCCTCTTTTGTTTTTAACTCGATACTACTCAGGGTAATAAGAACCATTAATTCAGTTATTTCCACGTTCCTTACCACAATTCCCGATATTTCTATACCAATCTGTTTCCAAAATTCATTAACTAACGGACAATCCCACCACATATGACTGTATGTTCCCATCACTCCACATTTCCTCCAGCAATTCTTACTTCCAGATTTTGTAATATGATATAACCTTACTGGTGTATAACACCATTTTTGTACCAGCTTCAACCCCTGTTCCAGGATTATCCTAGAGGTCGCAACAAAGGGTGGTTGTCGAAAGATTCTTTCCCAATCTTCATCTAAAATCTGTTCCTGAGTATCTAACCTCCAATAATCTTTCAAACTTTCCTTTGGTGATTTCCCCTTTCTACCCTCTTGGTCATGCGGCAGCAAAGGCGGCTACCTTCTTCTCCCTCGGAAAGTACATAGTGCTGAAGGAGGAAGTTTGAGAAGTGGCACTTTCTGGTTTCCTCTTCCAGCTCTTTGGGCTTCATCGAGGCTCAGATTAATTCTACCGGATCAGAGTTTTGCACAGATGCCTTGGAGAAGCAAACTCTGCCTTTTATCTCTCTCTTTCTGCCTCTCCCTTGGTGGGGTGGGAGGAGAAGTGATCAGCGAGGGCACAGCTCCCACTCAAAAATCCTAATGGACCTACAAATGTTGGGTGACTCTTGGACTAAAAGGAGAACCAAAGTTGGTGGAGCTTCACTGTATAGCTGTGGCAGCCTTTTTCTCAGTCCTGCCACCTTTGCAGGCACGTTTGAGTGAGACGCAGGAGCTGCCCCATGGCTGCCCCAGACTCTAGAACTCCCTAGAGAGGCTGTAGTGGCTCCCTCTTTGTCCTTCCACTGACAGGTGGAGGCTGTTCTATTCCAGGAGGCTTTGGGGAAGTGACAGCTTTTAAGGAAAGTGGTTGTAATAGTGCCGTGCTTTTTAAAAAACAATCTGCATTTTAATAGATTTATTTTCACCTCGTTTTAATTCTATTCCGAGTTTAATCACTTTAAAATTACTATTTTTATATGCTCTTAGCTCTCTCTGTTTTATCTGTGCTGGTTTTAATATTTGTGAGCTGCCTTGAGTCCAAGTTCTGGGGGAAAGGAGGGAAACAAAGGCGGGGGGGGGGGGGAATCTTGGGCAGTCTATACTCAACACCAGGCTGTCAACAAGCCTGTGTGTATTAAATTCTGCATAGGGCTCTCCCTAGGGCTGGGTCATATGTCAATATATCATCCAAAAACCAGTTTGAAGTCCATATCGTGATAGCAGTTTCATAATTTTTGGCCTGACAACCTATCGCAAATCATGCTATGTGTGCGCGTGTGCTATGCAAAAAAACACAACGCAAGAAAAACCGTGAAGCCAGCCAATGCATCTACATAGCTCCGTCCTTATTTCAGACATCATGATGTATTGGTATATCACAGTGTTTAGCTGGTGATATATCCCAATGTTGAAAGCCAGATATTGCCCAGCCCTACTGTTCGCCTCTACATAGTTCCATCCTTATTTCAGACATTGTGATATATCAATATATCGTGATGTTCAGCTGGTGATATATTGCGATGTTGACAACCAGATATGGCCCAGCTCTAGTCCTCCCACCCTCTTTTTAATAATAATAATAATAATAATAATAATAATAATAATAATAATAACAATAACAATAATAGGACACGTTTAAAAGCAGCAACTTATATTTAACTACAGCCACACCAAGCCCTTATAAACAGGCAGGGCAGAAAGGGAGGCACATAAGTGAATACTGAGTGGGGAAGAGCCAAAAGTTAGTGTTAAGGGCCTGTGGAAGAACACGCAACCATCACGAAGCATCCCATGTGGACTTCATAAGAGAGAGATTGCAGGCAAGGGAAGGATGGTGAAGATAAACTCACCGGGAAGAGTGAAGAGGCATAAAGCAAGGTCCCGTCTCCTCCCAGGCAGATGATAAAGTCTATCTGATTGGAGATATCATCGTAGTCTAAAAAAGAAAAAGGGTTTGAAAACACAGAATACAATTTTTAAAAATTCCAATCCTATCTGTTTAAAAGGGCAGAAATACAGCAGTATAAACAGATTGTGGCTTTTCGCTTGACCCTCCTTTAGCCCATTTACCTGCTCATTCTGGCTCTTATCTGACTGCTCTTGCCTTCCTTCTTTAAGGAAACAGACACGGCGCCTGAATTTGCATGTTGCAGTAAGTCAAAGTTACAAGCTTCATAAACCATACTGCGCACCCAGCTCAATTGCTATAGGTCATGGAAGGGTGATAGCTCAGAGGCATAGCTTTGCATGCAAAAGGTCCCAGGTTCAAACTATGGCAACTCCAGGCTGGGCTGGGAATGTATTCTGTCTGAAATCCTGGAGAGCTGCTGCCAGCCAGTGTTGACAACACTGAGCTAGATGGACCAATGGCTGGACTTGGTATAATGAAGCTTCCTGTGCTCCTGTGCTCTTGCTTTGCTCTTCCCCTGGTACAAGCAGGTAAAGAATCAAAGAAGGCAATAGCTTAGCATTGCAGCCAAATGCAGGATTCTGGGTTGTTCTGCCCTAACAAACCACGGTCGCTAGTGGAGCTTAAACCATGGCTTGTTGCTGATGCACTGACTGTGCTTTGTTAGGAGGAAACAAACCATGACCCCTGGCTTGGAGGCAGTGCTATGCTAGCCCTTTCTTGGCAACCCAAGAAAGCTTACTCAAGGAAATGGGGAAAAATGGGAGAGGCTGGGCGGTGCATGCTCTGGCATGTGGTTTGTGTGCAGTGTGGTTTATTAAGCAAAAAAAACAAACCACTTTTCACTAATATATAGAGTTTATGCACACCTTTGCCTGATACAGGCATGCTTGTACCACATCATTTGACTGGAGAACTTATCACAAAATTCAGAGAAGAGTGGATTTTGACACAGTTAGCTGTGTTTCGGTTCATAGATTTTTCCAGGAACTGTACATTAGGTAGTTTGTATATTAAAATGCAAACCAAACCAAATTTCTGCTGCATCTCTAGCTCCAGTTACATGCAAAATGCAACCTCTCTCACTATATATATATATATTTACCTTCACTGAAAGTGCAAAATTTCTTCTTCACTGGTCCAAAACTATCATCGTTCATGATGGCTGGGTCTTCCAACACTTTCTTTTCTACGTAGACAATCATGTTGTTCACCTGAAGGGTGGGGAGGAAAAGATTAAATTAAAACTATCTTAACACTGAGTGAAAAATAGAAGCATGACCTCTTGAAACAAGTGACATTAATATGTATTTATTTTTAAAAATATACCCCACTTTTTGAGGAAATTCTCCTACTGTCAAGTACGGGAGTTCCCCTCTCCCTTCTGCTGGCTCACCGATAAGAATTAATGAGCATTTGGTAGATTTATAGTCCTTTTATTTCAGCATTATGCTACAAGCACAAACAGGCAACCCTCCGCAAGGATATCAGTTGCCTACTCTGACTCCTCTTCACTTCCGCAGCAAGAAGCGCGCCAAAGAGAAGTCCCTCTTCCTCCGCGTCTCCTTTGTTCTCTGACATGCTTGGACCTCCGGGTTTGGGGAGAAGGAGGGGGTCCCCCCCTCACTCTCAATTGATGTATCGCCCAGCTGCTCCCTCCCTTCTGGTTGCTTAGCTACTATCTCATAGCTGTGTCTGCCTGTCTCTCTGCTTCTAGAAGCGCTGGAAGCAGGGCCCCCCGAATATTCCCCCTCCTCTTCTGTTAGTAAGAATAAGGATAAGAATAAGAATAAGAATTTATTATTTATACCCTGCCCATCTGGCTCGGTTTCCCCAGCCACTCTGGGCGACTTCCAACAAAACACTAAAATGCAATAACCTATTAAACATTAAAAGCTTCCCTAAACAGGGCTGCCTTTAGATGTCTTCTAAAAGTCAGGTAGTTGTTTATTTCCTTGAAATCTGGTGGTAGGGTGTTCCACAGGGCAGGCGCCACTACCAAGAAGGCCCTCTGCCTGGTTCCCTGTAACTTGGCTTCTCGCAGCGAGGGAACCGCCAGAAGGCCCTCGCCGCTGGACCTCAGTGTCCGGGCAGGAGCTGCTCTTCATAGAATCATAGAATCATAGAGTTGGAAGAGACCACAAGGGCCATCGAGTCCAACCCCCTGCCAAGCAGGAAACACCATCAGAGCACTCCTGACATATGGTTGTCAAGCCTCTGCTTAAAGACCTCCAAAGAAGGAGACTCCACCACACTCCTTGGCAGCAAATTCCACTGTCGAACAGCTCTTACTGTCAGGAAGTTCTTCCTAATGTTTAGGTGGAATCTTCTTTCTTGTAGTTTGGATCCATTGCTCCGTGTCCGCTTCTCTGGAGCAGCAAAAAACAACCTTTCTCCCTCCTCTATGTGACATCCTTTTATATATTTGAACATGGCTATCATATCACCCCTTAACCTCCTCTTCTCCAGGCTAAACATGCCCAGCTCTCTTAGCCGTTCCTCATAAGGCATCATTTCCAGGCCTTTGACCATTTTGGTTGCCCTCCTCTGGACACGTTCCAGTTTGTCAATGTCCTTCTTGAACTGTGGTGCCCAGAACTGGACACAGTACTCCAGGTGAGGTCTGACCAGAGCAGAATACAGTGGCACTATTACTTCCCTTGATCTAGATGCTATACTCCTATTGATGCAGCCCAGAATTGCATTGGCTTTTTTAGCTGCCGCGTCACACTGTTGGCTCATGTCAAATTTGTGGTCAACCAAGACTCCTAGATCCTTTTCACATGTACTGCTCTCAAGCCAGGTGTCCCCCATCTTGTATTTGTGCCTCTCATTTTTTTTGCCCAAGTGCAATACTTTACATTTCTCCCTGTTAAAATTCATCTTGTTTGTTTTGGCCCAGTTCTCTAATCTGTCAAGGTCGTTTTGAAGTGTGATCCTGTCCTCTGGGGTGTTAGCCACCCCTCCCAATTTGGTGTCATCTGCAAAATCTTCCTGCGATTGCATTCCCCAGTCTTCCAATCCAGACCAGTCCCTGACACCTACAAAGCATCTTATAATCTCAGATAAAAACCACTCTACCTACACTTTGGAACTCCTTGCCTATTGACACCAGGCAGACACCTTCACTGTATTCTTTTCAGAGCCTGCTTAAAACATTTTTGTTTAGGCAAGCCTATCCAGACATGGAGGAGTTACATGTGGTCTTATTTCTTTGTAGCCGCTGTTAATCATCTTTCAACTATTTTTCATATATAAGTGTGTAGGCCAGTTTGAGCTCCTAGGCAGAAAGGCCAGATGGAAATGTAGTAATAAAGCAGAGTAACTGGCAGTGACTTTCCCAGGCTTCACACAGTTTACCCCAACCCTTCCTAGACTGCACATGGACCTTGTGCAACATGCAAAACCATGTGTTGCTCTACCACTGAGCTATGGCTTTTCCCCTTTACCGCAGAGAGCTGCCTTATATTATTTTATCTGTGAGTAATAAAACAGGTGCAGTAACTTTCAAAAGGTAAGGAGGAATCACATCAGCAGAGTGACCATTTGAGTACGAGAGAGAGGAGATCAGGGTTGCCAGGCTCTCCCACAACATCGAAAGCAGATGAAAGACATGAATGGGCAAGAGCACAACGGAAAAACCAGTTTAACCACTCTGAGATTCCTCCTGAAGGGACAATAGGAACTGCGGTTGGTTTCGTGAAGGAGCGAAGTGATCCCTGCCAAGGAGATCACAGCAATACAAATTTTCAGCTGGACTTAGTTTGAAACTCTGAAAAAGCTCCTATGTGTGAGGCAGTCTTCTGACAACCCCAAACCCAAACAAACAGTTCATGCCGGTGAAATCCTCTTGGATAGATAGAAATGGCACATGCCGGCCACCTCAAACTCTTCTTGGCATTTATTTGCAGCCAAGGTTGGTTTGTTATGGGTTTTGGAAATGGTTTAAGCTTCCCCTGATCACTGGCCAAGCCAGCCAAGGCTGATGGGAGCTGGGGTTCAACAACATGAGCCCCAGGTTCCTCACCCCTGAGATATAGGTCGTGGAAGCCCTGACTCTGGATGAACTTTCCTGAGCACCGTCAGCATGCTTCAAGACACATCTCTGTAGCCCGTAAGAACACCCCACTTTAAAAAGCACACCCCACTAAAATTCTTCGGCCATCCTGGTTGAGCTCACTAAGGCAGAGAAGTCCAGCCTACCTCTGTGAGATAGATGCAGAGGTCTTTGAAGGGCTGCAGGAGACTGGCGTCCCGGATTTTTTTTATAACAAGGACACTCTTCGGAGGTTTGTTCCATGTCAACCGCTGGCTTGCTGGGTCCTGAATGTGCCTGCAAAAACACAAAGCCAGGAAAGAAACAGGTTGAAGTTCCTGAGACAAATCACGTTAGCACTCCTCACGAGAAAACGACCGGCCAACTTGGCTCTGCATTTGGCACGACTGAGAGACAGCAAGCTTTTCCTAGAGTGTGCTGCTTCGGTTGCAGGTGGAAGACGGTAAGAACATAAGAAGAGCCTTTGTGAGACTCAGGAACTGGTATTCATCCTGTCGATTCCTGGTTGCATGTGATAAAACACTGCCACAACTCCTCCTCATCATCTACAAAAAGAAAACAAGACCCTCGCCCATGCAGCCCTAGCATGATGCTGAAGAAGTGTTTGGCATAGCCTTCTCCCTGACAGGCTGCTTTCTCTACGTGCAGAGGACTTAAGGGAAGCATTTAAACACCTTCAGCCCGGGGAGCTGCGTTCTGGGAAGGGAAGAAGGCTTCATACCTGAATTCTGTGCTCAAGATTCAGAGGCAGAAGCAGAGAAAGAAACTTTTTGGACCAATGACCTTGTAGTGGCACAGGCAATTCAAAACTATTAGGGCATATTTAAGTATTATTTGAAATTCAGGTAGGTAGCTGTGTTGGTCTGACACAGTCAAAATATATAAAAAACCTGTCCAGTAGCACCTTAGAGACCAACTAAGTTTGTTCTTGGTATAAGCTTTCGTGTGAATGCAACTTAGTTGGTCTCTAGGGTGCTACTGGACAATTATTATTATTTTTAAAATATTATTTGAAATGTTAGGGAACAGCCATAACTAAATGGTAGAGCATCTTCCTTGTATGCAGAAAGTCCTGGGTTCAATCTCTGGAATTTCCCACTAGGGTTTTGAGAGGCTCCCTGCCTGAAGCCCTGCAGAGCCACTGCCAGTCAGGGTAGACCAGTGTGCTGGTCTCCAGCTGTTTTGGGACTACAATTCCCATCATCCCTGACCACTGGTTCTGCTAGCTAGGGATGATGGGAGTTGGAGTCCAAAAACAGCTGGAGACCCACATTTGGGAAACACTGGTGTAGACAATACCAAATGGATGAACAAATGGTCTGACTCGGTAGAAGGCAGCTTCTATGTTCCTATGTCTTAAGGAAAGGACTGTAGGTCAGTAATAGTGTATCTGCTTTGCATACAGAAGGTATGTTCAGCTCCTGGCTTATCCAGGTAGGTCTCCCAGAGAAAGTGCAAGTATGTGAAAGCAGTACTGAGCTAGATGGATTAATGGTCCAATTGAGCAGCTTCTTCTGTAAGTACTGAAGAACGAAATGTGTATTTTCTCTCCTCGCCCCACCCTTTTGGCTGAAGTTCCCCGGGTACAACCCACCTTTCATTTCTTATTCTTGGACACTAAAAGAAAGCTGTCCAGAAATCACTAAGCTACGGTTGCTCAGATGCAAACATTAAAACTTGTGGTCCAAAATATTATTTGCTTAGGTACTACCATGGGTTAACATACTTCTGATGCTCAAAAGCCTGTTTATACATTCTTCTGCACAACGCAGAGGATTCAAGCTGCTCCTCACCACCACACCTGGGTGCTGGTTGAGATGAGAACACCACCTCCCAAGGCCTGCTTCACAGATGTGTTTTTAAAATGCTTTTGCTTTTAATTGCATTGCTTTGCTTCTTTGGGGAGAACTCGCAGAACAGAAATTTAATAAGATATAATGCTAATAATAATTACAGGGAATTGGCAGGTACTACACTTAGTTGGGACGCAGGTGGCGCTGTGGGTTAAACCACAGAGCTTAGGACTTGCCGATCAGAAGGTTGGTGGTTCGAATCCCTGCGACGGGGTGAGCTCCTGTTGCTCGGTCCCTGTTCCTGCCAAGCTAGCAATTCGAAAGCATGTCAAAGTGCAAGTAGATAAATAGGTACCGCTCCGGCGGGAAGGTAAACGCCGTTTCCGTGCGCTGCTCTGGTTCGCCAGAAGTGGCTTCGTCATGCTGGCCACATGACCCGGAAGCTGTACGCCGGCTCCCTCGGCCAATAAAGCGAGATGAGCGCCGCAACCCCAGAGTCGGCCACGACTGGACCTAATGGTCAGGGATCCCTTTACCTTACACTTAGTCTTGGTACCCTTATATCTTGCAGACACCACTGCAGGCCCCCTCTGCACAAATGCCAACGTGTCACTCGACAACCTGAGCTGCCTGGTGTGTAACAAGCTGTAGAAAAGGGGGGGCATTACTTGTCCCAGGCAAAATGCTGACCTGCTTGGTTGGATCAGAGTAAGCGCTCCTTCAACAAGCAAAGCTTAAGGAGTTAAGCTCAGCCAAACTATCTGAACTACCTTCAGATCAACCGATGTCCCAATGCTGTTCTGGACTTTGTTTTCCCTAATCTCCTCCTCGCACCCATCTTTCCCCATCTTTAAAGAGCTGGGCTTTTGTTAGGGCAGCAAAGCTTGCCACCGCAGGTAGGTGCATCATGCAATTCCAGAGGTGCTGTCAAGGTATCTCGGTCATGCTTGGTGGGAAGGGAGTCAGTTCTTAGGATTTCAAGGTGCGTCACCGGCAGCCAGAAGGATATGACAGCTCTTAAACAGCTGCTTGGGTTTCTCCTGCACCACTCCAGCACCATATGCAATTTGCAAGAGTGCCATAATAATATAATCATATTCTTTTAATTCATATCCTGCCCATCTTGCTGGGTTTCCCCAGCCATTCAGGGTGGCTTATAGCATATATAAAAAACACAACAAAGCATCAAACATTAAAAAACCCCAAAATATCCTATATGAGCAACAAACAACCCAATAAATCAATAGAAATTAATAATAACAACAATAATAAACAGCTTACAGTTATACCCAAATTAAAATAACTGCCAACCTCAATTGAACATTTAACCAACAACAACCCGACAAAAACAAAACAAGAGGAACCAAAATTAGAACCGTTTAAAACATTTTAAAACATTTTAGCCTGTTGCCTCAACCCAAGAGTGCATGCATGAGAAAGTAACGTGGGGGATTTCTAGATCTGAATAACGAATGACCTGACTTTTAGCTTTAATGATGTTGTGTCCTGATGGCACATGCTTTGGCGATCCTCTGATACATACTTGGTGTGTATATCTCTCTCCCCTCACTATAATATGCGCCTCCAATGTTATTTCCTTATTCAAGCAAATAAGGTCTTCCTCCAGTCCTGCTGTTCTGAAGATCATGCAATTTTTGATTGCATTTTATCCACAACACCTTCCAAAGAGACTGGAGGAAGGCAGAACTTGCCTCCACACACAGTATCCCAAGAATGCGGAAAGCTGTGACCCTCCGGACATTGCCCGGTCATGATTTCCATCATCCCATGATGGACAGAGCTCATGGAGGTTGGAGTCCAGTAACATCCAGGGGGTGACAGGTTCCTTATCTCTGCTTTAAAAGAAGGCAGAGCTGTGACGGCAGTAGCTGGGGGCAGGAAAGGCAAGTGATGGCCTAGTTCAAGGATGGAGCCCTTTGGCCTTTCAGACATTGCTAGACTACAGCTCCCATCATCCTTGAGCGGTGGACACTCCAGCTGGGGCTGATGGGAGTTGGAGTCCCTGCACTATCCCATTTCTAGATCTCAAAGACCCTAATATTTGCCCCACCAGCTTTCAGAGGGTGAGAATTCCAAGACCATACAGTGGTGGGGAAACGTCTTGACCACAAAAGCTTGCAACGGAGGCACTGGGGAAAGCCATCCAATCCATTAAGTTGAGAGCAGGGGCAGCCAATATGGTTCTCTCCAGAAATTTTGGACTTCACCTTCCATTGTCCCTATCCATTGGCCATGCTAACTGGGGCTGGTGGGAGTTGGAGTCCAACACATCCAGAGAGCACCAGATTAGTGTAGGGTTTAAGCCAAAGAGTCTTGATCTTCCGTTTTGCTGGAGAGCCACCTCCTTAATCCAGAATATGTTAGGAGAGGGGGGCTCTCTACAGTAGACTGGGGTGCCCTCCAATCAGTTGGCATTTCTCTTGAGTATTAGCGAGCTAGAGACATGGGTTCAAAATCCCCAGCCAATCTCAAAGCCTACTAGATGATCGTGGGCCAGTCACTATCTCTCCCCTTAACCAACCTCACTAGATGCTGTGAAAATAAAAACAGGGGAGCTCCTCGGAGGAAGGGTGGGAAGATTTTATAATCAATAATAAGTAGTATTTTATCACAAACTTGGGTGGAAGGACATATATTTAAAGCTCTGGTCAGCATACGCAGACATCTTTACCCAAGAACCTCAAGAACTGACTTGAACGTCATAATTTATACATACAAGTCCACTCACGTATCCCTGTACTGGTTGTATATTGGTCCCTGAACATGGTCTTTATTACTTAATTTCCAGCTTCATTGCCTTTAAAAAATAAAAACAAAACCCAAAACTGCCAACTGACCCTGCTGTTGCAAGAGGAAAGCCTCCGGGAAGTAGTGGTTCAGTGAATCATGTAGATTTCTAGAGACATTACTGAACATTGGTGAAATGTATAGGAACTTGCTTCAATTCCGGTATTGTTCCTTTCAAAAACCACTGTTACACTACTTTGATTTTGCAGAAGTATCTAAATTTGTGGTTAATAGTTAATTATAAGAAACTCTTATTTGTTCTGAGAAGAGCAACGCTGTTAAAAAATAACAGGAACATAACATAAGAATATCCTGCTGGCTCATGCCAATGGCCCATGCATCCTATTCTGACAGTGGCTAACCAGATGCCCATTGTTGGAAACCCGCAAGTAGCACCCGAGCACAAGACTTCTCTCCCCTCTTGTGGTTTCCAGCAACTGATATTCAGAAACAACTCCTGTCTCCGACCTCGGAGACCGAGCACAGCGGGAGTCAACCTAGGCAACCCTGCACCGTCACAGAAGCCAGACGTCCTTGGCCTTCTGTGCAGAAAAACTGGGTGGATTCCTATCCGCCACCAGCTCTCGCCCTGCAAAAACCCTTACCTTAGGTGGCCTTAGGCAGACTGTTTTAACCTCACCGTGACACAAGGTTTGCTGTGAGACTGCCGCTCTTAAGCTCCGAGCTCAGGGGATGGGAAACCTGTAGGCTTCTAGATAACATTGGACTCCCAGCCTCCGCATCAGACCCAGCCAGTATGCTTTACGGTCAGGAATGATGGGTGCTGCAGTCCAATATTCTGTTTCGATATTGATGTTGTGTTTTAATTGTTGTGATCTGCCCTGAGACCTCAGCATGAAGAGCCGATAATAAATGGTTATCACCATCTTCTTAGAATCATAGAAATGTAGAGCTAGAAGGGTCCCTGAGGATCATCGAGTCCAACTCCCTGCAGTGCAGGAATATTCAGCTGTTCCATACAGGGATTGACCCTGCAACCTTGGAGTAATCAGCACGAAGCTCTAACCAACTGAGCTACCCAGTGCTGCTCTTCATCATCATCATCATCATCTGGAGGGACACCTGTTAGCCCACCTTTCCCCAGAGGAAGAGCTAAGGATACAAAAGGGGCAAATTCCCACCACTACCACAACCCCAGCCAACTCTGTCTTGAATCCAGAATGTGGAACGAGTTGATGTTATTCTTTTATTCTCTACACAGTTTCTTCCCCACGTTGCTGGATACCCCACTCTTGGGCAAAATGCAGAATGCCAGGCAGACCGCAGAATAGCCCTGATGAAGGGTTGGGTGGGTGGAGGGAACGCACATGAAGACATCTAAAAAGAAAACTATTGTGTACAAAAAAGAGGAAGAAACTGAAGGAAGGAGTCCTTTGGTGACTGATTTTTTATTGGCCGGGGTGAGAACAAGAACGCCCTAAGGAAAGGGAGATTCCCACGGCAGAGTTCAGTTTGCCGTGCCAGGAACTTGCATTGCTGCCGTAAAGTGGGTTTCAGACGAGAAAACCACCCCTTCCTCATACCTGGGGGACCAGGAAAAGCATAAAGGATTTCAACACAATCTGCTCAACCTATCTGGATCAGTTTGTAGAGCTACGTATCAGCTCTGCGGCGACTATGGGTTGCATCCAATGAAACCTTACTTAAGTTAACTGAAATGAATGGGCCCGTCCATTCATTGGGTCTACTCTGAATAGCACTGGACATAGCTCCATGCCCCACTTAAAGAAATCCAAGCCACCATTGAAACTAACCGAAGGTTTGGCTCATAACATGAAAGGTGGATAAAGCCTCTTTCCCCCCGGTCTACTCACCACTTCCAAGCGGAGCTTCCAAAGGAGCGATCGTTAATACGCTGAAATATCTTCATTGCTTTTCTTTGCACAAGTCAGAGAGAAACCCACAGCAAGACTCAACAGCAGAAAAAGAAGCCTTGAAATAATCTTTTGGAGCCGAACTACTACCTTGCAAAAACCATCACGCCCGCCAAGTTCAGATAGCCTCTGTTTTCAGATTGCTTTGGTCAAAAAGAAACCAAACCAAACCAAACCAGCCTTGCCATTTCATAAAGAAGCAGTTCCCCATAAAAAGGAGGCTAAAAGTTGCTTAAACAAAAGGATCCTGAAAAATACCAGATTAGAAAAAGGAGCAGCAAAAACTTAGCGTATTTGTTAAATGTTCAATTTTTTTCCGCCAGGTCAGTCTGCAAAACAACAGCTTACCGAAAAAAGGGGGGAGAAAGAAAACCCCACAAAAGAGGTTTAATCAACACCAGACGGCTTAGTGTGCCTTCATGCAACACTTGGGAAGCCACTGCAAGTTTAATCTTGGATTTTGTTAAATTCCTCTTATTAAAAGGCAACAGGAGAGAGAGCTTTCAAATTGTGTGTGTGTGTGTGTGTGTGTGCGCGCGCGCAGGGGGTGGGGAATAAAAAAATTTTTTGAAGCTACATGTATTAAAAAAAAAAGGCAAGTTCTGAAGAAGGATGAAGATCTCCCGGTAGAATTTTAAAAGCTCAGCTGCCTTCTCCCTTCTTGCCTGGCAAAGCGGCTCCCTAGCTTGAAGGCTATTCTAGACTGCTGGGGTTACGATCTGCTGTCTGTCTGGGCAATTAAAGAGCTCTAAGTGCCTCCTGGAAAGCCTCTGGGCTGGACTAATCTCAACACATGCTGTCATTATATCCCTGCTCGCCCCAGAGGGAGGAGCAGCAGCAGCGGCTGCTCAGCTGCCAGAATCTGGTGATAAAAATGCATGATGTAAGTCCAAAGTTGAGTAAGTGGCAATCATCCCTTAACCCTTCGGCTCCCAAGCCGTAGGAGGCAGACTGAATCCTCACGGGGTGCAACAGAAGAGGAGTGTGCTTGCAAGATACTCTCTGCAGGGATGTGATAAACAGAGAGCAGGTGATTTGTTAGGTCTCATCTGCACGGGACAAGTTATTTGTCCACTCACCTGCCAGTCAGCAAACCTCTTCCCTTCACTCCCTTGTGTGCTAAAATTGGCAGGTGGGCAAGAGAGGAATGGAGGGAGCAAGAGAGAGAAGCCACAGGAAGCTGCCTTATACAAAGTCAGGCTATTGGAACGTCTGTCTCAGTATTGCCTACACTGGCTGGCAGCAGTTCTTCAGGGTTCCAGGTATTCCCCCCCAGCCCTACCTGGGGATGCTGGGGATTGAAACTGGGACCTTCTAGCAGTGTTAGAATCTCAGATATCTAATTTAATCGCCAAATGGCAAATTAAACCTAGGTTACGGTCGCCACAGTGGAATGTCTGGGTGCTGTTTTTTGCAATTAATTATTATTATTATTATTAATTTCATTTCTACAGCTTTTCATTTTAAAGAAAAAATCTCAAAGTAGTTTACAACACATTAAAAAAGTAAATAAAACAATCCAAAATAAAACAAATTCAAGCTTTGAGGGAAAATATTTCACATCCTTCTCTAAGTGGCATTTTGCTTTCCCAAGTCGTCAACCTGGTCTCCAGAGATCTTCACGTGGTCGCAATTGGACCCTGGCTAATTTCTAGCACTGCCTCTTACATGCTACAGTAAATGGATGCTCTACCACTGGGATATCCTTTTCCCTAAGGATAAACTAAGTTTCTAGTCCTCACGCTTCTGAATAAAGGGTTGATTTAAATAAGAAGTTGCCTTATGCAGCCAGATCATTGCTTCATCTAGTTTAGTATAGTCACTGAATGTGGCTCTCCGGGGTTTCAGACTTGGGGGATTTTCCCAGCCCCACCTGGAGATACTAGGTTTTGAACTTGGGACCTTCTGTGTGCAAAGCAGATGCTCTAACCACTGAGCTACGGGACTTCCCTGAATGGTCAGCTTGCCTTTGGCTATTACGGTGGGGCAGTGGCTGAGCCGGGGGTGTGCTAAGCAGAAGATAATGCGATTTAGAAAAAAAGGACCAACATCTGTAAAAATCTGACGGTCAGCCACACCTTGAAGCAACTGGAAGAGGAAGTGGACTCACCCACACCCTGCCTCTTTTGGTTTGGGAAAGTACAGACCAAGGAGGAAGAGGGGTGGGACACAAAAGAGAGAGAAAATTAAGAGCGCAGGGCGCTCCGTTCAATAAGCGTTGTGCTAGAGCTAGACAAATATTAACAGTGTCTCCTGGCAGGTGATGTTCAAGGTGGCATTAACTAAGCTAGTTCACCCAATTGCATGGTGTTTGCTCCCATCCATCCCTCTAGACCAGAATTAAACAAAGTGAGGGGTGGGGAAGATTGGTCTGCCGAAAGCAAACAGGGGGATAATGTTTCAAACACCCGTATCAGGACTGAACCCAAGTTGATCTAAAACAACCTTCACCAACCTGGTGCCCTCAAGATATTTTGGACTACAACTCCCATCAGTCCCAGCTAGCATGATTAGTCTTAAAAGCAACCACTTGCTGACTGACATGTAGGAAGCTGCTTATATTCAGCTAGCTCAGTTGCTGTCTACACTGATCGGCAGCAACCCTTTGCTTAAGACAGAGGAATAGAGGAAGCTGCCTTATACAAACCATTGGTCCATCTGGTTCAGTGTTGTCTACACTGACTGGCATTAGGGACGCAGGTGGTGCTGTGGGGTCTAAACCACTGAGCCTCTTGGGATTGCTGATCGGAAGGTCGGCAGTATAAATCCTCGTGACAGAGTGAGCTCCTGTTGCTCTGTCCCAGCTCCTGCCAACCTAGCAGTTCGAAAGCACACCAGTGCAAGTAGATAAATAGGTACCGCTCTGGTGGGAAGGTAAACGGCGTTTCCATGCACTCTGGCTTCCGTCACGGTGTTCCATTGCGCCAGAAGCGGTTTAGTCATGCTGGCCACATGACCTGGAAAGCTGTCTGTGGACAAATGCCGGCTTCCTTGGCCTGAAGCAAGATGAGTGCCACAATCCCACAGTCGCCTTTGACTGGACTTAACCGTCCAGGGGTCCTTTAAAAGGTCAAGGGACCCCTGACCATTAGGTCCAGTCGTGGATGACGATAGGGTTGCGCCGCTCATCTCCTTTTATTGGCCGAGGGAGCTGGTGTACAGCTTCTGGGTCATGTGGCCAGCATGACTGAGCCGCTTCTGGCGAACCAGAGCAGCGCTCAGAAACGCCGTTTACTTTCCCGCCTGAGCGGTACCTATTTATCTACTTGCACTTTGACGTGCTTTTGAACTGCTAGGTTGGCAGGAGCTGGGACCGAGCAACGGGAGCTCAACCCGTTGTGGGGATTCGAACTTCCAACCTACTGATCGGCAAGTCCCAGGCTCTGTGGTTTAACCCACAGCGCCACCTGCGTCCCATAGGGGTCCTTTACCTTTACCTTTTTTACACTGACTGGCAGCAGTTCTCTGGGGTTTCTGGAAGGGGACATTCCCAGCCCTACCTGGAGATGCTGGGAATTGAACCTTCTGTATGCAAAGCAGACGCTCTGCTACTGAGTCATGGCCCTTCCCCTGTCGCATGTTATGCGATTCCTTGACATCCTGGTCACAAAGGTGTCACCCATTCTATAAAACCCGCACACACACTTTAGAAAGGGACGTGGTAAAACAAGTATGATAAATCGTTACTTGTTTCCCACTGCATGCAAAAGATGAAATTTGGGTGTGAAATGTAATAAGTAAGAACATGGGCTCCATCTTGTATACCACTGAAGACACCCAAAAACCAAAGGAAAACTTTAAAAGAGGCCTGGATAACTGTATGAAGAACTTTGCCATACAGTTTTGATCAGCTCTTCTGTGCAATCCATGTTTCATTCACTGGTCAATGACTGAAAGTGACATGCGTGGGTTAGACCGATGCAGATGTCAATTGTGCGTAATACTTGCAGACATGGCCAAAATAAGTAGCGCTGTTAGTTATTTCCGATTGAAATTTTTCAATAAAAGTTAATTAAAAACAACACCACCTGATTATACAAGCATTAGAATATAAATACCCGTAATTATAATACACCATAAAACAAATCCAATTAAAACACTAGAATATAAGTATCCATAAGTAAGATGCAGTAAAACAACAGAACAATTAATACACCCCAGATTTTAAACTGACACAGTTTGGTAGGCTACTGCCTGGATTTAAGAACCCAAAAGCAGATTGCAAGGTAAGACCACAGTTGGACTGACATCTCTAGAAAGCTTTCTGAACCAGCTTTGCAGCAGAACATCATCTGTTTACCACTGATGGCCGACACCTATTCCCAAGGAAACACCTGCTACCTTTTGAGAGATGGCCTCCTCCTCTATTGGATCAGAACCTGGGAGCCCTCAAAAGCCTTTGCACCTCGGCTGTCCATTTATGAAGATGCTACATCAAAACAGGGTAAACCTACTCATGCTTTACAAAGCAATAAAGCTCCTATAACAGAACACCCCATGGTAAGTTCAGGCAATAATGGCTTTTTAAAATAATAATAATAATAATAATAATAATAATAATAGCCAAAGCAAACAAGCAATTCAATGGTAACTGCAAACACACAAGCACATCAGTATAACTCCATTTCAGCACAGCACCCTGTATTGCCATAAATGGGCAGCCAAATCTATGAATGAATGCAGCTGAAGAAGACACAAGTATGTATGGGAATGAATGAATATGTTTAATTATTTAACAGCAGAGAATCAGATGAATGGGATCAGGACCTTTTCCCCGAAGGTGGAGGCACTTACATGATAGTTTTGGGATTCTGCAGCATGCAGGCTTTTGGTCCAAATGTGGTCACTGGGCATGGTCCGTGCAAGGAGCGCGTCCTCCTGAAAGAAGAAGGAGACAGTTTAGTTAAGTTGCTGGATTATCTAAGGTTCTTGGAGAGACTTTTCAAAAAGCGTTTTTTTTTTAAGGTAGCCCCAACTTCATGCACAAAAGCATAATGATAATAACACAGGATTCATATTCAGCTATGGCCCTCGTTTCCTAAAAAGCATTTCTAAGATTCCTCAAATGGAGCTGAACTGAGTTCCCTGGTGCAGGATATGAGCTAGAAGCCCTGAAGCAGTAACAAGGGGGGCGGTGTTATTGTATCATGTCCCTTTACGAACTATGACAGCCTCCAGAGTGATTTGTGCAAGGGAAGGAAGCTTACAAATTGCATAATATGCAAACTGCATCTTGAATGACTAACAGACGCACTTCGCCTTAGCTATCCTACGTTTCCCTAGCACAAGTAAATCATTAACACACTCACACAGTCCGCCTGAATGGCATTATATCATTAGAGCTGGAGAGGGACATTTCGTACATTCGCAACGGTGAATCTTCCATGCTTAAGGGTTGTATCCAATGCTGGCCCCACTCAGAACAGATCCACTGAAGTTAATGGGCACGACTCACTTAGGTTCTTTGTTTCAATGGGCCTACTCTGAGTAGAACTTAGTTGGCTTAGTTTTTTAAACACAACATGATTGTATTTTAAAATTATGCATCCATGACAATCCAAGTTCTGTGACAATCCCACTCCCCCCTTAAAAAAATGCACTGCGTTTTTCACCCTGAATAAATCAAACCAATTTGCCCAGTTATGCTTATTTGGCACAATCTATTCTACCTAACTATATAAGGGATCATAGGGCTTGAAGCCTCCGCAAACTCTGGAAACTTTGTTCAGCAAGTCCCCTTTCGCCTTCTGAGATTTCTGCTGGCATGGCCTGCACTCTTTCAAGAGAATCTTATGTGTTACCTAAGCACTAGCCTGGTCACCACAGGCAACAAGAAACTGCTGGCTGGTGAATGAGCTGGCTGGTGGAGCAGGGGCAGAACAAAAAATGCAATGGGCTGCTGCAGCATGGAAAGAGCTTTCTGCCCCTCCTCTGCCAGCCTCCCTCCCCATCAGGGCAGTAAAAAATATTGTGGGCTAGTAACTTTCGTGCGACTCTTTTACAAGGCCCCCAATTGAGCTAGAAACTCCCTTCTTCACTTTTTAAACCAGAAGCTCAAAAAGTGAGCTTCTAAAGTGCCATGAAACTGTGCTACACAAACAGGCTAGGAAGCAAAGCCAAATGCATAAGCTACTACAGGCCTATGATAAAAAAGAGGTAGTGTGGCAATACAGGTTTCTTTTATATATATAGTGGTACCTCGGGTTGAGTACTTAATTCATTCTGGAGGTCTGTTCTTAACCTGAAACTGTTCTTAACCTGAAGCACCACTTTAGCTAATGGGGCCTCTCGCTGCCACCGCGCCACTGGAGCACGATTTCTGTTCTCATCCTGAAGCAAAGTTCTTAACCCGAGGTACTATTTCTGGGTGAGCGGAGTCTGTAACCTAAAGTGTATGTAACCTGAAGTGTATGTAACCCGAGGTACCACTTTACAATTTTCTGTTACAGTCATAAACAGTAGCAACTTTTAACACACCCTGGAGGTAATAGGCTTCTGGTCACATTACCCATTTTCCTCTTTGAAATTGGAGGCAAATCTATACCAAGGCAGCAGGGTGCTGTACTTATGCTGCAGTCCCCAGTAGAGCGGCATGATCTGAAGGTGGAAGAGCAGTTTGGTACAGGAGTCCTGCCACGGACAGCAAAATCCCCCAGCTTTCTTCTTCCTCTAACCCCCACCCCTGCACTGAGCAGTAAAACTGAACATGGCATGAGATGGCGCCACAGCACTGTGGAACTTCCCGGCTGTTGCAAGGCAAGCCAAGCAAAGCACAACACAGTCAGGAAATTCCAAAACGCAGCAGAAGCCAGAGTGTTTTCCCTCTAGCAGTTCTGGAGGGTGGTTTCCCACCCCTGGTTCTCCCAAGCAGCCCTGGTTGGGATGCTAATTAGTGAAAGACAACTGCCGAGGGGTCAGGGGGAGCTCCTTGCAGTCTCCCACGTTTACGATGCAAACAGTGCTTTCGAGAGAGGTGGTGTGGACGCTGACAACCACTTCCTCCGTGAGTAGGGTTGGTGCCAGCAGTTGTCCAGCTCAGGAACTGGCCTTGGGAGGGCCCCACATGCCGGTCAGACTCAGCCATGCTGCCATTCTCCACTTCCCCTGCAATGCGGGCCCCTGGATGCTTCTCAGCAGTGACGCTTTCGAACGGGGGCCAAGCCCCGCTCCCATCAACGGCAGGCGTTATCCATTTTTAAGCAACACAAAATGTAATGCTTAGGCCCACAGATCTATATATTTTACTGGTTCCATGGATCTGTGGGGTGGGTAGATTTCACAGGAATCATCAGTTGGCGGATCATCAGCACCATGTGAACGGCCCCCTAAAGTCTGGAACCAGCTCTGTCCAGAAGTATCTGCGCCAGCCTGCATTTTTGGTGTGTCCTTTTTGATGTGTTCAGCAATGTGACCCAGTGTGCTGAGTTTCTGGAGATTAAAATACCACCAAGAACGCCCTGTCAGAACGGTCCGACACCTCACTGCAAGAAATGCTCTTAGTTTCAACATTATTCAACCTAAGTTCTCTTAGGTGCAACATTATTATATGCCACAAGCTCAGCTTTCAGAAATGCATGACTAATGCACTGTCGCAAATCGGCCATCACAAGTTACTAGTCCTCCTGCCCAGAACACACCTACGTGGCATAATGCAACAAGCTAAATAAGAGGGCTGGTCTTCCTTGGCTTCCCAACCAGGCAGCCTGGAGGCAAATTCACTTTGGCAGGTGACCAGGAAAGTCTCAGAAATAAAAACACACCTTCCTGATCACCTGGGGCAAATGAACATTGCCTCCAGAAAAGTGTGAAATGAATGCATGAATATAGACACCACAGGATACAAACAGATACACACACACACACACACACACACACACACAATCTTCAAATATCTAAAGGGCTATGATATGGAGGATGGCGCAAGCTTGCTTTCTCCTGCTCCTGAGACTAGGACCCGAACCAATGGGTTCATGTTACAAGACAGGAGATTCTGACTAAACATCGGAAGACCTTTCCAATGGCAAGAGCTGTTCGACAATAGGAAAGACTCCTAAGAGAGGTGGTGGACTCTCCTTCCTTTGAGGTTTTGAAGCAGAAGTTGGAAGGCCATCTGTCATGTATAATCTAGTTGAGATTCCTGTATTGCAGGGGGTTGGACTTAGATGACCCTCACTGGCCCTTCCAACTCTATGATTCTATGAAAGTTTAAGGCCACTCTCTACAAGGTCTCCTCCAGAAGTTGAGACTCCAACTCCCATCATCCCCTACCACACTAATCATGCTAGCTGGGGCTGATGGGAGATGGAGTCCAACAACATTTAGAAGGCCCAAAGTCACACCCAGTGAGTTCCTTGGCCAAGTGGGGATTTGAACCACCATGGGCTTAGCCACCTCAACTAGGCCAACAGTTTCCACTGCCATCCTCCAGGGAAAGGAAACTGGGCTGAGGAGAGCTGGAACTTGCTGAGATCATGAAAGAGGCAAGTCTTCCCTTGCTAATGATTGGTAACATAGGATACCACCTCTTAGAAAGACAGAAAGCCAAGACCACATAACATCAGTCTTGAAAGACCTACACTGGCTCCCAGTACATTTCCAAGCACAATTCAAAGTGTTGGTGCTGACCTTTAAAGCGCTAAACGACCTTGGCCCAGTATATCTGAAGGAGCGTCTCCACCCCCATCGTTCTGCCCGGATACTGAGGTCCAGCGCTGAGGGCCTTCTGGTGGTTCTCTCACTGCGAGAAGCGAAGTTACAGGGAAGCAGGCAGAGGGCCTTCTCAGTAGTGGTGCCCACCCTGTGGAACGCCCTCCCATCAGATGTCAAAGAAAAAACAACTATCTGACACTTAGAAGACAGCTGAAGGCAGCCCTGTTTAGGGAAGTTTTAAATGACTAATGTTTTAATGTATTTTTAATCTTCTGTTGGAAGCTGCCCAGAGTGACTGGGGAAGCCCAGCCAGATGGGCGGGGTACAAACAAACAAACAAATTAAAAATAAAAGTAAAATAAAATCACAGACTAGGTAACTTTTGCGAGCTTATCTACAAGAATGCCTTAAAGCCCATGGCTCCTCTTCTAAAACACCAATTTTTTTCCTGAACGAAAACATAGATTCTCAGAGTATTGCATGCTTCATAATTGTTTCTAAATCAAAGCACAGATTCTCAAGAGTTCTGTATCCTTTAAAACTATCTCTTTTTTCCACTGAACAAAAGCATAGATTCTCAGAATGCTGTGTCCAGTAACAATATCTGCCCTTTGAAAATGTGAGCATGCCAACAAGCAGTGGCAACACACCCACACTGCGGAACTCCCTGCCTATTGACATCAGGCAGACGCTTTCTTAGGCACCTGCTGAAAACATTTTTGTTTAGGCAAGGCTATCCAAACCTGTAGAATACTGACATGCTTTTAATCTCTTTTTAGCTCATCATTGATTTTAACCATTTTAAAAATGTTTTAAATAGTTGTTTTTATCTGTTTCCCCCCCAATCATTGTGTTGCTTTATTCTTTCTGTAAACTGCTTTGAAGTTTTATTACGATCAAGTGGTATATAAATCTTGTTCAATAAATAAAACCTGGTCATAAGGTAAAATCGTGTTACCTCCATTACAGGATGTAAAAACATTTTTTCTTAATCACTGATGAAAGCAGTAACATCATTATTTCTAATCACCACCCAAGGAAGATCATCAGAGATTACTCCTTAGGGAACAGTGGCATGGTTATGGCTTCTGAGTATTTATAGCAATAACCATGTCATCATTACTTAAGCAGTAATCCCCATCATCACGGGTACCTAGAACAGTGACTAAACAGTCCCATGAACTTTAGCAACTTCAAATCGACTCTGCCTGCATCCTCATCTCGACATTCATGTATTGCCACAGCCCAAATGACCTCCAGATTCAAAGCCAGTGTAGTGGTTAGAGTGTGAGACTAAGACGTAGGAGAACCAGGGTTGCAATACCCACTTGGCCATGAAGCCCACTGGGTGGCTTTGGCCCGGCCACTGCCTCTTAGCCTAACCAACCTCACAGAATTATTAGTGGATGCAGCACTCTGAGAATCTATGCTTTCCTATGGCGGATGGGAAGAAAGAGTTTTAGAACAGGAACAATGGGCTTTAAGGCAGCTGTGTAAATAAGCTCACAAACGCTACCTAGTCTGTGATTTTATCTTATTTTTATTTTTACTAGCTTTGTAAGAGCTGAGCAAGTTCTAGCTCTCCTCAGCCCAGTTTGTTCACCCTGAAGGATGGCAGTGGGAGCTATTGTCCTAACAGAGGTGGCTAAGCCAGCGGTGTAGTGGCTAGTGTCTCACTAGGACCTGGGGTCAAAACCCCACTTGGCCATGAATCTCCCTGGGTGATACTTTGGGCCAATTGCCAACTCTCTGCCTAATCTACCTGCTGATTTTGATAGGGTTGCTTGTTTTTTTCTCATTATATATATATATATATAATGCTTTTAGTTGTCGCTGTACGCCACCGTGGAGAAAGGAGAACTTAACAATACATAAATAACTTTGGCCCATTAATTTCAATGGTTTATTCTGGGTAGGATTTAGCTGAATACAAAGTGTTTACTGCTTTAAAGTCTGTTTTTATTCCTATGTTTAAATGAATATTTTATACTGTTTTATGCTGAAAACCATCAAGTGACAAGGTACATTGTCACACACATCCATAAAAGGGAACAGTGCTAAAGTAACAGGCCCTCACGTCTCTCCTCAACAGCTAAACTGAAGTGCATCTATATGTACCCTAACTCTGTACAGAAGCAACTGCTCCAAGATGCGGATTAAGACCTGCAGGGTTTTGTCCTGGGCCTGTTGTTGTTCAATGTCTTTATAGACGATTTGGATGAAGTAATAGAGCGGGCACTCATCAAATCTGCAAATGACACCAAACTGGGAGAGAGAGCTAATGTCACAGAAGACACAATAGGGATTCAAAATTACTTTAACAGATTGGAGAACTCACAAAATGAATTTCAATAGGGACAAATGCAAAATTCTGCACTTAGGTTGAAAGAACCAGCTGCACAAATATAAGATGGGGAACACCTGGATTCAGCGGCAGAACTAGCTGCTCAGGCACCCAGAGCGGTGCACATGCCGTGCACCTGGGGGTCAGGGCGAGCCACCCAGGGGGGCAATCGGCATGGCAATCGGCGCCCATTGGAGGCAATCGGCGTGGTGATCAGCACCCAGGGGGGCGATCGGCACGGTGATCAGCGCCCATTGGGTGTGATTGGCATCCAGGGGCACGATTGGCGCCCATTGGGGGCGATCAGTGCGGTGATCGGCGCCCTTTGGGGGAGATTGGCACCCAGGGGGGCAATTGGTGCAGCGATTGGTGCCCAGGGGGGTGGGGCAGCGATCCGCCCAGGGGGGATTTTGTCCCCTCCCCATGGATGACACCTGGGGCGGCCCGCCCCGACCGTCCCCCCTTCCTACACCCCTGCCTGAATTGTCAATAGTACATGTGAAAAGTATCTAGGGGTTGTAGTAGACCACAAGTTGAGCATGAGTCAACAGTGTGATGCAGCAGCAAAAAAAAGCTAACGCACATCCAGGCTGCTGCAGCAGCAGCAGCAGTATAGTATCCGGATCAAGGGAAATAATTGTGCCGCTCTATTCTGCCTTTGTCAGACCACACCTGGAGTAGTGTGTTCAGTGACAAGCTGGAATGTATGCACAGGAGGGCGACCAAGATGACCAAGCCTTATGAGGTATGGTTGAAGGAGCTGGGGATGTTTAGCCTGGAAAAGACACTGGCTGGAGATATGATAGCCATCTTCAAATATCTTAAGAGCTGTCACATGAAGGATGGAGCAAGCTTGTTTTCTCCTACTCTGGAGGGTAGGACTCGAAGCAATGTCTTCAAGTTACAAGAAAGGAGATTCCATCTAAACATCAGGAAGAACTTTCTGACAGTAAGAGCTGTTTTGACACTGGAGCTGACTTCCTCAGGAGGTGGTGGACTACCTCTCTTTGGAGGTTTTAAAGCAGAAGTTGGATGGCCATATGTCTTGGATGCTTTGGTTAAGATTCCTGCATTGCAGAGAGAAGACCCTCAGTGTCCCTTTCCAACTCTACAATTCTATCAAACGTGGGTTCACTCATGCCAGGATGAAGGCTCAGTCTGGCAACCTGCAATTCAGGTACTAAAGGAGAAGACACAAGTCATGTCACCTCAAGGCAAAAAGGAAAACAGATTCTTTTGCAAGGTGCCAGCTAGCAAGATTCACTTAGATTTAATGTACTGGGTGTTGCAAAGGTGGCTAAGCTGGTTTGATTAGGACAAATCAGATCATTTTTTTAAAAAACTGTCCTGATACTCCCCTTCCGCCCCAATGCATGCACCGACAAGACAGCAGGAGCACCTTTCTATTACACTTTTACAAGAGACACCAGAAGGCAGGCCACAATCTCTTTCCCGATCCCTCTCCAAGTATAAAGTTTTATTCAAGTTAGGCAACTAAGGCTGCAATTGTAAAACACTCTTACTAGGGAGAAGTGTCATTATACACAGTGAGTTAGACTTACTTTCAAGGTAAACAAGACACTCCCTTATCTAGCCACCTCCTACACCCTCAGCTGCAACCACAAATTTCAGTACTGCCTTTCACCCACTTGCAGGTTCTCCTATCTACTTTTCTGTTTCTTTTTCCCCACGTAAAGAAAGACATTTGGAGCAAGCCAGCCAGATGCCAATTTCTACCTTAAAGAGCATCAACCTGATTACATTGGTTGGGGAAAAATACCTTCTACAACCAGCACTGCAGAACCCTGGAGAGTATACGCACACGTGTGCACACAAACCCTTCTTCCCCTAGATTAGTGGTTTTCAGCAAGTGGGATTCAGCTGATGACCAGATTGCACCTAAAATGGTTTGCACCAACAGTATTGTCCTCCCCTTTTCCTTCTCTAAAGTATGATAAGGGGGGAGACAGAGAAAGAAGAAAGGAGAACCAAAGACAAGAGGAAAACAGAGAGGGTAGCACAAAGGTGGATGTGCTAAAAAGTTAAGAGTTGTTGCAAGGCAATGGCCCACAAACAATTAAGATTTCCACCCTAAGAGATCCAAGCTTCAACTTGCCTTCATTTAAGCTCTAAAGCTCCACATTGCAGCCATCGTCTATCACTCTAGAGAGAGAATTCTACCTGCTAAGCAACTCCATGGTCTCAAGCTGTACAGAGGTGACAGGCAGGCAGGCAGGCACTCTGGCGATCGAGCAAGCAGCACCTTCCTTTCTTGTGATGACAACCTGGGCAATGATCCCTGCACAGATTACCAGCAGTCCCAGTTGTCCACGTGACAAGCTTTCACAGCCATTAAGTCTGGCAAATCAGATAGAAAATGGGCAGCACTTGCATACTGTGGAGCAACAAAGCAATCTCTGGAGAGTTACCTTTGCACCATCATTAGTCACCATACAGCTGAAACCACAAAAAGCTACTTCAAGAGACCACACAACTGTTGGTTCTGTTTAATGGGGAAACAAAACTGCCTGCTATTTAAAAACTTTCCAGCTGTCGTTTTAAGAAATATAGAATTCCTGATGCCTCCTTTGAATGCAGTGAGACAGACTTTATCTTTAAGCTCATTATTATTGTTGTTATGAGTGTGTGGGTGTGCCAGACCCCTCTAATCCCTGGATCCAGCAAATGTTAAAATCTAATTGTTATAAGAAAAAAACCTGCTCCTTTTCTGTTATGGGGCACCCAAGAGTCCTTATGTAGGTTTTCTATCGGTACGAGAAAATAACAGAGGCCAACCAGAGAATACTGAGAAGCAAAGCAGCTAGCAAGCCTGATCTTTATTAACTGCTGCAACAGGGTGCTCACTCACCACATGCAGGAGGGAGGAGAAACCCGGAACAATGGTGTGCAAGCCCGTTATAAAGACTTTTGAAATTGCCCACCCTGGAGCCCAAGACCACCCCCCAATACATCATACATACATCACAAAAGGGGCCATCTACAGCAGAATCCTGACTGGAAGAAACCTGTTGATGAGTTTACTTTGAGAGCCTGGCCATTCTTTTGTGATGATAAATACTTAATTCCTGAGTCCAGGTCACAGGCTCACCCTATTCATACCCAAATGTGCCCTTAAGGCAGGATTTGTGAGCACAGAGACAATGGGGAGGCTTTTCCCATTTCCATCCAAACAGCAGAGGAATATCTGAGGTCACGGGGAGAGTTGAAATGACTTCAGGATTATTTTCCTGTACTGTTTCAGACATGTGGTTTATATATTTATGTACGTGTTTGCCTGGTACATTTATTTTATATCTTAGACCTATAATTCTCAAAACACGAATCAATCCTTCTGGATCCAGCACAGATTCAACTGCTGGAATAGCTAGGCCAGCCTGGTAAAGGTAAAGGTAAAGGTAAAGGTAAAGGTAAAGGTACCTCTGACCATTAGGTCCAGTCGCGGACACTCTGGGGTTGCGGAGCTCATCTCGCTCTATTGGCCAAGGGAGCCGGCATTTGTCTGCAGACAGCTTCTGGATCATGTGGCCAGCATGACTAAGCCACTTCTGGTGAACAGGAGCAGTGCACGGAAACGCCATTTACCTTCCTGCCGGAGCGGTACCTATTTATCTACTTGCACTTTGACGTGCTTTCTAACTGCTAGGTGGGCAGGAGGTGGGACCGAACAATGGGAGCTCACTCCGTCACGGGGATTCGAACCGCCGACCTTCCAATCAGCAAGCCCTAGGTTCAGTGGTTTAGACCACAGCGCCACCCGCATCCTGGTAATGGCCCACTAAAGGTAACTGCTTAAGGGAACAAAGGGAGTGGCTCTGTACCAGAGGGCGAATGGGTGGGCCTCCCTCCCTGGTTAATTAGAAAGACAAAAAGCCACAGCTGAAGCTGGATGCAAAAGTGGCAGGCTGAAGAAGCAGAGAGAGACAGGTCTGATTTCTGCTGGAATCCAGGGCTGTGGCTATGGGAGAAGCAAGACCATCTTGGGGAGTTAATGCTGTGAACCTCTCCATTGCAGATTCAGGTTGTACATGTGTTTAAATAAACCATATATCACTAATGCACCACTGCCTCTGCTGTGCCTCTTTCCAAAGCAAACACGAACCCTGGGTAAGCATCTGGAATCCCTGAAATTTCACACTGCTCAGAGACTGGGGTAGCATGCAACACTATCATTATCATCATCATCAACAACAACATCACCATTAATTTTATAGGAAGCTGTCTTATACCGAGTCAAGCCACTGGTCCATCTAGCTCAGTGCTGCACTGACTGGAAGTATCTCTCCAGATTTCAGATAGGTGAAATTCTCAACCCTTCCCGGAGATGAGATAGATCAGGGGTGTCCAAACTTTTTTCAAAGAGGGCCAGATTTAATGAAGTGAACTTGCGTGAGGGCAGACCAAAGTTGTTGAAGTTGTTGAGCTTTTGTTACAATGCTGAGCTTTTTTTAGGATTTTAGTAAAGGTAAAGGGACCCCTGACCATTAGGTCCAGTCGTGGACAACTCTGGGGTTGCAGCACTCATCTCGCTTTATTGGCCGAGGGAGCCGGCGTACAGCTTCCGGGTCATGTGGCCAGCATGACTAAGCCGCTTCTGGCGAACTAGAGCAGCGCATGGAAACGCCGTTTACCTTCCCCCCAGAGCGGTACCTATTTATCTACTTGCACTTTGACGTTCTTTCGAACTGCTAGGTTGGCAGGAGCAGGGACCGAGCAATGGGAGCTCACCCCGTCACAGGGATTCGAACCACCAACCTTCTGATCAGCAAGTCCTAGGCTCTGTGGTTTAACCCACAGCGCCACCCACATTCCTTTTAGGATTTTACCCCAGGACATATACTGCCACGGGGGGCGGATTAAATCAGCTGACGGGCCAGATTAGGCCCCCGAAATGGATTTTGGACATGCCTGCCATAGATTGAACATGGGACTTTCTGCTTACAAAGCAGATGCTCTACCACTGAGCTACAGTGGATTTTTACAACCTTCTTTTCCTGGTTGTGTGTCTTGGTGAAAAGCTGTTTTCCATCCCGGCTGTCTGAGAACAAGTTGGTAGGCTTCCATCATGTATATGCGTGTGTGTGTGTGTGTGTGTGTGTGTGTGTATAGGTCATCGCAAAACTATAAAGCTGTATAAAAAAAATCAAGAGGGAGATGCCACAGGTACTTAACCCTTTGGTGTCTCCCCTCCTGGGTTACCATTAGGGGGCAAGAACTGCACTCCCATGAAAGTGGGAGAGAGATGGTGGGACTATACACTTTAGAAGGACTTTATACAGTTTAGATAGCCTGCTACTGATTTGCCTGCTCACTTATTTTTCAGATGGCTGTTGTTAGATATACTGCTTTAGATATGCTGCTTTATAGTTGCACCCCAAAAAAAGAGGTAATAACTGATGCTATTGCACTCCAGATTGACAGGACGATACTGTGTAAAAGTTGACACTGCTGCTTAGTAAGTATGCATTACGTGAGCAGTGTACTACATTCACTGCTTATTACTATTAACTTTTAATTGTTTTGCTATATAAGGCTATTATGTTGTGCACTGACACACACTGTTCGTTATGTTCTAGGTTCTGGGCCACCTTGTGATCTTTTGACAAAGGGTACTGCGGGGTGCTGCAGGGGGAACCAACTTTTCTCCAATGCTATTTAACACCTATTGGACCAACCACTCAGAGCAGTCATTAGGAGATTTATTTATTCTTTTGGCGAGGTGCCAGAAATATGCTGATGACATCCAGTTCTATTTCTGGGCAAAATCTGAATCAGGAGAGGCTGTGCATGACCTGAACCGGGGCTTGTCTGCAGTGAAGAGCTGGGTGGTGGAGGCTCTGTGGGTAACTGGTTTCCCAGATTTGGAAGTTGGGAAGTTTGCGTATCCTGAATGGGCATGTAGTTTGGGTGGGGGCGTCCTCCTAGATTCAGCGTTGTCACTTGGGACACACATTGTCTCAAACAGCAAGGAGCACATATTGCCACCTATGGTTAGTATGCCTATCCTGGATGGGGATAGCCTGACCACTATGATACTTACATTGGCACCTTCCAATTAGATTCTCATAATGAGCTCTATATGGGGCTACCATTGAGGCTTGGAAACTTCAGCTGGTGCAAACTGCAGCAGCTAGGATACTGACCTGGAGCCTCTTGTCATGCATATGTGTTGAAAGAACCAGTGTTGAAAGAACTGCACAGACTGCCTGTTAGCCTATTGAGCAATCCAATATTTTGTTATGAACAAATAAAGCTTTGAACAACTTGGGACCAGATTACCTAAAGGACAGGCTTCCCTGATACCGGCTGAGTAGATCACAAAGGTAATCAGAGGCCTTGCGAAGCCATGACCTACAGAGACATCTGGCAGAAGCATGTAAGCAGGGCCTTCTTTGTGGTGGTCCCTTACTTCTGGAATGCCTTCCTCTCCATTATTCAGGAGGCACGAACTATTGGATGCCTTCATTGTTTAGTAAGAACATAAGAACTTCCTGCACCAGGCTATTGGCCCATCTAATCCTGCATCCTGCTCTCTCCAGATGCCTCTAGGAAACCTACAAGCAGGATTCAAGCACAAGAAGCAATCTAACCATAGAGCCAGAACATAACCATCATAGCTGGTAATCGTTGATAGTCCTAACCTCCATGAATTTGCCCAATTCTTTTAAAAAGCTATCCAAGTTAGTGGGCATCCATAGCTGAACTATGTGCTGTGTGAAGAAGCCCTTTCTATTATCTGTTCTGTATCTCCCAACATTCAGCTTCACTGGATGTCTGTGAGGTCTAGTGTTATAAGAGAAGAAAACCCGATTTAATTGCTTGACATTTCCCTGTAACTTTTCTGCCATAGGACTCTGCAATTTGGTTTCTCTATTTTAAATTGTTTTAAATATGCTTTCTTTCTTTTTTTTTACAAAACATTTACAAACCGCTCTGAGAGATCTTTTAATATAAATGGTACAGAAATATTAAAAATAAAATAAAATACCACCTCTCTCAGTGTTTGGACAGGATCTTGTTGCACAGACATCCCTGTTAACAAAGGGCAAAGATCTTCAGATGTTCAGGAGATGATTGCCAGGGTTCCTTTCCTACCGTCAGAAAGTTATGGGAGTTCTGACAATGGGCAACCTCTGGCACACATGCACAAAGGTAGCTTAGCGGCCAGCAGATGGCATAGATTTACGTGAGTCAATTCAGTGCCTCTGGCTTCATACCTGAATTCTTTGGTGCTGCCTAGGGCCGGAGATGCAGACAGGCTGCGCGTCTTGGCCCGCCCACGCATGGAGTTGGCGCAGCTCCGCTCCTCGTCGGCCCGACATGAGGAGCATTGGTAGCAGGTGGAGTCTGAGCTGGCATCGTCCCCGCCAGGGCTGAAGGCTTCCGGCTCCATCTCCATCCTCAGAAAATAACTTTCCTGGGAAGAAAAAAAGCAGGGTTCAGGTGAATGTTAGGTTTCAAAACCAATGACAGGTCAAGACCCACAGAATAGCTACTTTGCTGGATGGAAGCCCAAGGACCAGCTAACCCAGCATTCAGTTTCGTAGCCATAAAGGCAAGAGTCTTTCTCAAACACATGGATCCAGCCCTTGATTGGGTACCCAGAGATATGCTGCCTCCAGGATGCATCCAACATTAGTCCCACTTGGAGTAGACGCACTGAAATTTGCAACAAGGACTAACTTAGGTCCAGTGATTTCAGATGGGTCCGCTCTGAGCACAGCCACCTATACCAATCATGCCACGAACACATCATATTAGAATACAGTGGTACCTTGGGTTAAGAACTTAATTCGTTCCAGAGGTCCATTCGTAACCTGAAACGGTTCTTAACGCGAGGGGCGCTTTCACTAATGGGGCCTCCTGTTACCGCTGCACCACTGGCGCGTGATTTCCGTTCTTATCCTGGGGCAAAGTTCTTAACCTGGAGCAACCACTTCCCGGTTAGCGGAGTTTGTAACCCAAAGCATCTGTAACCTGAAGTGTCTGTAACCCGAGGTACCACTGTATAGTTTTGTATCCTCCATGAGGCCTTAAGGCACTGCTGGGTAAACCTTCAGTCTAGGGGTTGAATGTGGCCCTCCAGGCATCTCCATCTGGCCCTCAGGACTCTTCCCCGGCCACAACCCTCACTGGCTCAGCTCAAGTGCTTTTGCTTGGCTGTGTCATTGAACTCTGATAATGCCTCTTCTTGCTCGCCTGGCTGGATAGAGCTCTGCCTGCTGTCGAATCATCTCCCTCCCTTCACGGCATCCCTTCTCACCCCAATGCAACTCAATTACATTTTTTATTACAGCTTTGTATACATTTCAGCCCTTGCTTCACCAAACACAGCCCTGAGTTTCCTAAAACAGTTTATGAGAAAAGGGTACAAGGCGTTCCTGATGCCTTCTGAGCTGGTTGTCCAATTTACATTTTTTTTTGTGTGTGTGTGTGAAAGCAAGCCTCCCTCTGGTTTTCTGGGTCTCTCTCTCGTTATAGGGATGCTGTGCCTGGCTGGATGTTACACAAGGAGGGCAAAAATTCACACCTTCACTAGGTCACCTGCCTATATATACACAAGAGGCCTACTGGATCAGGCCAAAGGCCCATCGAGTGCAGCATCCTGTTCTCAAAGAAGTGGCCAGCGCAATGCTTCTGGGAAACCAGCAAGCAGGACTTGAGCACAACAGCCACTTGATATTCCCAGCAACCTAGCATGCAAAGGGATAGTGCCTCTGACCATGGAGGCAGAACATGTCCCTCTTCTCCTTAAGGAGATGCCAAAGTGGTGCAGTGGTTAGTGTGCTGGACTATGACTTGGTAGGCCAGGGTTCAAATCCCCACTCATCCATGAGGCTCCCTGTGTGACCTGGAGCCTCTCAGCCTATCCTACCTCACAGGGTTGTTGTGAGGATAAAATGGGGAGAGGGAGCACCATGTATGTTAAGCTCTTTGGAGGAAAAAGTGGGTTATAAATGAAGTAATAACTAAGTCTGAGTGTTGCTGGGAGTGTTGGCGCTTGGACGGCTTAAGACTTTTTTTGCTTCTTTAATCCCTATAGGGCACCAGTGTACTTCAGTTAAAATACAGAGAAATCATTTCCTCCTAGCATGTATCCTCTCGTTTCCAAGCTTAAATTCTCCTTTGAGTCTTCATTTTAAAAGGTATTGCTTGGGTCAAGCTCTTGAAATGGGGAAGTGGGTGCTGTCGACATTTCAATAAGCAGGATACAAAAATCTACAATGTATAATAAAAAAGGGGTGGAGGCAGTGGAAATTCTGACTATTAAAACAGCACATGGATTTCGGTCTCGGCTATAAGCATTCTGAAATTTTCAGACCACACACAGGTGCTAGCCTCATTGAGACTGGTGCATTTCAAGTTTTAAAAGAATTTCTGCCATTTCATTTAACAAGCTGACCTTCTTCTGATTGGTCCCTCTCCAATACAGTCTGAGAAGTACTGTACAGCCTTATGAATACTTTGAAAAAGGAAAAGGCAGCAGCAGCCAAGGTATGTTTAAATGCAAGCAAAACCGTGCTACACCTGAGTGGAATATATTGCATTATGTTAGCAGGGGAGGCAAAAGTATTATTATTTCAATGTTTGCTCCTCCTCTTCTTCTTCTGCTTCTTCATCATCATCACACAGCTTAACCATGAAGTGATTCCAGCTCATGTCAGCAGTTCTGCAATGGCTTGTTTCAGCCTCATAATTTGTGAAATAACTATTGTGGGCTTCTTAAAAACAACAAATAGGCTTTCTGTGCTACTTGCGCAAAATATATTGAGCCAGTGGCCTTTTGAAACTACAAATTATGGTAAGAACACACACACACACTATATATAAATCACAATAAAATGAAGCCGCTCCAGTGGGTTAAAGCTTTTCTTTAGTGTCAATTTTGCAACAAGAGCACATATTCTGCATTGCCAGGAGTGAGAATGTTTGTGGCTCTCCGGATGTTCTTGTGGCCCTCCAGATACTAGGGTTTTTTTGGGGGGTGGGGAAGTGTTGGCTATAGTTCCATAGCTTAAAAAAACCCCAAAAACCAATACAATAAAAATGTATTGGCACAGTGACATTTTTATCCAATGACAGTAGATCTATTGACATTAATAGACACGGCTAACTTGGGTCCATTAATTTCAATGGGTCTACTGCTGCAAGTAGATGTTAGTTGGCTACAGCTCAAAGAAATCAAAGGAGAAAGGAAGGTGGTACATGTACAAAAATTAAACCAGGGAAAGCTAATCATATTTTAACCACACCTTATAGCAGAGGTCACCAGCCCAGCATCCACAAAGGCTTTTACTGGTGCCTCAAACTCTGAGCTTTCATTTTTTTAAAAGTCTCTAGCTCTGCTACAAAGTAAGTTATGGGGCAAAAAGTGCAAGTACTTTCTAAGAGATTTCTGTGAAATGAGAGTAAGTGAAGTGTGGCCACCTTGTATATTTATCCTGGTACTGAGAAACACTTCCTGTTGTTCCTAGATTGCTTTTTAATCCTTGATATTTAGTTTTTATGTTGGAAGCCACCCAGAGTGCCTTGGGCAACCCAGTCAGGTGGGTGGAGTATAAATAATAATAATAATAATAATAATAATAATAATAATTATTATTATTATTATTACTATTATATCAGCAACAGCCTGTGTGTGTGTGTGTGTGTGTGTGTGTGTCTGCAAGTAAAATCAACAGTGTGTGACCCCCACAATCAAGACTAGCAGGACACAGCTGACTTCCCATGGTAAACAAAAGGCTATTGGGAATGGCTATCTCTCTAATGTTTATGCTTTGCCACCTGCTACAGCAGCCATGTTGTGACTGGGGCTCCCAGCGCATGCTCAAACTTCAAAATGTGCCCACTGGTCCAAAAACGTTGGTGAGCCCTGCCTTATGGGTTAATCTGTTACTTCACAGGGTCATCAAAACAAGCAACCCCCAAACCAAGAAAAAGGGCTCCAAGTCCACTTGTAGGGCAAGAAAGAGAGGCCCCACTGGTCCTCTCTTAACCAGACCCTCCAAGTGTCCCTATTTTCCACGGATGTCCCTGATTTAGAGAAGCCATCCCAGTTTTTTATTTGATCCCAGGTATGTCCCTATTTTCGTTGGAGAAATGTTGGAGGATATGGAGTTATCCAACCCCTGAGCTGTCTGAAGGCAATCCTGTATAGGGAAGGTTTTTTAAAATGTTTTATTATGTTTTTATGTATGTTGGAAGCTGCCCAGAGTTGCTGGGGCAACCCAGTAAGATGTGTGGGATATAAATAGTAAAATTATCATTATGGAATGGGACATCCCTATATTAACTGGAGAAATGTTGGAGGGTATGGTGTTAACTCAGAGAGCACCTGCCGGGGGTTCTGCTGAGGACAGCCATCCCTGCTGCAAAGTCAATAAAGACTTCTTTTTTATTTGTCCCTTAAAGAGGCGTATCATGTTAATTTTTCTGAGACTGCCAAAAAACAAACTCTGGTGTACCAGGCGCCGATCAGATGTGACTGAACCATGACTCCCATAATTCCTGACTGCTGAGCATGCTGGCAGGAGTTGATGGGTGCTGGGAGTCAAGCAACATCTGGAGGGCCACAGATGTTCCTCATCCCTGTCCAGTAAAGAGCCTAATGAAGTAGTCCTCTGATGGCTTTATATTGGAAATGGCTTTATGTTCAAGTGGAGAGGTGATCATCTCCAAATTCTGCTTTTCATACTTCTGCAATGTATTTTGGAAAGTTGTTGCTCACTATGCGTTTGGACATTTCTGCGGATACCATAACAAAATTTTGCATGATGGTTCCCAAGTTCAAGGAGCAGGCAACATCTGAGGGGAAAGCCTTGAAAAGTTTCAGATCAGGTAGGACATCATACAAAAGTGGCCAGAATTACAGTAGTACCTCGGGTTAAGTACTTAATTAGTTCCAGAGGTCTGTACTTAACCTGAAACTGTTCTTAACCTGAAGCACCACTTTAGCTAATGGGGCCTCCTACTGCCGCCGCGCCGCCAGAGCATGATTTCTGTTCTCAACCTTAAGCAAAATTCTTAACCTGAGGTACTATTTCTGGGTTAGCGGAGTCTGTAACCTGAAGTGTATGTAACCTGAAGCGTATGCAACCTGAGGTACCACTGTATATCACTATATGGAGCCTAGCCAACTTTCAGACTGGTCTTCAACCCACTATTGCATTACGCAGGAGGACTGCAGAAGCACAGGGGCGATGCTGCAGTCAGGTAGACTAGCTCCCTGATGCTATAAGGGGGTCATACCACTTTGTAAACAAAGGACAAGAATGCAGGCATTGACAGTTCTTTGCCAAGTGCAATTTGTACAGAAGTTTGTAGGACCAACAACCTAAAGAGGGCTTATTTTACTGTTCTACAGGAATTTGTAGAAGAAAGAGGGCTTCCTACCCTACTAAAAGAAACTTTATGCAGAAACTTCACTCTACAGAATGCTTTATAGAATAGCAAATAAAAACCCAGGGGGGAGAAAACAAACAGGTGCTGCCTGGAAGAACAATAAAGTGAGCCATTAAGGAAACCCATATGTTGATGAACTACAAGTACCATGTATGGTGGGGCTGATGGGAGCAATGTCTGGAGGGCCAAATGTTCCCAACATCTGGGTTAGAGTATAAGACTATACTCAGAAAGTCTTGCATTCAAATCCCCACTGAGTCTCAAAGCTCACTGAAGTGACCTAAGGTCAGTCATTGTGTCTTCCTTAGCCTAACTTAACTCACAGAGTTCCTGTGAGGGTAAAAGGGAGAGGGAGAGAAGAATTATTTGGGCCACCCTGAGTTCCTTGAAGGTAAGGTGTGATAGAAATACAATAAATATAGAAGTGTTAAGAAATAGGTCATTTTTCTCCCTCAGTAATTTCACTTGATGAGCAAAAATGTTCAGGTTGTGCCTGCGGAGTGGAGGTCACATGATATACTATGGCACCACATAGAGGGTTCAAAATATTTCTGACAGCCATTTGCTCATGCCATCATTAATTGGCCAGAAGAACTAGATTACCCTGTACGACGTCGGCCTATACATTACACAATTAAGAACTCACCATAACTCATATAACACAAGAGGACAGTGGGGCATTCAGAAAGCAGAACAAGAAAGCGCTTTATCTCGCTCTTAGTCTCCCTTTTTGCAAATAAAATGCTTTATTCAGTAGTTAACACACTACTTCTCAGGAACCCAAACATTTTCCCTTTTCAGCACACAGAATATGAGAATGCTAGCTAAAATACACTTTTTAATTTTATTCTTTCCTTGTCTCTCTATCACAGTAATTTAGCTTAAACCACACTTTCAAGACTTCACTACATTTGACCTTACACTGAGAGCGAGCTGAAATAAACACAACATTGAGGTCACCCTGTAACATTTCAGTAAAGGCAGAACTTGATCTCAGGTCCTCAGGGGAGGCTGCTCCATGAGGGCAAATGGGGCACTGCCTCACCAACCTCAATCTGCCCTCAGCCAGTCCTCACCTGCCTGTCTTCTTACAATCAGTCAGGCGGTGGTTCTGCCTGCCATCAACTCCAGCGCCACCTACTGTTGGTCTCCTTGGCTACTGCCCTACCAGACCCAATGGGCACCAGACACCACTGCTGGTCTTGAAGAACTAAAGTAAAGTTTTGGATTTGCTGGACCATGCTATTTGTACATTCCAAATGCACGACAGAAACAATTTTTCTGAATGCATTGCAGACTCAGAATTTCCTGTTCCTGCTGCCAGTTTACTGAACTCTTACATAAGAGATAAGAAACAGGAAACAATGCTGTCAATAGTCCAGAAAACACAAGACCAAGGTTTCAGGCTGCCCTTCCTCAAATTAAGTAACTTCCCAAAATGTATTCCAGTATTGTTGTCTTAGAGCATCAGGGCTTCTAAAGTCATGTAACCACTGACGTTTTGCAAACTTTAGAAGCCAGAATGGTGCAAAGGAAAAAAGGGTTGGTTCTCCTATTTCAAGATGAAGTGTGACTCCCAAAGTTCACTTAGTGATCTCAAAAGCAAGTCAATGGCTCTGTTTGAACATCTTATCACATCTTGGTTTGAAATGGATATAATTTATAGAGTTAGAATAGTTTTGCTAACAATGGTTTGATGTAATGTCTGAATTGGCAAACTAGTTATAGTCAAAGTGCTATGTCTGGAGTTAGTTGTACAATAGAAGGAGTGGAGAGAGGATGAAAATCAAATGAGCAGTATGCAGGCAAAACCATGGTTTGTACTGCCCAACAGGCAAGCCTTGAAATAAATTCAGTTTGCTCCACAAGCAGAGCTATGGCTGTAAGTATGTCTTATCAAAGGAGTAACCACACAAACCTAGCACAAACCATGGTTTTCAATTCTGGTTTACTATCTGATCACAAACAATGTTTGCCTGTGCAGACACCATGCCAAACCATTACTAAGCTTCCTTAACTATGGTTTGGCTTAATGTCTGAAAAGAGTCACCAACCCAGTTTGCTTGTAACGCAAAAACAAACCATGGCTTACCATGAATGAGCAAGCGTGCTAGTGCACAGGGAGAAAATCATGACCATACTGCCAGAAGCTAAACCATGGTTTGATTTAACCATGTTTTGTCCGCACCTAGGCTCATGATTTGTTTTCTCCAAACAAACCATGAGCAATAAGCCAAGAATGAATTTTGGATACAGCTGTGGGTTTGTTTAGACATTTAATACAACCAACCAACCAACATTATGCCATTACCAAGCAGGACAGGTCTGAACACTTGTGAAATGCTGATAATTTGACACCGTTTTTACTTTGCCTTTCTGTAAAACTTGCACCCTTGTCAAAATGAAAAAAAAAATCTGACAAATTTCCATCTTTGAACTGACATTTACCAACAAAAACTGATGTTTTTTGTCACATGACCCTACTGCTTTTGCAGACAAGAAGAAAGCAGTTTTCAACTTATCAAGCCCTCTATGGGCACAGACAACAGATGTCAGGAATGGAAAAAAATCAAGAGCCAAAAAGTTGGGAAAAGAAACTGAGCTGACTAGAAAACACAGTTAAATACAGTTGTGTGGCTCTTTTCCACTTCTCTTGATTTATGTAACAATGAAAAATCCACCCAATAGTGCCAAAAGTTAAATTTAGATAAAACTCAAGTTTCTTCAACATCCAAGCTCACCCCTCAGCTCCACTCCATCTTCAAATCCCCATCCCAAACTCTCTAGAAGTTCCCACCTGCACCCACATACCCTGTGGTGTAAGATCTCTCCCCATTCTCTTTTTCTCCTTATTCTGTCATACTCCCTGTCAGTGTTCATCATTTGTTGCTTATCTCGTTTCCCCCTCCTAACCCCTCATGGTCTTCCAGCCCCATACTGTACCCCCATTCTATCTCTCACCAACCCCATGCCTTTTCTTCATGCCTGCCCCCTCTTGCCCCATACACCCACTTCTCTCACACCCTGCCACCTTTCCTCTCACCCCCTCCTAATTCACCCCCACTCTCCTGCCCCATACTTCCATTTTCCTTTCTCTCGCTCACTAGCTCCTCACTCCTCCAGCCCTATACCCCTGCTACACTCACCAACCCCTCCTGCCCCATACTCCCCACATCCGACCCCCTCCTGCCCCATACCCCCAACACCCCACACTCATCCTGCCCCACACTCCCACATTCACCAGCCCCTCCTGCCTCATAACGCCCCCACCCCCACCTGCCCCATATCCCCACACGCTCACCAGTGCCTCCTGTCGTTTACTTTCTCACTCACCAGACCCTCCTGCCCTACACCACCACCCCACCCATCCAGCCCCATATCTTCCCAGACTAACCAGCCTCTCCTGCCCCATACTCCCACTCACTACCCGCTCCTACCCCATACCCCCCACCCCACTCCTCCTGCTCCATATCCTCCCAGACTAACCAGCCTCTCCTGCCCCATACTCCCACTCACTACCCGCTCCTACCCCATACACCCCCACCCCACTCCTCCTGCTCCATATCCTCCCAGACTAACCAGTCTCTCCTGCCCCACACATCCCACCCACTCCTGCCCCATATCCCGCACACTCACCAGCCCCTCCTGCCCCATGCCGCTTTCCTTTCTCACTCTCCAGCCCCTCCTGCCCCACAGCCCCATTTCTGCCTGCGCCGGCCCCTCCCCTTCTCCTCCTGCCTTTCTTGCCTCACCTCCATGCCCCCTTCCCCTCCTCTTGCACCTTCCTCACAGAGCTCCCCCCGGCCCCCCTCTCGAGTGGGGCGCCCCCTCCTCCTCCGAACCCTGCCCTCCGGCCCCGCCCCCTCCGCCTCGCGTCACTCACTTTCTCACTCGCGCGCCAAGCGGCCCCGCCTCCGCCTCCTCCTCAGGTGCGCGAGGCCAACCCCCGCTCCCCGGCCTCAGAGGCCTGCCGCCGGCCGGCAACTCCTCCGGCCCAGCGAGCGCGGCCAAGAGCGGCAACGACGGCGGCAGCGGCAACCCCCGCCAGGCACCTCCTCCATCCTCCTCGGCCCGTCCCTCCTTCCTTCCCCTCAGGGAGGTAAAACCTGGTAAAGAGGGAGGAGCGGGACTGGGAGCGAGGAGAGCGCTATTACGCATGCGCCCCTTCGGCGAAGAGGCCAAGGCCAAGCGAGCCCGGAGGGGCTTGAGGGAAGGGATTCGGTCCGTGAGGAGAGCATGCGCGGCTTGTGTTTGTGGCGGGCGCTTCTGTGGACTTGGGCCCGCAGACTTAGGAAAAGGGTAGAACGGCGCGCAGTGTTAGTTTCCGGGTTCTGTAGACTCCCATATAAATTAAGGAAGAACCCCAGAATTTTAACGTAGGCGTTGTGATGACCATTATTATTATCGTTACAGTTTATTACTCGCTCTTCACCCTAAGGTCCCAGGACGGACTGCAACAATTTAAAACACAACGCTGATATTAAAACGCAGTAATTACACAATACTAAGAAAAAGTTTAAAACAAGCTTAAGATTACGGAAATAAGGTGGGCCCCTCAAATATAACACCGCAAGTGGCACAGCGTGGTGTTATATTTCCAGCAACCCAGAAACTCCGTATCCAGGCCACTCTACCCTTTTCTTTCTCTATCCCTCAGAAGAGAAAGCAGCTCAAGTAAGAGCTTCTGCGCACGCACAAAAAGAGGCCCGCTGGAAAATAGAGCGAGGCCGAGCAACCTCAGCGCGCGTGCGCAGTGCGTGCCAGTGGCCCCGCTGCGCGCAGCTTTGACAAGAAGGCGCTCTGCAGAAGTTCAGATACAACGTGGTTTCCCTTTTGTTCTGCAGAAGTCTCACGGCCCACATCTCTCTTTCAAAACCTGAGGTGGGCTGTGGAACAAACAAAAGACGGTCTTGTGTCACCTTTTAAGCGATATGGCAGTTTAATTTGGAATAAAGATTTTGTGCACTTGGCGCAATTCAGGATTCGGGCTTCTGACGAAGTGTAACATGGAAGAATGGAGACAAGAGAGCTCCCGAGCTTATGCAGAGTAAATCTCTTCCATCCCACTAAAGCAGCCCAGGATCATACCTTTGAAGTTTATGAGGAGGAGGATACCAGCGAGTAGGCATGACTTGCACACAGAATCAGGGCCCAGGGAGCTTCCTCAGCACTGCTTCATCCATAACAGCTAGAATTGTCATACAGTAGCTAAGTGTCATCTTGCTACTGTGATTCCTTACTGTTTGTTTTTACTGTTTTTATTGGATACTGGATATTGGATACTGGATGGACTGCTTTATTGTTATGTGTTGCAAACCACCCTGGAGCTTGTTTTCCCCCCCTTTTAAATGAAGGACAGTATAAAATGTTTCAAATAAATGCACATTTAGATAAGCACAATATGGTAGTGCATATGGAACTTGGAAATGTTTATTAGAATGAGATCAAGACTGGGAAGCAGCATGGAGGGATTCTTTTTTAAAAAAAACAAGGCAAGGTAGAAAAAGTGTCTGTGCTGTGAAAGGATTCGAACTAACTAGAGCCTGTGTGTTTGTGTGTTTGTTAAAGAGTACTGGACTAGAACTGGGAAGACTCCGGTTTTAACTCGCATCAGAAGCTCACTGAGTGGCAATGGACCAGTCATTATATTTTCAGCCTCAGCTACCTACCTTTATGCCCATGATGGATAGCTCAGTCAGCAATCCCACGTTGGGCAAGAAAATTCATACATTGCACAGGAGTGGACTCGATGGTCCTTGTGGTCCCTTCCAACTCTACAATTCTATGGGGAAGGGGAGGTGCATAGTGTTTTTAAAAAACCAGAGTTTAAAGCAGATGTAGAGGGCTCTTCATTTCCGTTAGAGGAATGTGGTGCTGAAGAAGGGGGTGACTGAGCCTTTGCATTGTTCTCCCAATCAAATACCTCCCACCCCCACATACTCTGTGGCTAATAACAGGTGTCTGGGAAGGTAAAAATCCAGAAAATGGCACAGAAGGAGGGGTGTTCGATTTAAACTAGCCCACTCTTCCAAAAACCTAACCTTTAGGAAGATTTATTTAGGGTTAGGGTGATATTTGACATTTAAGGAGTCATTCCAGCTCAGAGTACCAGTATCTTTGAGCAAGGTGCCTGAGGGAGGAGAGTGTATTTGTGTTCCGTCAAGAGTTTCCTCATGCTCCTATTGCACCAGCTTGGAGGAATCTGAATGAGGAAGTTGGGTGTGGGGGATAACACTAACCCAGAAATGCGGATAGCCTGTTTGCAAGAGAGGGCTTTTTAAAGGGGAAATCCCAACTGAAAGCAAAGCATTTTTATATTAACAGTACTTCTGATGGGGGCTTGAGACCTAGGGAGGCCATCTTGCCTAAAGCCACTTGCAGCCTCAACTGATGGGGTTGTAGTCAAAGCAACTAGAGGGCACCCGGTTGCTGAAGGCTGCATTAGTGTAACATCCGGTGCTATTTCCCTGTCGCAAGAGTTGGCTGGAATTTCAAAAATTCGACTGAAAACAAGTCAACAAAGCCAGAGGTGGGCCATGTCATGAGGTAGCTGCTTTAGATTTTGGGAAGCGTGATGAGCTACTGACTGTCCTGGCTTTTGCATTATAATCCAGCAGGAGACTCCTGTTGTTCTGTGCAAGCCTGGTTGGAACAAACATAGAAATGAAACCCCATTCATTTCAAGTAGGCTTGTACACAGGATAATGTCCTGGTCAATTTTGCCTTGTGTCAATGAACATGAAGGAGGTGGGGGTGGGGACCATTTGAATTGAAGAAGGCCTGTAAATTGCATGCAGAATGTCCCAAGTTCAGTCCCCAGCATCTCAGTCCCCTGCCTGAAATTCTGGAGAGCTGCTGCCAGTTAGTGTCGACAGTACTGAGTTAGATGAGCCAATGGTTTGACTCAGTATAAGGCAGCTGCCTGTGTTTTTTTTCTGCATCAAGACTCCCAGATGCTTTGTACTAGCTCTTCATGAAGCATCTTTCATTTTATTTAAATAGGCCTAATGGAAATTCCTCATCCTAGAAAAATAATTGTGATTCACGCTCCTGCCCTTCTCTTTCCAGCAAGCAACAAGGTCAGTTTCACAGCTGCTAAGAGGAAACATTTTTACATAGCCAGTTTCTTTAGGACATCTACTGCTTTTACGGAAAGGATGCCTCCCCCCTTCCCCCAAACAAGGAGAGATGCAGTTCTAGTGCAATGCACTTATTACCTGTACAAGGACCACCAGATGACCCGCTGCGTTGATGACCTCCTGCGTTTGATGAACACTTATCCTAATTGATGGCGATTAGGCACAGTGGCTCAACGGACAAGCACACTATTTTTAGAGAGCTCAATGGTTCTGTAGCCACCTCCAAAGGATATGACCTTGGTAATGAACTTTGGGACGCTTGCTTACTTTCTGGAGCATGAGTGGTTAAGTGCTAGTCCTGAACCTCGAGGCAATAATAATTAAGTGGTACTGGTTGTGCCCCAGAGAAGGGCTGGCACATGGCATCCCTGGGCATTTGCTGGAGCCCAGAAGAACCCACTGATGATAACTGCCTTGGTCCACTCGTCAAAAATATGTATGTCCCAGATTCTGAGCTGCCACATTTATTTCCCACAATGCCCAGACATCACTCTGAGGCATTGTGGGGAATTCCAGTGCCGCTATACTCAACTACCCAGTGTAGAGCTGCAGTTGATACCAGGTCAGTGGCTGGTAGGAAACCCACAAGTAGGACCTGAGCACAGGAGCTCTCTTGCCTCCAGCAACTGGTAAAAATATAAAGGGACCCCTGACCTTTCGGTCCAGTCGTGACCGACTCTGGGGTTGCGGCGCTCATCTTGCTTTCATTGGCTGAGGGAGCCGGCATTTGTCCGCAGACAGCTTCCAGGTCATGTGGCCAGCATGACTAAGCTGCTTCTGGTGAACCAGAGCAGCGCACGGAAACGCCATTTACCTTCCCGCCGGAGCGGTACCTATTTATTCTACTTGCACTTTGACGTGCTTTCGAACTGCTAGGTTGGCAGGAGCAGGGACCAAGCAACGGGAGCTCACCCCGTCGCGGGGATTCGAACCGCCGACCTTCTGATCGGCAAGTCCTAGACTCTGTGGTTTAACCCACAGCGTCACCCGCGTCCCGTGCAGCAACTGGTACCCAGAAGCATTACCACTGCACAGCCATCCTGCTTTTTGCTGGATCCTAGAAAAATGGGTTGAATTCTATTTCCCTTGTATTTATGCTAAATGATGCTGTTTTCATCTGCCATCTGCAGATGGACCACTGGCTTGATCAAGCAAGGCAATTATTATGTGCTTATTTATCTCATCTTCCGATAAGTGCTGGTGATGCAGTGCCTCTTTGAGGCATATGCTGTGGATGTGTCCTGTGACATCTTCTTTTTGGTCAGCTCCAGTTGTTCATATTAACTTTGTTTTGGAAAAAAATCCTTGAGGTTTGTGGATGTTCACACATCCCCGTGATACGTGGGGACAAGCAGACAGGCAACAAAAGAGGACCTTGCAATTGCTTTATGGTTGCAAAGAGCCTTGTGCTTCTACGCTGGAAGGTTAAAACCCAACCACCATTACGCAGCAGTCTTACGGCCCTTCCTGTGATTTTGTTTGGATATCTAATTGGGGAAAATGAACTGCTTTGATTAATAGATAGGTTTAAATTAGGATTGATGGATTATTTTTACTGTTAATGGTAGCCGACATTTCTTTTCATTCTGTGATATTTGCATATTATTATTATTTTAAAAAGGATTAAATGCAGTTATGGCAGACAGGTTTAGTGCAACCTTTCTGAAAACAGAAACAACGCTTCATTCCATACCAGTTGCACTTATTTCATAAGACCGGCAAGAACATCGGAGCCAAATTAAGAAGGGATTTAATCTGAAGTAAACATTCTTAGGGGCAGTTTAAGCCAAGATTTGGTGGTCGGACAAATCTCGTAGGAAGCCGTAAGGGGAAAAGGTCAGGGTGTCTCCCGTAATAGTCCTATCAGAAAGCCACTTTTCATAGACTGTCACTGTTAAACCTTGTTCATAATACAGGGCAGGGAGACCAAATTAGGCCGATAAAAAAGTTCAGGACTCTCAAAAAAAGGAAGCACTTCTCACACAACGCATAATGAAAATGATACTTCTCACAAGACACGCTGACAGCTTTCAAGGGGGATTAAACCTTTATTTAGTGTGTGTACATTGGTACCTCGGGTTAAGCACTTAATTCATTCTGGAGGTCTGTTCTTAACCTGAAACTCATCTTAACCTGAAGCACCACTTTAGCTAATGGGGCCTCCTTCTGCCGCCGCGCCGCCAGAGCACGATTTCTGTTCTCATCCTGAAGCAAAGTTCTTAACCCGAGGTACTATTTCTGGGTTAGCGGAGTCTGTAACCTGAAGTGTATGTAACCTGAAGCGTATGTAACCTGAGGTACCACTGTATCTATATACTGCCTTTAGGAACATAGGAAGCTTTTGTATACTGATTCAAACCATTGATTCATCTAGCTCAGTATTGTCTACATTAACTCACAGCGGCTCACCCGGGGTTCAGGCAGGGGGACATTACCAGACCAACCTGGAGATGCCAGGGATTGAACCTGGCACCTTCTGCATGCAAAGCAGATGCTTGGCCACCGTTGCAGTCCTTCCCTGCTCCCATTTCCACAAGTACCTGGAGAATATTCACTCCAGCAATTTATAAAGGATATCCCACCCATTCTCCAAAGGGGCTCATTCCTTGAAATGAGGGTTGAAACTTGGGGGGGGGGGGGGGAGGACAAATCATGCTTTAAAAGAGAAAGAGTCCTGCTTTTTGCTGGATCCTAGAAAACTGGGTTAAATTCTATTTCCCTTGTATTTATGCTAAATGACGCTCTTTTCATCTGCCATCTATCAGAAACAGATATTTGAGAGGCTGCAAATGTACTGAACATCAATAGCTTCGCTTTCATTGTCTCTCCCCTTTCATCGCCTCTCTCCTCACAGATTAATATTCTTTTCATTTATACCTATTTTTATACCTGCCAGGTCCAGGTGGTCGAGATCACAGATGCGTTAGAAATCCTACCCAAATAAGAAAAAAAGCTGCTTCTCCCCGGTTTGGAGGGTGACCAAAAAACAAAAGGGGTGGGGGAAGCGTCCAAAAGAAAGAAAAATATAATCAAACTTCTTACCTTTCCTTTACTGCCTCCTGGTTTCTAAAAGAAGCAGGAAAGGCTTTGTTCAAAATCCTTGCTGCTAAGTAGAGTCAAGAAAAAAGGATTAGGCGCTTTGACTTAGCCCTGCCCATGAGTTTAGATAAAATACCCCAGATAAAATGACTAATCAGGGTGCCTAGTCCTCCCTCCTCAATAATTTTTTAAAAAGCTTTTTCATGATACAGTACAATAAAAAACAAACTAGAAGGAAGGAAGGAAGGAAGGAAGGAAGGAAGGAAGGAAGGAAGGAAGGAAAAGGGGAAGGGGAAAATGCAAAGCCCTCTCTCAAATGTAGATCTTAACCCTTGCCTCACACAGAAAGGGGTGAACCCTCCTAGTTCTCACCTGGGAGTTTCCCTTCCTTCTTTCCAATCTCCCAGCCTTGGAGTTCTTCCCTTCTCTTCTTCTCACTCAGGGTCTTTCATCAACTATCTATCACCTTCATGTGTGTATAATCCCCTCAGTGACCCAGAGTAGAGATTGTTTTGTTCTGGAGATGGGGGAAACGTTGGAAGAAAAATACAAAATTGTTTCACAAGTGCCACCCGTGAAGATCCCAAATACTGGCATACTGTTAAGAAATACTATGCAGCGGCACCCCCTAGTGGGAAAAGGGAGCAATCGTAACCTCACCTGTCTTTTGTAGTACAGTGGTACCTCGGGTTAAGAATTTAATTTGTTCTGGAGGTCTGTTCTTAATCTGAAACTGTTCTTAACCTGAAGCACCACTTTAGCTAATGGGGCCTCCCACTGCTGCTGTGCCGCCGGCCGCACAATTTCTGTTCTCATTCTGAAGCAAAGTTCTTAATCCGAGGTAATATTTCTGGGTTAGCGGAGTCTGTAAACTGAAGCGTTTGTAACCTGAAGCGTATGTAACCTGAGGTACCACTGTAAAAGCAAGCTAGAATCTTTTGGCAGCTTATGCCATAAAGACGTCCAACACACATTTAAAGCACCTTGCTTCCCTCTCCCCCCAAAATCCTTGGAACTTCAGTCCTGCCCCTTGTCCCACAGAGCTACAATTCCCTCCACTCAGTACACTATAGTTCCCCAGACTCTTTGGGGGAAAGTCACGCACTTTAAATGTGCACTGAATGTGCTTTAAATGTGTGGTGCAGACTGTTCCCACAACCCTAACCAGAAGTAAATACTATCCGAGTTTCCCTGAGGCATACTCCCCAGGAAAGTGGGGTTAGGATTGCAGCGTAATCAATGTTTTGGAGCATCTTATGTTCTTATTTAAAACATAAGAAGATCCATCTAGTCCAGCACTGTTTTTTCCACAGTCGCCAACCAGATTCCTCTGGGAAGCCAACAGAGAGTCATACAACAACATCAAATTCATCTTTATCTGAGGAGCTATCCTTTCTTTTTAAAAAGAGAGAAAAGACAACTGCTATACTCCAACTGGGCAGCAGGTGGCAGAAGCAGCTGCTGTTTTGCCTTTGATCCCCACCCACAACACGGAGCCCAGTGGCACAAGTTCCACATCATTGCTATTTACAGCCAGAGGCAGCTCCTCCCTGCCACCCACCCTCCCATGCTGCTCATGCAGGATCTCTGCAGTATGAATAAGAGAGCGTATCAGCAGTGCAGATTGCAGGGGTAGCAGAGCAGCCCTTGCCTTGTCACATGCGAGCGTCATAGAGCGGGGGGGGGGGACATTTGTCCCGCCAGATGAGCACACATTCAACTCATTGCTCCACCTACTTTTGCCTCTAGTCTCCCCGGTCACTGGCAAGTGGCCCTCAGAAGGTTGCCAAGAAGGGAAATAGGCCCTTGGACAAAAAAGCTTCCCCCACCGCTGCTTAAGAACCTCTGCAACAATAATACAGTAATGAGCTAGGTGGACCAGTGGTGGGATTCTGTATAAGGCATCTTTCTATTTCTTCCTTAGAGGGGAAGAGTAGGGTGGAGCTTTAAAGGGCAGGTGAAGAATCATGTAATCTCCTTTGAACCCGTGCATAGTAAAATAAATAAATGCCTGTGTGTGTGTGTGTGGTACCTGGGGTGTTAGGGGATGGCTAACACCTTCTGGTGGGAGACATGTTATGCTGTTTCTGGGGTTGTTTGTCCACCTTTGGTCCCCACCCTGCACTCAGCTCTCACCTGTGGCTCCAAAAAGCTGTCGGCATGCGACAGCAGCCACACCCTGAGAACAGCTTCAACTGGCTGGCTAAACCAGCTGTGGGTAGCTGATGGGTCTCAAACCCTTGGTGAGTTAGGGACTTCCCCTGCGTGCAAAGACAGGATCTGGCATATTGAGCAGATGAGACCAATACAGTGGTACCTCTAGCTGCGGACACAATCCGTTCCCGAAAAGTCTGCACTAGAGTGGCGCTTCTGCGCAAGCACGATAGATCGCTTCTGCGCATGTGCAAAGCACACAGAACACTTCTGCACATGCACGAAGCGTGCAGAACACTTCTGTACGTGCGGCGAAACCCGGAAGTATACACTTCCGGGTTTGCCGCGTTCGCAACCCGAAAAGCCGCAACGTGAAGCAAACGCAACAAGAGGTATAACTGTAGTGGGTCCAACAGTCAAGAAGGTGGTTTCTGCAGAAGGGGTTCATCAGACTCTCTCTCTCTCTTTCTTTTTTTATGTGTCTGTGTAAAATGCTCAGTTTCCATTTTCTTAAGGTGCAAAATAGCACCAATGCAGAAATTCAATGCACAACAATTTAGTGGAAGCCACAAATCACAACTCAAAAACTATTCAAAACAAGCTTGTAAGACCAAGTAATACTAAATAATCAGTATCAGTATTAAACAATTCAGCAGACTAATGCATTATAAATATTTCATCAATATAATCAGCACCATCAAAATGGCAAATGGGGGGTATTGAATTGCAATACAGTGGTGCCTCGCAAGACGAAATTAATTCGTTCCGCGAGTTTTTTCGTCTTGCGGTTTTTTTCGTCTTGCGAAGCATGGTGTCGGAAAAGTTTTGGAAAAGCTTCAAAAATCACCAAAGTCTTCAAAAACCTCAAAAAAGGCTACCACGCCGCGTGCTATGAGTTGCTCCTCGAAGTCAAGTCGCAACTGTATTAACGGTTTTAAGAAAAAGGAAACAAACTTGCAAGACGTTTCCGTCTTGCGAAGCAAGCCCATAGGGAAAATCGTCTTGCGAAGCAACTCAAAAAACCAAAAACCCTTTCGTTTTGCGAGTTTTCAGTCTTGCGAGGCATTCGTCTTGCGAGGTACCACTGTAGTTATGTCACCGAAATGGGACTAGTAAAAAATGAGGGGGGTTTCACTGCTTGGGGGAACCCTAAGGTTTGCAGAAGTAAGTAAGGAGAAAATAAGGAAAGGACCAAAGAGGGAAGGAAATGAATATACAACCCAAAACAGTCAGCTGAGAACGCTTAGTGACCATGACATGCTGAACATCTGTTTAGGGTGTGTCAATGATGGGAAACTAGGGAGAGGAAAATGTAATGGAGTGTCCTGGAAGAGGGGCATGGCTAGCTGAACAGGAATACTCCACTTTGCAGGCAGGCCCTGCTTGTACATCTATGACCTATCTTTGTAAACTGCTGTGGAAGCATCATCCCCCCAAAGTGTGGTGCAAAAACTAGGCCAACACTATTCTTCCCCGTCCTCCAGGAGAAACGACCTGACCTTTTAACTGCTGTTTAGGAGTCGGGGCTGCCTAGCCATTCAAGCACAAAAGAGACCCTAAATAACGTATCGAGAGCAGCTGCCAGCAATGCTTTTGATGCCCATTGATTCTGACGGAGTTGGAAACCTCAGCTTGCGGCCAAGCAGTGGCTGGTAGCTGCTCCTGGGAGAATCCTCTCCATCCCACTCAAAAGGAGCGAAGTCTGGCTCCGTCTTGCCTTCTCAGGTTTAATTAAGCATCTTTGCAGCAGAGTCCAGCCTCTATATGGTTTGTGCCCTCTCCAAACCCACTTACTGAGATGCCAGCCCCTCCTTCCTTTTTCAGCTCTTGATTTGTGCTTTGGCCTGGCCTGCCAAACTCCTGAGTCAGGTCCTTTGGTCCATCTGAGCTGAGTAATGTCTACACTGACTGGCAGCAGCTCTCTAGGATTACACACATTAAGCCTTTGCCAGCCCTACCTGGAGATGCCAGGGATTGAACCCGAGACCTTCTGCATACAAAGCAAATGTTCTGCCTCCGAGCTACAGCCATGCACTATTTTATCAAACCTGCAACACACATAAAGCTATTATAGTTGCAGGGACTGTGTTGTCTGCTTAAGCTCAACTACTGGAATCAGGCTCCCCACTGGGTAACTAACAGGCTTATTAACGGGGCTTTTACAGAGTGTTTAAAAAAAAATTTTTTTCTTTCCTCAACTTTCAGGAAACAAACCAGAAGAAATAAAAACATAGTTAAGCAGCGAGGGTTGTTTCTAATGCTAGTTGCTTCTAAAGCTAGTTGTACTCAAAATAAGCACATTGAAATTAATGGGCATAGCTAACTTATGTCCATTGATTTCAGTGGGTCTGCTACTGTAAGTAGAAGTTAGGAACAGAGGAAGCTGCCAGTGTACTGAGTCATTAGGGCATCTAGCACAGCATTGTCTACACTGACCGGTGGCAATATTCCAGGGTTTTAGACAGGGAATGTTCCCAGGTTTGAAACCTGGGGTTTTCCTGCATGAAAAGCAGATATCCCACCACTGAGCTGCAGCCCCAAGTTAGTTTGATGCAACCCTTGAACGTTCATCACACAACCTGCATTGACCATACCTTTCAGATGCCCTTTCCTTTGCCCAGTCTGGTATTAATAAAGTAGGTCTCCGGGAGATACTTCAAGGAGCAGGATGCTCAATCCAACCTCTGCAGCTTCTCGTGAGGTTTTTCAGGAGGGGGCAGGAGGTTGCTTGTTGTCTCTCATGGGAAATCAAAACCCAAAACTCAGCAGCAAAACATTCAAGAGGGCAAGAAGAGGGAGGGGGGAGGTGCTGCGTGTGGCTGGTGTTTTGCTAGTCTGAGTCATCCCTCTTTAATATGGAGTTACGTGTTTTCTTATTCGAACTTGTCTCCAAGTTCACTATGGTGCTTTAATTGGTTTCCAGAAGGATTGATTTCTCTGCGGGTTGGGGGCTGGGGAGGAAACCAACCAACTGGAAAATAGCAACTAAATTTGTAACATTTTAAATTCTTGATAGATCGCTGGAATCGAAAGCCCGGTACGTAGTAGCACATTTGCCTTTTGACAGCTTCCTTGTTAAGATTATTTGATGTATGCTCTTCTTCGTAGGTTACAGGGGCTGGGTTACAAATGTGTTTTTCTGGCCTGGTAGAACTGTCGACTTGAGGCAGTGCTGCCTATTGCCTATTTGGGCTGCTTAGAGTGGAAGGCAAGGAGCCGCAGAAATAGGGGGTGGGAGCCAGACACAATGACAAAGCGAATGCATTTTGGTTTAGTCCCCATCCTCTCCCTGCTGAGTTCTGCAAGGGGAACTCAAGAGACTAAGGCAGTAGTGGAATCCATTGCCTGGGCTGGTTTTAAGAAAGGGAGGCAGGCAGGAACTGGCTGGGGTTGGCAGTGTCCCATTTGCCTAAATGGATCAGCCTTGACTGTCTTTGCCAGAACGTCTTTCTCATCTCCCGTTCAATTATAGATGCCAAGGGTTGAACATTGGACCATCGGCATGGAGGGGTGGCAATTGAGCTATGCTCCTTCTCTTAGAGGAGCAGAGGACCATTAGCCCATCGTTTTCTACCCTGACCGTATCTCTTAAGATTCCCAAGCAGAGATGGGCCATTTTTGTCTTTGGTTGCCAAGAGTTAGATTTAAAGCCTTCTGTGGGAAAATCAGATGCCCCAACACCAAACCATGTCCCCTCCCCACATCAGGCAGATTCAAATTGCTATTCCTAAAGAGCCGTTCTTAACATCTTCTGACACTGAAATGCAGTTTGTGGAGGGGAAAGTGGAGGCTGTGGACCCGTGGGAGGGTTGAAAACCCATCATTTTCCAAGGGGCAGCCAGAGCAGATGGTGCCATTTACAGATTTGTTGCATTAAACAGATTCTTTGCTCTCCACTTCCAGCTCCCCAGGTAATCGCCTTCGAGGGTCAGCCGTGTCAGGCAGCACTAATCTAAAGCAAATGACTGATGAATAATTAAGGGAAGAAGCGGCGCTTTTGTTTTGAAACCATTGGGCACCGTTACCACCACCAAGAGCTCCACCACATTCAGTGTTTTTAAGGCTCAACACCCCTTCTCAACGCAATTAATTTTTTATAAAAGGGATTTCTGCTTTCTTCAACACGCAAGGTGAAATGTGTGCACATTTCTAGCCAACCTGAATTTAAGGGTCGGAGCCTACCTTCAGTCCTATTCAAAGTAGACCCACTGAAATGAATAGCCATGACTAACTTAGCTAGCTGCTAATATTGATGGGTCTACATTACAGTAGGCTTAACACTGGATACAACCCTAAGTCTCAGAGGGCTGAATTCTTGCCTGGGAAATCTTTTAGAGGGGCCAGGTGCCAGTGGTGCGTGAATCAATCATTTTCTACCTTTTCTACTGTAGGCCAGTTTCTGTACACGCCCTTCTCTCTCCTCTATCCAGGCAAGCAAGAGGCATTGTCAGAGATCGGAGGCACACTCCAGCCAGGCATTAACATTAGAGGATGCAAAGTAGAGCTGGTGAAGGGTGTGGCCTTGGGGAAGGGGTGTGGCCTGTACCTGAGGTTCCCCACCTTGAAAAAAAGCAAAAACTACTACTGGGGCACTCTGGGAGTCATTTCAGCTAATTAGCAGGGTCCTGTAAAAAAACCAAGAATCCAGGCCATACCTACAAAAGACTGGCTAGTGACGGTTCTATTCCTGCTTAGTGGTTTACAGGTGGTGGTGCAGCTAGGTTGCTCACAGGAGCAAGATGGTCTGAGCACATAACCCCCACCCTAGCCTGACTGCACTGGCTACCAGCTAATTTCCAGACCCAATTCCAAAGTGCCAGTTTTGACCAATAAAGCCTTAAGCAGTTCAAGACACCAATACCTCAAGGGATGCCTCTTCCCATATGAACAGATGCGGGCCCTGCGTTTGTCATCTGAGCCCCTTCTCTGTGTGCCCCCCTTCCAGGAGAGGTCCAGAGAGTGGCAACATGAGAACAGGCCTTTTCAGAGGTGGCTCCCCACTGGTGGAAATATCACCCCAGGGAGGCTTGCCTTGTACCATCATTAAGTGCCAGGCAAAAACATTTCTTTTCAGCCAGACCTTGGGCTTTTAATTATCTGCAGCTTCCTTCAGTTGGTGGGACATTTCAGGCCCCTGTTTTGTCTGCATCCATCTGCCTCAGGAGACAATGGAGTGCATCTCTGGGGTGAGTTTACATTTTTCTATTTTGTCTTTATGCTGGATTTATTGCAGATCTTAGTAAGTTGTGGGGGTTTTTTTGGAGGGGGTTGAGAAAGTGACCACCATTAATACTAAGTTAACGACAAGGACATAAGGCGGGTAACAGGCATAGATATTGTGTATAAATTGATAAAACTGAAGTTGGAGGGGATCCAAAAGACATACTCTAAGCAAACAGCATTACCCAAATCCCTTCCCTTCTGAAGCAGAGGGATGACAATGCTCTAGGCAATAAACCATGTTCTAGAAAACCAAGCTACCACCTCCTCACACTCCACTTCAGGTCAACAGGTCATATGACCTGAGGAATATTCCATCCCAACTCCGGATGTGGGGGATTTCTTAGTTAATTTGAAGTTGCAGTTTTGACTCCTGCTTGCAAGAGTTGAGGGCAATGTACAATAAGGTTGGCTGCCATTTTGGAACCATTATGATCTCAGTTCCAACTTGGGAGAGAAAAACAAGCGGCCCAAGACAACTCATGTCAAACTGCTTTATTACATCTTAAATAACAGTACATTTTAATATAGTATCTATCTTGCATCCAGCTTTCTTGAAGTACACTGACTTTAAAATTAAATACAAAAGGTGAAGGATACAAGGGTGTGGAGAAAGCTCTACTGAGAATAGTTCCATAAAGGGGGGAGGGCGCAGGGGAAGAAGAGGGGTTTTTTTCTTCAATTTTTTGTTGTTTTTTGAAATGCCAAATCCAGGCCTAAAAACGCACAATTACAGCACATTTTGTACAGAGTGTTGCCAGAGGGAGGGTGGGGAGAGGAAGAGACACACCCCAAAATGGATAATAGCCATTGCTGTAGCAAAGGGGTGGGGGGAGAATTCCAGTACAGTGAAAAAGAGAGGAACAACGTTAAGACAGAGTAATATGCTGCCCAAAGCGCTGTTTAGGTTTTTTTGTATTTTTCTTTCATTTTCAAAACACAAAGCCAGGAATGGTTGCTTGTTAGGGGAAAGGAAAATCTAACCTGATAAAAAGGGCTCCTTTGACTAAAGTCAACAGGCTGTTAGGAATTTAAAAGCATGTTATTCCTCTCCCTTCCCCACCCTAGAATCAAATCTACAGTGATTGTTTAAAGTAAGTGGTTGGGGTTTTTTTTTTCCCTTTTCCTTTCATATTAAGAATAGTGATTTATCTATTACACTACTCCAGAATGTGCATAGCTCAGTACTTTCCATCCTTTTGTTTTAATGCACAGAGTAGCAACAGTAAATGAGGAGATCAGCAATGGTTACAGCTTTTTTTTTCCAAATTAAAAAACAAAACAAAAAACAGGTTATTTCTTGAAAGAAAACACATAAGGACACATTAGTCTCATATGCACTTGAGCATTTCTACAGCATGCGATTCTAAAGAGTAATCCAACCCAATATGGCAAACCAAAACAAATTTTCTCTCTTTCCATTGTTCTTGTTTAACTTAGAAAGTTTTTTTTAAGATCATTATTTCCAAAAACATTAATTTGTACATTGTTTCATACACAAAGAATTGATGGAATAGCCAAGCGCTGAACAGGTTTCTCTTTTCAACACCTCCCACCCCCCAGAAAAAGCCCAAATCCACAGAATCTTGTTGGTTTATTGAGATTATGGGGTAGTGTTAGGCTATGAAGCACCCTCCAAGTGGGCATAAGAAATCCATACTATGCCAAAATAAGAGAGTAATAACATGTGAGGTGGGGTGGAAAAAACTAGAGTTTGCATTTTGTTACCCATAAAAGGTGATTTTAAAAAAAACATTCAATACCATGTACAGCGTGTGCTTGGTTATCTTAACATTATCCTATATATGCAGTATTTGTGCAACAATTTGTGACACTAAGACAGAAATAATAATAATAATAATAAAAAGACTTCAGGGACTAAATTTACAGCATTAACAATCCCAGATGTATCTGGGTTTGGACTCCCTTGTCTTGGCTTGGCTCAACAATTGACCATAAAATCAAATTGCACGAAAGAAAAAAAAAAGGAAATGGAAATATGGACAAAAAGTAGATATCAACCCTGCTACAAACACGACTTCAAAGTTTGAAAGTGAGATAAAACAAGGCCCACCCACCCCCAACTCATAAAGTCAGTAAAACCAAATCAATGGTTTGCAATCTTTAAACTACAGTGAAAGTTAAAAGTTGTCTGCTTCACAATGATTTTTTTTCTCTTTTTTTGTCTGGACATGCTTAAACAAAGTGTGTTTTTTTCCTTTAGTTTTCTAGACGAAAGGTGGTCCCAAAAGGAATGCACAATTTTACTTCTTTTTCTATTTTGTATATAACCACAGAAATTCTTCTTTTAGAGATAATTGTGCTCTTCATTTCAGCAGTAGGAGACGTGAAAGATCTTGCCCTTTGGTGGCTGGGTAAGATGGGAGGGGGGAGGCAAAGGGGGGTGTCCAAGTTAGTATGGTTGGATTGGATACATTATTTTAAATTTTCAACCGTTGGAAAAGTCTTCCAGTCAGCGTGGAGTCCACTGCTATTCTGACACAGAACACATACAAAAGGTTTTGTTAATGATCATCATCAGTAACTTCTAATGCTAATCCTTTTCCTCTCTTCCAAATTATTTTAAAACCAACCTGGACCTTGCATTTATACTTAACATTTTTTTCAAGATATTAAATCTATTACCCTATTCATTTCCTATCAAAAGCTAGTTTCACAGCTATGTAACGATACAACACATTTATTTACACACTACTTGGAATTCTCTCAAGCATCAACTCAGCATGTTAAGAGAGGCCCGGATTTACATTAACAAGGACATTTAATCTGTATTATGTACTCTGGATTAAATCATTTTATGGACACTAGGCTGCTTCTACACACAGCTCCCAAACCTGCCTAGGTGTGAGAAGAGTTGGGGGAAAAGATATTTCAATGTGAACACCCTGGAATGTCTACATGTAAGAGTCCTGCTGGATCAGACCAAAGACCTAGGTAGTCCAGCATTCTGTTTCCCACAAAGGCCAACCAGATGCTATTGAGTAGCTCAGAAGCAGGAGAAGAGAGGTAATAGCACTCTCCCACTGTGGTTAGCCAACAACTGGCATCCTGGAGCCATCAAGCTTTGTAAGCCAATGAGCACTTTACACTTCATGAACAACACATCCCAATCATAGAAGCCTTGAAAGAGGAGACAGCCTCAGTGTGTGAGAGAAAGGGGTGGGGTAGGGAGAGAGCATGTTGGACGCCCCCCCCCCAATTTTTTTTTAAAGGTACCTACAGACTTTAGTTCCAGATCTTGAGGAAGCTATCCCACGATCCTGTTGCCACCGCCATGCCATCATCAGTTACACCTAAGCAACTGACACGGTTATCATGGCCAGCTAGGACGCCTAGAAATTGAACAGAGAAACAAAAGTAAAAGAGTTTCAGATTCTGCATGCTCCAACGTCAAAAGAAATATGCAAAAGAATAAAAAAGTATAAGTGGAGCCTGTTACTTGGCTCTCAGGATTTAAGTTGTTCTTTGGTAATTGGGAGAAAGCAACTTTCAATGACAGTGATGTACAAGCGCTCCCTTTTCAACAGGTTTACTCAGCTGTTCCAGTCTGGAGGTTCTTTATGCACATGGCAATGCCCCAGATGTACAAACCTCTCTGCTAAACTGAGTGAAAGGAGAAAGCTTTGGACAAGCATATCTCCTTGCACATCAAGGGCTGCCCATACTATGACATTCGCAGAAAAACTCTTGTACACAGAATCTCAATCAGAGATGTTCTAGAGCTTTCAGCTAAAGCAAGCGAGTACAAATTGCAGCCCATCATGGTTCCAAGCCGGCTGTCACACTAAAAAACCAAAGAGTGAAGCCGTCTGCACAAGGCATAAAAGGGCAGTTACAGAAACCTCAAGGAAGTCTGAGTCAGCAGCATCTAAGCCTCAAGCACCAGAATCCTACACATTATGAGAGATAGCCAAAGCCTGGAGACCAATGGCATGTTGGAGAATACAGTCGAACCTCTACTTACCACCGCCTCTTCTTATGGTCATTCCAAGTCGCGACTGCGGCAAACCCGGAAGTAACCGGCGGGTTTGCCGCCGTTCGCACATGCGCAGAAGCGGCGATTGCCATTTGCCAATGCGCAGAAGTGGGCAATCACCGTTCGTGCCTGCGCACAACAGTGCCTCTCCCAGCAACCTGTTTTGACCTCCGGATGGACCTCCGGAATGGATTATGGTCGCAAACAGAGGTTCCACTGTGCATGCTGCCACACAGAAACCAGGTCCAAATGGCAGGGAGCTATTTTGGTGAAGATAATTGTCAAAATGAACAGGGTGTTTATGACTGAGGACAATGTATGCTCACTCAAGAAACTAAAGAGCTAGCAAGGACCAGCTGCTGGAAGGGCTGCTCTGTTACGATGTAGCATAGTAAAGAGGCAGCTTTCTTTTAAAGAAATTGCCATGTTCTTCCACATCTCTTTTTGGAACAGTAATATCAAGCAGACAAGTACAGGTTAAGTACTCGGGTTAAGTACTTAATTCGTTCTGGAGGTCCGTTCTTAACCTGAAACTGTTCTTAACCTGAAGCACCACTTTAGCTAATGGGGCCTCCTGCTGCCGCTGCGCCGCCGGAGCACGATTTCTGTTCTCATCCTGAAGCAAAGTTCTTAATCTGAAGCACTATTTCTGGGTTAGCGGAGTCTGTAACCTGAAGTGTATGTAACCCGAGGTACCACTGTACTGGCTCCTCTGCTGTGGGAGGGTGTGGTTTCTGGGGCTACACAACAGATCCCCCACCATTATAATTAGTAAATACCAAAGGGGGGGGGGGTGAAAAAGTGTCAAGTTAAGGTACATGAACAGTGGAAGCTCTGGAAACAATGTTTAAGGGCAGGAACATAAAATAAATTCTATTAAGAGAGGGAGTATTTTGCTGAGCGCAATATTTTAAGTTCATAAAAATCAGCAGCTACAAATCATTAACTGAGTTACTGGTACCTTACAAACAAACAAACAAAAAAACTCACAGCATGTATACTAAACATCAGTTAAGTATTTCTATGCAACAGAACTGATAATTCTTCATATGAATCATCATGAGGTAATGTCAAAACATTAATATTGCACAGGTGCTAGTTCTTTGGAGCAATGGTGGACCACTTCCATTTTGTTAGCCGCAATATGGAACATGCACACGAGCACACACACTCATCCTTTCGCTCTCCGAGGTCCAAAGTGTGTGCTTATTCCCCCGCGCTCACTTTCTGATTTCTTCTTTCCTTGCCTTCCCCTACCACACAAGTTACCAAAATGTTTGAAAATGATTGATTATGCAACTGAAGCTCTTGCATGGGAATTAATATATTCAATCCCAAGTGCTGCATTTGAAAGGAATGTAAAGCTTTTAGAAATACAACATCAAAGCAATTAGTGATCAGCAGTCAATATGAGCTTCAGATGTCTGTTTTGTAGAATCTAGGCTATTTCTGTATCTTATTTGGATCATTACCTGCCCAGAATAGACAGGTTGAGTAAGTACTCTATGTTTTTATACAGATTCTCACAGCTACCATCTGATGTGATGTGGTTCAGCAAGATTTGAACCATATTATTTTGCTGATTGTGTAGCTTGGCTTCAGGTTATTTTTACCACTGCCATGCCTTCGCTAGCCTAGGGTGCCCCAGGTTAGCACTCAAATTACCAGAGGGGAGTGGCTGTCTTAATTTTTGTTTTGGGATGCTATGGGGGGCCCTAATCTGACTAAAATTGCAGTAAGTTCTACGTGGGGCTGCCCTTGAAGACAACTTGGAACCTTCAATAGCAGTCAGATTTCTGCTGAGGTTCTGCTTAGATTGCATATAACCTATTTCAAAACAGCTGCACTGGTTGCCAGTTTGTCTCTGGGTCCAATTCAAGGTGCTCACACCAGTGTTTAAAGCTCTGAATGACTTAGGCCCCAATACCTGAGAGATTCTCTCCTTCCCCACAGACCCTCTTAGGTGCTAAGAGCAGCAAAAGGAACCCTCTTGATCGTTCCTCTGCCCTCAGAGGCTTGGGTGGTGGTGGTCCAAGCCCAGCAGAGGACATTCTCTGTGGCAGCCCCTAAGTTGTGTAACTTACTCTCCACAGAGGTGTGTCCAACACCTTCATTATACAGTTTCTGGTGAATGTTGAAGACATACCTTTTGACCCTGGCCTTTCATCCTTTAGGTATTTTTAGGATCCACGTTATTTTTGTGACTGTTAACTTGTTTTAAACGGTTTTAAATATTGTGTCATAATGGTGTGACCTGCCCAGGGTGAATGTTAGTATAATAATAATAATAATAATAATAATAATAATAATAGGCAAGTGTCCGAAGTTGGGGATCATGGATTTGATTCCCCCCACTTCCACTCAACAATTGGGAACACTGCTTCAGTTCTCTATTCTTTCTTCTCCATCTTGTTGCTTACTTCACCCTCTTTTGTTCAAGCACCCTGCTTGTTCCATAATCACACACATTTCTTTCCCCAGTCCCTATTTTTAGTCCAAGAGACACTAGAAGCATTACCTGCTCTGTCAGCTTTGAGTGTGTCCCACACATTGCAGTTGAAGTCATCATAGCCAGCTAGGAGGAGACGGCCGCTCTTGGAGAAAGCTACAGAGGTGATGCCACAAATTATGTTGTCGTGGGAATAAACCATCAGCTCTTGGTCAGCACGGAGATCAAAGAGCCGGCATGTGGCATCATCAGAGCCCGTGGCAAACGCGTTGCCATTTGGGAAGAACTTGAGAGAAAAAAGAGAAACAAGGATGTAACACACAGGAAAGATGATCTAGTCTGGAAGAGGCTTCAGCAACAGCTGGGAAGCTGTTTCAGGTTCCATCAAGAAGATCTCGTGATTTTCCAATACCAGAATAATGGGCAGATATATGTAAATATTTGGGTTGAGTTATTTATAGGAGCAATTTAATGCAATAACAAGAAGGATGTGTTCATTTTTCATATGGAAATATGGGGTTGTATCCAGCATAGCTGGATAGTAATGCATTCTGTCAATGCAAGGATTTCCACTTGTGCAATAGAACTTCCCCACTCTCCTCCCCGCTATTTCTCTTCTGGGGTTCCCCAAAACCTTTGGAGCAAATGTGGGGAGGACACAGGGCATGCACAGGGAGAGCAAGCAAGGGCAATGCTATGCATGAAGACAGACACACTGTCAAAATCCCATCTCCTCTCCATAAAGTTCTTACGTACACAGATGGCATTGATGTCTGATTCATGCCCAGTGAAGGTTTGCCGGCACATCCCTTCTCGGACATCCCACAGCTTTGCAGAGGCATCACAGGCACCAGAAACAAAACATTTGGAATCAGGAGCGAGGGACAGGCTCATGACATCTCCGGTATGCCCAGTAAATGTGGTTGTTTGCTGGCCTGTTTCTATGTCCCAAAGGGCGCTGGCGGAGAAAAGGTTTAAGGAGAATCCAAAATGAAAAGGGTGACCATCATAGTAAAACAAGCAAGCATTTATATAGTGCTTCCAATTGTTTGTTTACATATTATTAACTCAGTAACAGAAATCTAGGAAAGGAAAAGAAAAGCAATACTAGGAAATAACACTAGGGAAAATAAGGCCGAGACACTGTGGTTGGTCTAAAATAGTGGTTCACTTTGGCCTTGCTTGCACTTAGGTGGTAGGCCTTCATATGGGCAGATTAAAGGTGAGGACACACATGACAGGAGTGCTCTTCCATTAAAAAAAAAAAAATCCTCGGGGGTGGGTGGGAAGAGGCGCTTCAGGGTGCATAACTATACAAGAAGTACACTCAGATGAACATATAACAGACAGAGGGGTAACATGAAGATCTGTGGGAAGTTTACAATAAAAAATAAAACAGTGACTCTGCCACCTTAGATGCCAGCATGTTTTGAAGATCCAATGAAAACATTCTTAACACACAGGCAAGCAGACTTTTTCCAGATGGGAGACTCATTTTCTTTGCAGTTAGAGCTCTCTTTCTCAAAGGAATTAAGACCCCTAAGAAACTGCATACAGGTAAGTGACCATTTTGCGCACGTTCAAGGCATGCACAACTGTGCACTGCACTCCCGCATCGCCATGAACCCAGAAGTGACAGGAAATGGGAGCAGGGGCAGGCTTATACATGCTCTGCCGTCACACTCAATGTCCTGGAGCACAACCCCCACACAAACAAAACAAATATGTTTTCTTTACAGCTGGAGCACCCACCTCAGTGAAGATTGCAAGGGTATAGGAGTAAAAATATTGACTCTAGTCTACAAAACTCTTTTTGGCTGTGTTTTTTAACTTCAGTTTTCTGAATCTATTTATCCTAACATTAAATGTGTATGCTACATTCACACATGCAAACAGGAATAGCATTCATGGGAAGGAAAGGTATGCTTAAGCTGTCCTGTTCTCAGACTGGCAAGTCCTAAAGATCAATGCTAATTAAATCTCCTTGCTATTTGAAAGCAGGCAAAGCAGGGAGTAGACACTAGAGAAAAGGCACACCCCAAGTTTCTTTAGCATATAAGCCAATCTCTACAGTAACACTATTGGCATGCGCCTTACCAGGTGGTATCTCCAGAGCTGGTAACAATTTGATTATCATCCACAAAACGGCAACATGACAAGTAACCTGCAGCAGGAAGAGGATTAAAAAAGAAAGAAATGTGATTAAATATGGACAATTCCTTTTTGCATCTCACACCCATTGTTTTTGTTAACTTCCACCTTCTATTCTTCAACAGCAAGACGAAGATGTAGGCCAGGGCCAAGGGACCCCAAACATATTAAATGTATTTCAGGGAAAGCTTTCACACAGTAAAGTATTATAAGAACATAAGAAAAGCCCTGCTGGATCAGGCCCAACTAATTCAACACCTCTGACAGTGGCCAACCAGATGCCCACAAGCAGGGAGCTGAGCACTACAGCACTCTCGCCACTTACGATTTTCAGCAACTGGTATTCAGGAGCATACTGATTCAAACTCTTGACACAGTACATAACCATCCTGGATCGCATTCACTGATAGCCTTATCTTCTGCCAAAATAATTCAAGTCAGCGGCCACCATTGTCTCCAGGGGGAGTGAATTTCATAGCGAGGCGAAGAAGTGCATTTACTTTTCTCACACCATGCATAATTTTACACACCTCTATCATGCCCTGCCTTACTTTCTTTTTTTCTAAGCTAAAAAGCCCCCACTATGTTATAACCTTTTCTCACAGGGGAGTTGCTCCAGCCCCTTGATCATTTTGGTTTCTCTTTTCTGAACTTTTTCCTGCTCTACATCGCAGTATTGCTTCTTAGAATCACAGATTAAACACATCAACTTCTGAGGCCTGGTCCCATAGCTGTTCCTAACATGACTGGCCACTTTGCCCTCACCCCAAGCTCCTTGAACTGTGTTTGTAATAAACTAGTTATATGGACAGACCAATTCAGCAGAGACCATAATTCCATAATGCAAAGGCTCCGGCCGCTTTTGAAAGTAGCTAGCACTGTGTCAAACAGCAGTTCACCAGAAGTACAGGCCTATCAGGTGTCCTCTCCTTATGCTCAAAGAAAAGGTTGATCAAACAAAACAAAAATCCCATCACAACACCTATTCACTCTTTTTCTCTTTTGCCTCCTACGAAGAGCTTTTTTCGTGAACATGATTTGCCTGCGTTATCAAAACTGCCAAGAATCAGTTTCAACTGCTCATAGCACAGTGTTCCTATGAAGCAGCTAAAAGACGATGCAAGAAATGCACCACAAACACCAGTTTGAATACGGCATTTGTTATTCATTACATTAAATTGAGAGTTCTGAACACTTTGGCTTTGCTGGATTATAAATAACTATTCATTGCCGAGTAACCTTAGTTCCCCTCTGTGAGCAGTTTTCAGAGAGCTCCCTTTAGCCTGTATCAGTAAAGCCTTGCAGCGGTGGAAAGCCAGCAAGACACAGAGCCCGCCTGAGGTTTCCTCTTAAGAACTGTTAAAGGTTTTTCCGGAGCCAAGCTGGCAACCTCTGGAGGAAGAGGCCTCTGTGCTTGGCCGCACCTTGAGATTCTGTTCTTTTACAGAAACAAAAGACGGCGTAAAAATGTGACATAGCTCTGGGAGAGGTGGCGGGGGGAGGGGGCAGGAATCTGTAACCTTGCAAGATGGAATTCCTCCTGAGCCAGTTCTCTTCTGCAGCTCATCTGATGTATTACTACGGATTTCAGGAGCAAACTGAAACTTTGTGGGGGCTTCACTGAATGTTACATATGGTGCCCATTTGCATAAAAGTACACCAAGGAGCACCAGCGTCTAAGGACTCAGCATATCTAAGAGATTAGCTCTTTTGCTATCTCCCTCTGCTGTCCAGATGAACATCTACACCATGAAGCGGCTACACAATTATTCCACTTTCCAGGGAATCCTGGGAACTGTAGTTTGAGGGTGGAGAAGGAATCTTCAACACAGAATTCTCAGACCTCTCAACAAATTACAGCACTCGGGATTCCCTGGAAGTAGTCATGCCAGTTAGCTGGCACACAAACCATTTAGCTCATAGTGGAAAAATGGGCATAGAGCAGCACACACACAGACCAACCAAAGCCTGATAAAAGTTCCAATAATACATTTGGAACTTTGACCAAAGTGAAACAGATGCTCAGTCTTTAGAAGAGAATACATCAGGATTTTCGTCTATTAAATAAAGGAATCTTACCATGGTACTGGAAAATAAGGAAACAAAATGCTTAAACACCTATCATAATGTTTGCTACATAAAGATTATTTTTAGTTTATATAGTGTTGGATGTGGCAATGTTTGCTTTTTTTAAAAGACCAGTTTTGGGAGGAATGTCTAGACAACAGGATTTACAGAAGACAAGGGAAACCATTAATGCTTTTTAGTAACATAACTGCCTGTAAAACTATGGATTTATTTGTCCCCTAGCTTTTGTGCTTTTGTTTTTCAAGGTGAAAATGTGAGGAGGGGGAAGGTGGCAGAAATAAATATCACTAGGTTGGTGAAAGCCATGTGTCACGCACAAGCAAGATGTAAGGCAGTCTTTCAAGAGATGCCACCGGGTGGGGGAGGGGGGAGAGAGAGACACTGTTTAAAAAGACATGTTGAAGGCATGTTGTAGAGCAGGGGTCAGCAAACTTTTTCAGCAGGGGGCCAGTCCACTGTCCCTCAGACCTTGGGGGGGGCAAGCTATATTTTGGGGGGGAAAGGTGAAAGAATTCCTATGCCCCACAAATAACCCAGAGATGCATTTTAAATAAAAGGACACATTCTACTCATGTAAAAACACACCGATTCCCAGACCGTCCGCAGGCCAGATTTAGAAGGCAATTGGGCCAGATCTGACCCCCGGGCCTTAGTTTGCCAACCCATGTTGTAGAACTAACTGAAGCAAAAACACACTCACCTGTATGGCCAGCCAGTTCGCGGCTTACACGTACATTGCCTTCACGTGTTTTCAGGTTGTAAATGGAGCAAATGTTATCAAGACCACCGCAGGCCACATAGTTTCCAGATGGAGCATATGCGCAAGTCATTACCCAGGATGAACGCAGGGGAATAGCATGGACCTAGAATGGGGAAAAAAAGAGCGGGTAAAGCTGCCATTTTGTTAGGTTCCTTGCCCATTATTAAGAGGTAAAGAAAGGTGGCCAACCCAGGCTGTAGATTTATTTTCCTTTGCTAACAGTTAAATGCAGTGTAGTGGGAGAGAAACAGATCTGACTTTGGGGCGGGCGGGGAATAACCCACCAGAAAATTCTCCTGCAGAAACCCCACTGAAACGAAAGTGGAACTGTGCAAAAGGTTACATGCTCCAGAATAAATATTACTTGTCAATTTGAATACTGCCTTCCAACATTTGCAGAACATCCTTAAAACCTTTTTAAAAACAATACAAGAGGCAGTGAACATCTAAAGATTGCTGGGAAACAACAGCAGGAAAGGATTATTTCCATCATGTCCTGCTTGTGGGCTTCCCATAGGCGTCTGGTTGGCCAATGTGGGGAACAGGGTGTTGGCCTACATGGGTCTTTGGTGTGATCCAGCAGGCTCTTCTTGTGTTCCTGTATACAGTACTAAACAGAAACCTGGCTGTAAGAAATAGCTACATGCAGTAGATTAAGTTTACAAGAAACAGAGTCCTAAGCTCTATGTTCACATGGTGGTTGCAAAGACGATTTGAGGAAGGTTTCAAATTGTCTAGCCAAGGCCATATTTTTGGAGCCTGCATCCTTTATTGAAAAATTTCCCATTCCTAGCCATCAATATCACATTTTCAGAAGCCCGGGCTTCTGTGCTTTTTTTCCAACCCCAACTACATATTATCATAGTCTGCATTTGAAATTTCTTTTGCTTTCAACAACGGTAACATTTCCGCATTTCAAGTCTAAGCTTTTTCAACTTGGCTTAATTCTACCTTTTCTCATCAAAACTTCCCCATCTTTCATGCTTATAAGCTCCATGAGCCAGGGCTGCTGCATTTATTTGTGTGCCCCTGAGATTTACTATGAAATAAAGTCCTTGAAGTTGTTTTTTTTTTAACATTTTCTCTTTTAGGGATTAAAAGAAGAAAGAAATCAAGACCCAGCACATGTTAGTTGAGCACATCACTGCAATAGGTGTGATGCTTCATTACTAAAAATACAGCTATTTAATCACCAAAGAATATATCCCCTCCCTGACAGCCAATGAAATGCCTCAAAGTGGTTGCTCATAACCACATCACTGGAAGAGGGCACTTTTTTACGGGCATCTTCTTTGTTAGGACCACCATCACATCCAGCACAAGTGCAAGACTGCTTAGCTACAGCAGTGTTGCTAGAGATATATTTAGAGATGACTTCGTATGTGTAATCTAGCCAAAGACTTATAAAAATACTAATCTAAAACTACATTCTGGTTATTGCAGAACTGTCATCCAATTTCCTGGATTTGATTAATACCCTTTACTGACAAAAGTCTCTTTATCCTTTTTTGGCGGGGCTGGGGGAGCAAGGGGGCAAGAGATAAATAGGACAATAGCACGTATTTGACAACAGGACTCTGGTAAGTTTCCCATCTCGGAACGTTTGATCTTCTTGGAGGTATGCAATTATGCTTGATCACACAGGAGGACAAATACTGGGGAACTGCATAGTCACTTGACTTTCATAATACTGTCTTGAAGCTTGTGGATGGCATGAGCAAATACAGAATACAGTGGTACCTCGGGTTAAGAACTTAATTCGTTACGGAGGTCCGTTCTTAACCTGAAACTGTTCATAACCTGAAGCACCACTTTAGCTAATGGGGCCTCCTGCTGGTGCTGCGCCACTGCTGCACAATTTCTGTTCTCATCCTGAAGCAAAGTTCTTAATCCGAGGTAATATTTCTGGGTTAGCGGAGTCTGTAACCTGAAGCGTATGTAACCTGAGATACCACTGTATGGGGGGGGGAGTGTTCATTTCTCCCCCCTCCCTGCCCACTGAAACAGGAATGTGGTGAAAAGTAACACTGTAATGCAGATTAGTTACCTCATTACAATCATAGCCACAGGGTAATCCTTCTCCCCTATCTTTTCACTGTAAACATAGGGGTTCTGATCTGCTGTAGTGACTGTAGTAAGTTATTGCAGACCAATTAATGTGAGGTGCGTTACTTAGAAACACTCCATGACATTCTGCAGTGCCCCAGAAATTCATAAAATGGTATCTGCTGCTAGCTATTGCCCACAGGTGCCAAGAGAGCAGGGCAACTACAGATAGGGGGGGAAAGCAACAGAGTTCTCTAAGCCCTCTTCTGTTTCCCCCACCATTTTTACCCTTGGGAGGTTACTAGTGACAAAGTGGTTGCTCTGTCATTTGCAAGGGCAACAGCAAGGAGCTGGTTAGCTCTTCTATATAGCGACAGCTTAAATAAGAACTGCCTCATGCAAACCATTAGGAATTTTGAAGGGTCTCCCTAGTGAATGGCCCTGTTGCTACACTAATTTCTGGCACTCTGATTCCAAAAGTTGTAGATACAACAAAAGGTAAAGCTTTTTCTACTTAAAATCTCATGCGCCCCTAATCCTTAGGCATTAAGGTGGCATTGGATGTCCATTGCTCAGGTTTTCAAGCCTCTGACCCAATGAACTCCTGGTATGCGCACCTCATCAAAACGTATGTTTCTGCATTTATAGAATTTGACTAAGGTTTTTGCCCCTGGTGACAAATGCAAGCTTAGATGCCAAGATTTTTATTCCCTACACTTTAGCAGCCAATGAAGTCAAGCTGAATGTAGGGACAGTGACTCCCCAGTCCAATATAGTTAAATCCACTGTTAAGTGGACTTCGGATTGTTCCTTGAAAAGAATTCCCAGAGATCACTCCAAGTCAGCACTATCCAAAGGTTGCAGCCACACCCTATGCCAGAAAAAAAAGTTGAATTCGACAGTATCAGGAGACCATTTCACCAAGGAATGAGGAACAGTATATACAGAGTTTTCACCAAGCACTTGAGGTCTACATTAGACTTACTCAGGACCCCAGGCTCTCAATTTGCCAATATTGGTGAGCAAGGAAAAAATCCCCAAAAGCATAATCAGTATAGGGGTTAGGAAACACATTGGCTACCTTATTATGTACAGGTATGGATCATAGCTGTCAACGTTTCCCTTTTTTAAAGGAAAATTCCCTTATTCCGAATAGGATTCCTCGCAAGAAAAGGGAAAAGTTGACAGCTATGGTGTGGATACACATGGGTGTAACAGCCTTTTTTCATGTGTGGAAAAGCTACCACATCTGCCTTGGGCCAAAGTCACAAAGTGGTCAACAAGTCAATCTCCATCCTCAAATGACATTCAAAGGTCATCAAGTTTGGTCATGCTGAATTATCCCCTCCGTATATGGGCCCTACAACAGGCGCTATAAAGAGTTATTCATTTCTCTTTGTTTTGGGGTTCATGTTCTTGAAATGACATATTAGACAGCCTCTTAGCGGTCTATTCCTCCACCTCCCAAGAATGGGAAGCTGGGTGTAGAGCAGACAGATCCATCCATTGTGCATTTCACCTATGCAACTTCCCACATTAACTCTTAGGTACACTGTTGGATTTCTCCTTCCTGTCCCTCTATTTTTTCTTTGTAACTACTATTAAATTGTTGACAACTATTTTTTGTTAATGATTTCCTTTTTCTTTTTTAATTCATAAGCAATTTCTATGCTGAAGTAAATTCCTGTAACTGGAATGCTTTTCATCTCCAGGAAGGTCATAACAATTCCACCCCATCCCCCTAAGTTTGGGCCTTGCCTTCTTCCATTTGTCAGCTCCATTCCCTGCTGATGAGAACATCACTTCATGGTTAAGTCCAACTTTCTGTTCTTGCCTAGCTATACTTTTCAGTTCATAAATCACTACAGTGCTTGCTTTCTCCTTTCAGTACCCACATAACTAAATGCAAAATCACTTAGTGTTTAACCACTGTTAAAGGTGTTAAGCCTGTTCTAATCAAGATCCATGTCACATGCAACTGCACCCAGGCTTATCTTGAATATCCCCATCAGTTTTCACTATAAAGGCCAGAACCACAGAAGCTATTCTTTGCCCCACACAGCTTATGTCTCTAAGAAAACAAACCCGCTACTTAGCTTCTTTCTTCTCATCTCCCAAAGAGGGGGGAGGGGGTGGACGGGACCCTGAGCTATTACTTTAGTCTATAATTAGTCTATATTTGCCCCTCCATGGGATCCTTCTTTCACAGAATAAAACAAAAGCCGAACAAAAATACACAATCTGAAGGATTTGTTTTATTAGCGTTTTTCCTGTAGTTTGCTTTTCCTCCCTTAGCCAAGTTGGAATTAAGTCATTGAACCTTATTAATTGCTCTCACCTTGTTTGTGGTGTAGCTGTCCCAAATGATAAGCTTGCCATCCTGTGATGCACTAACGAGAAGCCTGGAAGGGCAGGTTAGGGAAAAGAGATAAAAAGTTAAATGTAAACAAAGCATACATCAGAAGTGCAGGAAGACAAATTACATTGGAATACATTAGTCTTAATCAATTCAACAGTATATTTTGATATGCAAAATGCTTTACTCCCGTTATCATCTAAAGCTGCCACTGAATGTCCTTTTTACATATTGAGAAATTGAGGCAGCGGGATCTGCCCAAAGTCATCCAGGGAGCCCATGATGGAGTAAATATTTCAACCAAGGTCACCCACTGATCAGTGGACTGAACTGGCTCTCATTGTGAATGTTTCCAATATAACACATATCCTACGAAACTGTATTAATGGAAGCAACAGACAGAATTCAACTGGAAGTGACATACTTCCTCTAATGTACCATCTTCCCAGGTCTTTTCTATTCTTAAAGATAGATCTAGGGTTCTGTAAGGTGCTTAAGAATAGTGCAGATTATTTAACTTGAGCAAACAAGCTCAAGTGAATTAATAAGATTGCTTTCATTAGATTAAAGCCCTCTCCCCCCATCAGCTTCTGCTGATTTAATCACTATTAACTATGAGCAGACAAATCCACTATATACAAATATTTAATTTAAAAAAAAAATTATGAGAACATTGATTGTGCTCTGGCAATCCATGACAACAGCATATTCACCCTGCTGACTGCCAGCTTTGGATCTCTGAATATTTAGAAGTGTGAAAGCTTCAGAAATATTATTTTAAAATAATTTTAGAGCAGCCATAAGGCATTTTCTATCTGTATTTCTTCCACGCAAGGAGAAACCAACATATGAAAATGGATTTCAGTTTTGCTGCCGGCATCGATGAACAAATGTTATTAGTTTTCAGTGTTGCTCAATTCCTTTGGTACTAGAGTAGGGCAATAGAATTATGAAATTTCCTATGAAGTAACTGCCTGTACTTTTAAACACAAGACTAAGTGGTGGTGCTAGTGGGAAATCTCTCCTGCTAGGCAAACATATGGCCCTTCAGAACCTTGCCTATGTAAAATGTACATCTATCCCTTGTACAGCTGTCTTGGGTAAAAGGAAACACATTTTGGGGGTAAAAGTGACATCTTCAAGTGGGAATCCCAAAAATGCCAAGGTTATATTTTAGTTCTGCCAGGGCTGTTGGAAAGTAGAAACTGGCAGTAAGATACACACACACACACACACACACACACACACACACACACGTGTGTTGCTGTTGCAACTGCAATCTCTGGACTTAGTTATCCCTTGTTATCTTTGCCTTCCTCATTTCACCCTCCGGCCACTAGTTTATTTCCTCTCCCTCCTCCTGTCTACAGTCTGCTTCTTAAATTCCTTTAAGCAAGGACCAGTCATTTATTTATACATTTTTATCCCACCTTTCCTCCAAGGGGCTCAAAGTAGCATACATCATCATCGTCCCCACCCAATCTTATCCTCACAATCATTAGGCTGAGAGGTTATGACCAACTCAAGATGGTCCTTCTGCAGCGCAGGAACTCACCTGGAATCAGTGCCCCAGTGCATTGCATAAATTTTAGCCAAGTGTCCCCGCAGTGTTCTTCTAGTGCGCATCTGAATACGACCCACTGGATCAATGTTGGCTGTGATCTAAATGGGAGGTTAATTGTACATATTTATAACTGTCAGCAGCAAAAGCATTTCCTGACTGAAGAAGCATTAACTGAAACTACTCTCTCTTCTTGAATTTCTTTCCCTGTTGCAGCAAAGAACTTGACCAAAACACCTTACTAGCTGCTTTGAAAGGTGCTTACTACTGCTTCTTCCCAAACAAGCTTCTCATTTCAAACTTCTAATATAAGCATAATTTATCAGAGGTGGGCAACCTGGGAACCTCCAGATGTTGCTGAACAACATCCCATCACCTATTGGTTATACCGGACAGGGCTGATGGAAACTGGGAGCCAGCAACATAGGGAAAGGCACAGATTCCCCACCTCAGAATTATCACAGAACTGAAAGACAACTTGCAGGGTTATTTTTTTTTTAAGCAGAAAAGTACTTATATGGCATTTCCACTGCTTCATTTTTCACTGTCTGCTTTCTGACTTACTTAAGGACTGTTATAAATCCAGATGGTTCCAACTCTTACATAGCAAAATCAGATCTATTGGTACTGACTTGGAACTCTTGTATAATTCAAGTGAGCAATATATTTATTGTAATATTCAAACCAGATTAAGGGACATTGAAAAACAAAACATTAAGTCAGCTGTAAATAAAATTTGCTTCCCCAACTTCTATGGTTTAAATACAACAGATAACAGGGTCACTTATAAAGTATTTCAAAATTAATAATTCCAGTCCAACGCAGCACCTTTATGTTAGCTCGACTGAATGTTTTTCCCTCAGCTTTTGTCAAGGGCAGATATTTAAACATCCCCAGAAATGACAGGCATTGTGGGTGTTCTTTCATCATCCCTTTTTCTGGAACCATATTATTTTGGTTTTGTATATTAGCCATACATTCACACTCCTACCTAGCAATGGAGGCTATCATTTCATGCATCTTGATGGAAGTGGCCTCTGACTTCAGGCCATAAGGCAGCCTTCTCCAACCTGGTGCCCTTGAGCTCACAATCATTCCTGATAGCTGCAGTCCAAAACATCGGAGACCACCATGTTGGGAAAGACTGCCATAAGGGTTTTAAAAACCCCGCTACAGGTTTTGTCTAAAGTAATATTTTAGAGTATTCTATGTTGTCTAAAATAATCGTGTATTCTAGGAAAGCACTAGTAAAAGGGAGATAAATGCCTTCAACACATTTCCCTGCACTGTGGCCAATTAAATTTAAGGCTTCTCCGTAGCATACTGCAGTGAAGCCAGAAAAGTTTGTAGCACAGCCCACTTAAAAAAAATGTCTGCATATTTGTTCTGTCTCCATGTAACACAATTATTTAGCCAAAGGACACAGGCAAAGAATTCCTGCTTCCTCTTGAAATCTGTCAAGGCAGCTTAGTAGGGTACAGGCCGCTTTCCGGATTTAGAATTCCTTCATAATTGCCTTCCTCTGCTGTATGTCAGGTCTTAGAAGCTCCCTCCCTGTCCCCATAGTCTACGTTACAGCATATGTAAAAGACGGGAACTGTTCATTCAGCATTTTTGGCAACTGTCAAACATGAATGATTCCCCATAAATTGTGCTAAAAAGAATGTTTTGCAGTTCACATCACTTTGAGTCAACATTAGCAGTGGAAGCAAATAACGGGATCTCCTTCCTCTACTCACACACCATTATTTTTAGGTCCAATCTAATTTCTGTATTTTAAAAGTTGTTTTTAACATTGTGCAAATGTGGTTTAATAATTAAGTTATGTTTTAATTGTTGTAACCCACCCTGGGGCCTTAAGGTTAATTTGAATAATCATAATAATCATGTCATTTAACTTCAGATTCTGGCCAAAAAGCTTCAGCAGGACAAGCAATAGGAAGCCAAATTAATATTGGGAACATTAGTTGTTGTTGGCTCCTTTTTATGTGTGGGTAGCTTGCCCCACTGGCTGCAAGAGGTCTAATGTCCTTTATTTTTTGACCTCTTGTTCAAAAATCTGAAGACTAACAAACTTAATGCTGGGAAAGGCAACAGATGGCCAAGCAATGCTTATAACATTAGACATACTGAAGGCTACATCTAAAGGACAAAGCCCAGCATAAGCAAGAAGGTGAACCTTCTTATTAAGGTGCTGAAAGGCTCTTCACTGCTTTTGTTGCAATGGACCAACACAACTACATTTCTGGATGTCTTCTGCTTTACACACCCTCTGATGCGGAATAGAAAAAGCACTTCAAGGCAATAGTTGTTGGTCCATCATCACATGCAACAGGCATTTTGGGACAGCATCTGTGAACTGGATGCAACTCCTTAAGGACCGCAGATTAAAAAGGGGAGGCTGCAGGACTCCAACCACCCTCCCCGGCATGAATCTTCCATATGATTGCTAACCAGTGTTTACAGTCAAATCACTTTTGAAACAAGCTTCAATCCTGTGCATACCCAGGTTAGCAATAATCAGGGTTAAAGCTTGCACTAATGTAAGCCTCAGCCATGTTTTAAGTCCTCCAGGAGAAAGCACAAAGGGGATGAGACTGAGAATGTGATGTAGTTATAGAATTGAGAGCATTACATATAAATCAGACAGGTGACAGCGAAAAATGAGGATGATTTAAGGAAGCTTTCTGTGGTAAGCATGGCATCTGCTGCCAAGAAAACCGAAATGGTGATCATACAGCAAACTTTCAAAGAAAACATTCCTATTAAACCAAGTTGAAATACCTCAGCTTTGCCCTTCATATAAGCAATTTTTGGGTTGTTTTGTAAAAAAAGTTTGATAACACCAAGATACTTTTGATTACATGTTCATTGAGCATCCACCTACCTGGGCCAACGTAGCATCAGCACATGCTTTCCTAGCATCCTGAAAAAAGGGAGAATTAAGAGAGTGTCAGAAAAATGGATTATGTTCATTGATATGACTTGCTCCTAAGCTACTATCTACTTATATGAATAGATTTCACAAGGTGCTGAAAAATGAAGAAACTGGGATGACCCAGTACATGTGTCTCAAAGGAGGATCTTATAATCCACAAGTAATTTAGAAAATAAATTAAACTGCGGAAGTAAAATTAGGGTGACAAAATAAACACTAAGATCTCATAAAGCTAAGTAGGATTTTTTAAAATAAAAAAAAAAATTGAAACCCCTTTCTCTGGGCACAGACCCAAACCAGTTGAGTACATAAAGCTGTACTGCTCACATTTGTACAAATTTTGTGTGTGTGTGTGTGTGTGTTTTAGTTTTAAAAAACCAGCCTTCAAAATAGCATCTGGCTGCTGTAAGTAGCCAATTACAGCCACTGGAGAACTCCATCACTGATTTTAAAGCAGCTAACAGAGATTTAAAACTAGTAGTACCTCTTAACTGACTAAAGGATCAGGCAGCAAGTGATGTATCCATCAATACATCAGTAACGAAGTTGTGATGCTTTACAACAGGGGTTGAGAACCTGTTTCAGGCTGAGCATTAATTATCCTTGTGGGTAAATCTCTGGGGGTTGCATGCTGCTGGTGAGCTTGTCCATCCCACCCCCTCCATTAACCCATTCAATCCCCACTCACACACAGTCATTTAAACCTGCCTTCCTCTTATCTCTTTTTTATTCCTTCCTTTATCTCCCTTTCTCCAGCAAATGGCTTAGAAAAAAGGCAGCAATTCAGGAATGGGACCTGTTTTCCTAAGCCTAATGGGGCACACCAGAACAGGGATTTTTCAGGGGTGGCAGTGTAGGGAGCCATTCTGACAGAGCCACCCCCCCCCCCCTAAAAATCATGCATGGCTTAACTGGCTATAGATCCTCCAACCCTACCTTTACAGCCATACTGCAGCCAGTCACCATGAAACTATTTTCAAAAAAGTGAACTAGAAGTACTATTGTGAAATACACCTGCAAATTCTCACCACATATATCCTTACAGAAATCATGTGAAGTAGAAGAAACTTCATATTTATTTATTTATTACAGGCAGGAGGAGCAGGGGGCCAAGATAGGGTGCTTTCCCCCAAGGCCCCTCAAAATCAGCTGCTTTGTTGAATCTTACTTTTCTTTCCCACTCTCACTGCAGCCATGTAAATGCCAAGTAGGAAGACTTGTTTTAACACATGTTTTTTCATCATAATTATTTTAAAAGCACTTGAAATTTACAGAGCACAGCACAAATATTAAATACAAGACAGTCCCAGCCTGCAGGCTTACAATCTAATAGACAACACAGAAGAGAAAAATAATAAGTGAAGCCAGGCACTAATTTCAAGTTACTTAGAATGGAAACGGTTGAGGGAAAGGAACAGAAGTGGCTTTAGTTCTACTGATCTCACAGCCATGGCAGTGAAGTGTCCCCCAACCCCATCTCTCCCTCTGCTGCATCCTGGTGAAGAGGAGTAAAATATAGAAAACCTCCAGGTTTTAATGCCACTCTCATGTTGTGTGTGACACAGGAAATTATCAAGTGCTCAGATTCAAACTGGGTTGTGTAGGGACACATGTGACATAAACAGCTGGGAGTAGAGGGAGAGACTACCAGTTAGGAAGTGTAATTGACTAGCAAGACTGCACAGAGATAATGCACACAATCTACAGCCGGTTTCCAGTGCACCAGCAAGTATGCCCTTTCACAAATTCCTAAGTTCAGTGGGGTTTGCATAGGCGTTCACTATAATGTGTGTCAACAGTTAGGTTAGATAGCTCTTCTCAATAATAATAAAAAGAGTGGGGAAGAGCCTCAGAAATGTCTGCTGTACTGTAGCTTCTCAATACACCTCTTGCTGTGCAGTGTATTTGTTCTTATTTTAAACAAGAGAGCCACACAGGAAAGCAAGATACAGAAAGTCTCCTTGCTGAAGCCAAAACCTTTCATTTTTGTTTAAAGAAATTTAGAATTAATGAAGGCAGAAAGACATGGATATTAATTTCTTTAACTAGTTATGTATACAGTGGCTAGATAATTTGTGAGTTGTCCCACAACAGTCTTTTATACTGATATATTTAACATTAAACTATTTTATTTAGTTTAGGAAGGATGTGGGGGAGGGATGATACAATGGGTGGAATTCCATGTCACGCTATTACAAATGTTCCATTTGCAAAAGCTTTTTCGGCTTGCCAGATGGAACAATCTCCCCTTCCCTTCTCCACGGTTTCAGAGTTTCTCCCACCCACCCTCCAGCCAATTTCAGAAGTATGGGGCAGGGGAGGGAAAGTCAGAGGTTCCACTGACAGGCCACATTAGGTGAACCCTGCCCAATGATTATGCAGGCTGCTTCTGAGAAAATACTCAAGGTCCAGCTCATAGTTTGTTAAGAAAACAGTCCTAATGAGCATCTTCATTAAGGGTTTGAGGAGCTTTTTTTTAAAAGCAACTGCCTAAAAATGCAGCTTGCAATCAACATAAAAAAACTGTAATAAATGCACTCAAAGGATTCTAATGATGAGCAATTTGTTGCCAATGTTATGCAATGGGGTGCTGCATTCATATATGGGAAGTACATTTTCAAAATCTAGGATACTTCTAAGACACCCATCCATACATCACACTGCCCAGAACAAAACAGAACGTCTCCTGCTCCTCTACTATTACTTCTATTGAAAACTGTTCCAAATTAGGCAAGAAGTACATTTAAACCTAGTCTGCCTCAATTATCCAACTACTTCTCATTGCAAATCATGGAACTAAGTACACATCTATGTGCAGCATAATAGAGCCATGCCCATATATATTACTGGTAGGAAGCTATTTCAGTGCTTTGGTAATCTGCTCGAGTTAACCTCCAAGGCACACAGACACAGCACAACTCATAATAGGATTTCCCAAACAGGTAAGCAGTGTTCTGCTCTTAATCACTCGACCGAGAACTGAACTACATATAACTGAACCTTTAGGAGAAAGTAGAGTATAAAAGTAAACACAATGAACTCAGCATTCAGTGTGTAACTCCACCTTTAATGCACACATAGACAAATGCACATGAAGAGCAGGTCTGGGAAGTCTATGGTGCCATCTCCCTTTTGGAGGGATTCCAGTGGAGGGGTCAAAATGAGGCTAAATGTGCTTCTCTTTGATTTCTTGTTCACCACAGTTAGTTTCAAGAGCTTAAATCCAGTTTTATAAAACCCCTGACTACTTTTGTTTACACAAAGTGTGTTTGGTCAGAAGTTGTTTGTTATTTACACTATTGTGGCTGTCAAAAGTCTTGTTTCACAATATACCTGTACAAAATTATGCATACATTGTTTTAATTCTATGTTTAATAGTGTATTCAATGTAGCTCTACTGGTTATTGACATATACATACACTTTCTCTCTCAACCTAAAATGAGATTTCCTCAGTTTTAAGCAAAACCGCATATACTATGCATCCAACAAAAGCTCAGGTATACGTGACCTAAAGCTTTTATGCCAGGTCAACAGAATGATCTACTTTTATTATTTGTGTAAGCTTTCAACCAGAAGGAAAGAAATTTTTTTTTTTTCATGTAAAGAAGCTTGATGTGCCTTGACTGAAAGTAATGCTTTTTTCAAACTTCTGGAGGGGTTTGTGAGGGTTTGGCCATGAAAAATGACTAATAAATAACTTTTAAAAATAAATAAGTTATTTATTAGTCACTTTTCATGGCCAAACCCTCACAAAGCCATGTAGAGAGAGAGGGGGGAAAAACAATAGAATCTCAAAAGGTGCTTAAGGGATACTGAAAGAGATCATCAAAATTGTCTTTAGAAAAGACAACAGTAAAAAGGTCTTAATGAAGGCCTTATTGAATGCCAGAATTGAAGTTAATATTGCCCCCCCCCCTTCAGAGCACAGCATATGAAAATTATCACCTTGGAATAAGTAAAATAAAGGGTTTGCAGGAAAAAAGGAAAATGAAATTCAATCTCTGCCTTCTACTACTTAAGAACTTTTCTGACATGATGCAGTTATTTGTCCACAGAGAAGCAAGAGTTAGCAATTATATAGCACATATGTGCTTCCACATATGTTACCTCAGTAACCACCATACTAAGATCAGTCAGTATATCACAATAAATGACTAGAAACTGTGTTGACAGCAGCTTGCCTAAACTGATGGCAGAGATGAGAAATGAGCCTAGGGGTTTTGTAGCATACAGCTCAGTCTCTTAGTTGCTTTCCTCAGAAAGAAATGCCAAGTAGGAACAAGCAAAAGTTTGTTTTCTGGAATAAACATGTCATATTCCCCCAATCAGATTTCCGTGCATTTTGAAACAGAATGGTTCAAGCAACTGTGCAACACCATTATTTTTGTATGTGGTGGCTAAGTTATTTTGACACTGATTTGCTGAGTTAATGTGATGGCCTGAAATGTTCAGTTGCTTAGGGAAAGAAGTGTGTAGTCCAGCTTCTGTATCGGAGAAAGAAGGAAGCCAAGATGGCACAGGTTTGCTAAGGGGAGTTTCAACCCTGGCAGGGAACTTCTGCCAGCTGCGGCTCCTACTGCCCCTGCATGATTCTTACCTAGAAACCATAAAGGGAAACTGAAGATGAAGAAAGTGGACGGTGTAAAGGATGCATCTTACGAATGAGTTAGTAGAAACCTGGAGCTGAAGAACTGGCTACTTGCTTCTATTTTTAGAAGGTGGCTGTTATCTGGAGGGTTTCTGTGTAGTCCCTCTTCTTTTACACAGAAAGAAGCCAGAATATACTAGCCTCTGAAATGAATGGTATTAGGCTATAAGTCTCAAGACTATAAATCACTGTGCATGTCACATGCTTTTTTCCTTCACTGGAAGCTAACAAACAAGTTTGGAAATTTATGCCATACTATAGCACAGTAAAGTAGCCCTTTGAGATGGGTCAGCATAAGCAGTTAATGCCAAATGGCAACGTGAGAGGCACTGAAAATGTACCACCATAAAGAGCAGTTTTTAAGTGCCATCTTTATGTGTTTTGTGGTTATATTTGTTCTTAATGTTGCTTAAATTTCTTTATTATACATTTATTTGTTTTGTTAAATCACCTGGGAAGCTTCAGCTGAGATGTGGCCTAGAAATCTTTTTATATAAAAGAAAAGCTCTTTATTTTAAAATAGCAGCTCTTTCAAATAAAACAAGTAAGTTGTTTTAAAATCCTCCCTACCACACAGATTAATTTGAGAGAGAATGAACACACCCAAACATCCAGAACAGGTGAGAAAGGCAAGACGTTTAGTCTATAATACTTACTCTGATTTGGTTTTTCAGTTGCTCCGCCTCCTGGCGTAACTGGTCAAGTTCACTCATCTTCCCGTACTAAAGGTGTGCTTCTGTAACACCTCTCAGATGCTCAAAAATCTGGGAGAAAAGTAAAAACAATGTGAAGTTAATTGAACCTTTTTAAAAAAGAAAAACATTTTAAGTAACTATGTTCTTTACAATTAAGCTAATATACATAAAATAGACATAAATAAAAGCAAACACCAACAGCACATTAAATAATTAGCTTAACATAAGTATCCTTACAAAGTGCAGTCATATGCATGTTTATTCAGAAGTAGGCCCAAATAAGTGCAGCCTTCATCTACGTTTCTTAAAGACTGTTTATGTAACTTTAGGTCATAGCTAGGGTGGAGTATGCACTCCGCATTAAACTTAAACACACATGGATCCAAGGTAATCCAAATTCTATGCTAAGTAAAGCTCAGCCCTACAGAGTACGTAAATCGTGCCAATCTGCATGTTTCTCATAATTTGCACAAGTTATTCTGGTTTTCATATTCATGGGGAGGGACAAGGAATGATGTGTGACATGGAAGCTCTACTACTTCTACTTGAAATGTTCATCAATTCCTCTGGTTTGAAATTTCAAAAGACTTGCTTCATACATTTTCTAGATCAGCCTTCAACACTCTTCCATTGTCTCCCAAGACAAGCAGATACCAACTAGTCTTCCCCAACCTGATCCCCCTGCAGATGTTCTAGACTACAATTTTTGTCACCTGAGCCACTGGCCATGATGGCTAGGGCCGATGGAAATTGGTAGTCCTTGCCAGCTTGGGGAAGGTTGTTTATAAACATATTTGCAACTACAAGGTCAAGATACCTGCCTTTTTTATAATAAAAAAATGGGGGGGGGGGGAGGTGAAATCTGGAATCCACTGGAAGCCGATTTCTGCACCCAACATATTCTGCAAGCCTTCTGCACCCTCATGGAATTGTGGAACGCACACATTTGCCTCTCTCAATACAACTTACTGCTAAAAGTTCTAATCACTTTAGGTTACTGCTGTCTTGCTGTTTCACAAATACATAGAAGAAATAAGTTCACAGAGCTAATTCTAATATTCAAATATTTCATCGGAAGTGGCATTTGTTATTAAAATAGCAGTTTTAAAAATCTTGATTAAGTAAGCTATCTCAGTTCAGCATCTAAAGAAAGTATAGAAAAAATAGGGTTTGCACAGTTTTGCCCTATAATCACCATCAATAATATTTATATACAGTTTAATATGCAAAATCCCTAAGCAGTTTACATTACATAGTAAGAGTTTGTGATCTACCCTTGTGTGTGGCAGGAATAGTTAATTATTTTGAGGTAGCTACAAACACACTAGTGATGTTATGGGCCGAAATCCCCTTTACACTGCAGCACCACAAGACTTTATTTTTTTTAAAAAAAATTAAATCAAATTCCAAAACAACCTTGGAATTCAATGCATAGGATTGAGTCAGTGTACCCACAACCTCTGCTCCTGCTACTTCTTCTCCAACGAAGTATATCTAATGTTATTTCTGCCTCATCATCTGCCTACCACAGCCTTACATTCCTCTTCCCAGCTAGTCAACCCACTGATTTCCCCACCACCACTCCACAGTCAGGAACATAATCTTCAAAGTTAGTCCTTCATGGACCCTCTCCTGCTGTTTAAAATCGCCACCCTCGGTACTTAGGTGACATCCCTTTTCCCCGTGCTGTATGTGGGGGAAAAAGTTGGGGCAAATATACCTGACTTTTCCAATAGCCTCACTTGAACAGAAAGCTACATTAAAAAAAAAACCCTGAACAAGCAAAGTGACTGGTCTTAGTAATTAAAACATATTCTACAGTCAAATGCTGTATTGATATCAAAACTTTGAAGTTGTAAGATCAGAGATTGCAAACTTTGAAAGAATCACTTCTGAGGCTGGCTGCTAGTGAGGCAATTCATCTATGAAACCCAACAAACCCTAGCCATGGAATTAAGAGAATATTCTACTTTGCTAACATTCACGTTATATGAAATTCTGCTTAGGTCTAAAGAACTACCACCTTCTAGTTACTATTCTGATTTCCCAAGTATTAACAATGCATTCTCAAAAACTGCCCAAAACATACTTACAAGACACAGAGCCTGTAAACCTCCCCAGTCCTGTGAATTTCAGAAGCTACTAGTACAATTTCCACATGAACACAGGCCTGAACTGCCTGTCTTCTGGTAGCAGTGTCATTGTTAAGCCTTAATAATCTCTTGTCTGAGCTTAACTACTCATTCAAATCCATTTAAGGTGAAACCTACATTTTAACACCTATCACTATCCTCATCTCTTTAGAGGAGAGTCTGTCTCAGAAATCCTGCCACTTTGGGGGTAGCTGGGAGTGATGAAGTTCCACTATTTAGGAGTCATTTGTGAGGCAACCACACTGAACATGTGGTCCCGACCTAATGTAATATACTACTGTGGCAAACACAATTATCAGTTCCTCCTTATTTGTTGCTGCTAGCTCTTCTGGTTCTTTAAGTCCAAGAGAAGCAGCTGCTATAAGCACCACATTCCTCGTGCCCTGTACTAAGAGCAGTGCTGAAGTCCTTTTGGAACTGGCTCACAGTGTCTCACATGGCAGGAGACAGCTGTCATAGCATCCCTGTTGTCCTTTCTGGCCCAGGCAGCAAGTACCCCAATGCAAGTGTATCCTCCAGCCTTGCCCTGCCAAACTCATTGGTCTCCCCAATACTATCAAAGCTTGTTGGAAAGGACGGGGGAATCTTACTCTACTGCCCCAACACTGAAATACGAGATTCACTTTCTGCACAAGTTCTTTATTGCTGGTGCACAAAACCCCAGATTCATTTTATCCCAAGGGTGCTTAAAGCAAACTACATAATCAACTAATAATCACTTTTTGCCTAAATGAGGTCAGGATGACATGAATCCAAGTGCTTGCAAGTTGAAATGGGCCAGTATTCTCATTTTCCTCATATTTTCAAGACAGCACAAAACCTAAAGGGCCTAAACATTTAAAGAACAGCCTGATGAGGACTGAACACAGTCAGTAGCCACACAATGAGCATAATAAATCAAAAAAATAAATCAGAAGGAAGGGAAGAGCAGGGTAAAGGAATAGCTGATTGCAACCCTGAACAGGTATCATAAAATGCAATTATGTGGTTGAAGGTCCCACTTACCTATAAATTAATTTCCTTCAGTCAACACTCTCCCAATATTCTATCACTCACATCAAGGCCAAGCCAAAGGATCAAAAAGCGGGAAGAGGCAACTTGATTCCTAATGACTGGAGTAACCAATGGTGAGGTGCAAGTTTTGCTCCAACTCCAATGGTGCCTCTGAGTGCAAAACCTTTTCTTTCTCCTATAAGAGAGACAGACTGCCATTCATTCCTATGAGAGACTAGTGCTGAATCTGGCACTGTTGTACAAAGGAGTTTATCGTTATCATTATTAATGTTAAGGGTCATGTTATTGTTTTAAAATTTTATCTTTTGTCTAAATGCTAGAATGCCTGCAACATAAATGCCTTCCTCCACACATATTTTATCTTTAAAATGATAGGGATTTTTGCTAGCACTGTATATGCAAAAGTGTGTCTGAAACCACTGTTCCTATAGTTATATTTATGATATGAGGTAGGGGTTATATGCTACTTATAAATATAATACACCACCAGTTGCATTAAAAAGATGATTGGGTATCATAGACAACATTCTTAGAAAATACTCTTCCATGCAACATCATCTGATTACTAGAAACATGTTTAATCTGCTGTCCAATTTAAATCCTCTTATCAAAACTGATACGCAGCCTGCACCCTTTCAGAATGTGAAAGTACAACCTAAAGTACAAGTACTTAAAGTGTAACATTTTAAAGTTGTGAGTTGGGAGGATGAGATAAAAACAAATAAGCAAACATGGATGGCATGATTAAAGCAAAGGTGCAAGCCTGAATTGACTATGGGTAGATATGAGAATCTCCTAGAGATGTTAAAATTTTTGTAACAAAGTAACTTTTATTCAAATGCAGTCGTACCTTGGAAGTCGAACGGGATCTGTTCCAGAAGTCCATTCGACTTCCAAAACATTCGAAAGCCAAAGTGCGGCTTCTGATTGACTGAAGGAAACGCCTGCAGCCTATCGGAAGGCGCGGAAGCCCCATCCGACGTTCAACTTCCAAAAACAGTTCCCAAACCGGAACAGTCACTTTGGGTTTGCAACATTTGGGAGCCTAAACATTCAACTTCCAAGGTACGACTGTATTAGGGATAAGCAGCACCAGCGCTCTTGTTTAACAACAAACATTCAGCTAAGTGAGGGGACTCACTTGAAATTTACATAAGGACAGCCTGCTGGATCAGGCCAATGGTCCATCTAGTCCAGGATCCTATTCTTAAAAGCGGCCACAGAGATGCCTATGGGAAGCCTGAAAGCAGGACTGAGTGCAATAGCTTTCTCCCCACCTGTGCTTCCCAGAAACTGGTATTCAGAGACATACTGCCTTTGACAGTAGAGGTAGAACACAGCCATTGACAGCTTCATGCTCCATGAATTTGCCTAACCCTCTTCTAAAGTGTTCCTGATTGAGTAGCCATCACATTCCAATTTTTGCAGTATTGTTTGCTGAAGGAAAACCTTAGATGAATTTAGAGAGGTCCAAGACACATGGCCAATGGAAGAAGAATGTGGCTTAAGCACAGCAGCACCAACTGTAGGCTGAAACTTGCCACATTTAAACAGATATGTATGATCACCAATATATAAATGATTCTTATTATGCACAGTTATGACATTAATGTTCAATTATCTGTATTCTTTGCCTTCTGAACCTCAGGCAGAATTTCTGACAGCAGACCTAAAGAGTAAATCTATCTTGCCTTCAATTCGGAAATTACTTTTAAATGGGCCTTGGTTTTAAGAAAATATACAGGTCATGTTTACTTATTTTTAAGGTGGTCAATGTTTAGTGTTTTTGACTGCTTTAATCAACTCTTCTTTTTTCATCTTACTGTTAATATCACATTGAGTGTAACACACGTACACACATGGTGTGATATAAATTGAAATAATGTATAGTAATATAATATAAAATTTCCTGTGTGTAGCACAACCTAACCGATTTTAAGGATTGTCTGCAAGTTGCAACATGGGACAAGAAGGCAGAATGTACAAGTGACTCTTGTTTACTTTTCACTGCATGTTGGCTCATTCCCAAATAGAAAAGAAAGTAATGTACACATGTCCCCTCTGTAAGGCAATAGTTGGGCCCTGAGAACTTACGAAATGTGGGTACTGGCAATGAAAAGCAGAGTCAATTGCTCATTCTATTCTTCCACCACACTGTCACATTTGAACAAATCCCAGGACTTGTAGACTTGCTTAAGAGCAATATAGATTAAATAGGGAATATGTTGCCTTTTGTGCTGAATATAACCAAGGAAGTATCATGAAAGGCATTTATTAGCTGATTTTCCAAGGTTTAGGGTGTCTTGAGTTAATAGTTTAAAACAAAACTTAAGAAAGCGCAGATTTAACAGCACCAGAAACATCCAAATATACTAACCAGCCAAGCCAAAAGCTACTGTTTTTCTGTTTTGTTTTTAATTTACTTGTTTTTATCCTGTATTTTATTCTGTGAACTGCCCTGAGATCTTATGATAAAGTGTGGTGTATAAATCTAATAAATCAAATTAAAAATTTAATTAGGTTCTCTGGTCAAGGTGAGATTTGAAGCAAATCTTGGACCACAGACAGCAACACTTCAGAATAAACGAATTCCTGGCATTCAGGGTGAAGTAGCCTTCACAAAGAATACAACAAAGGGATCCTTTTTAGAAGTAATGTTATTATACTCTGACTAAATCCAGAGACAGATATCATAAGAGCATGTTCAGAGTGCTCTAAAACTTTCCCAACTTACTTTTGATCTCAGTATAATGGAAAGTCAACTTCTACAGCCAAATATGCAACTACTGCAAGAAAAATAAACCTGAATCAGTATTTTAAATTTCAAACTGATAATCTGCAAAGACTAAATACATACAAGCTCATGGCTACCTGGTAGGCTTTTTCCCATTGACCTGCTACACTTGAAATAATCACATCTCTCAAAATATGTCAATGTGTCTTCCCCCAGATTTAACAACAAATGTCTCGTAGTTTTATGGAGCTCCAAAGATTTAGGGTGGAAAGGGGGTAAGGATTAGCAATCTGATAAATAATCTGACAGGACAAATTTTGTGAAACAGCAACCAAGTATTTGAAGAATTAAGAGAACTGAGATAAATTTACTGTAATCACAAAAGTTAATTATTATAGAAGAATTATGCAAAACTATTTGCAGCTAACAATATTATGTGAATATTAATGTAATCTGACCCATATTTATGCGACTCAACAGTTTTTCTTGGCTTTTTTCCTGGAAGCCAGAGAAACAGGCTCAATTACAAATTTCATTTGAAATTAAAGTAAACAGGCACCACAAATGCTGCAATTACAGGGCAAAGGTTCTAAAAGGTGGTTATGGTTATATTGCAAAGCACGGAGTGCAAGCAAGGACACACAATTACTGTCAAATAATACAAGAAAGAGTCAGTGGCCCCAACAGAGATTACCAACTGCCCAGTTTGGTGCTGTCATGCAACAGCATCTTCTCCGTGGCATTTCCCCATTTGTGAATTGTTTTCCCTGGTGAGGTTTGACTGTCATTATTAATATTCAAGAAGTTTAAAACATTCCCATTTAATCAGGCATTTGATAGCTGAAAGAACCGTTCTTGGCAATCTTGAAATTATTAGCTGTGAGGGTATGTGATTGTTTTTGAATGTTTATTTTACATTTCAATTTTAATTGTACTGTTTGACTGCTTAGTTGTCCGTTGCACCTAGACACCTTTGGAAAGAAGTGCAGGACAGGAATTTAAGAAGCAACAATAATTATAACATCTAAGAACTTAAGAAGAGCCTGCTGGATCAGCCCTGTGGCCAATATCATCCAGCACTCTGTTGTCACAGTGACCTACCAGATATGTATAAGACCAAAAGCAGGTTCAAGTAGTAAGGCTTTCTACTATGCTTCTGCTTGATCAACAGGTGCCATTCTTCTTCTACCTTGCTTTCTACTGTGTGTTAAAATGGGAGACTTCCCAACATGGACTACTTGGTAAACCGAACATCCAGTATTAGGAAATCACAGCAGTTGAATTGAGTGGGGAAGGTATTCTCAAGCTAGAGTCTTTCATGGTTTTCAATTAACAGCTTGCCTTTCCCATATTTCTTCATGATTTTCAGATATTACATTTCAAGTATTTACTCCTTTAGAAAAGTGTAAATATATGCAATCTCCACGAAGTATTTAATTTTCACTAAAATTTCTTATGTTTGAGGGATGGGGTTTTTTTGGCAAGGAGCTGCAGTCTGAAGGCCATAACAGTTCTCACTATGTTGTGTGGCAAGAGGGCTGGGTAAGGTGTGTATTGATCTTGATTTAAAAATATATACATTCATTCATCCATCGTATTTATACACTATCCTTCAGGACATGGCTCTCTAAAGATGGCTTATAAACAATTTTAGTTTCCTACAAATACAGGTTAATTTTGCTTCAATTACATTGCAGAGGCTTTCAGCTGGAGCTGTATCCAGGCATAATACATTAAAGCTTTCTCATGCATACACATTCACACCTTACAAAAACATACCAACATAATTTTTCAATTATTGAACAAAATATGATCAATATTTATCCATACAGAATATGGAGATGATGTGGGGCTACATTAGCCTGCTAGTGATAGACCTCATTTCCTTTTGGAACTGCATGCCTGCATTCATGAGCATGCACCAATTTTTTTAAAAATTGACTGTGCTGAGTGCAAAACACACATGGGTCATCTAAACAACAGCATGCCACAATAGATGACTTCACATAAGTAAAAGGAACACCATCTTCTTTTTAAAAACCAGCCATTGTATCTAAGGATCTACTCTTTGAAGTACCATAATCAATATGAAAAAGCTTTTAAGACTGCAAGTACTTCCCTAAACAAAGAACCAGGAAGCAATACAACACTACAGAACTGCATAGAGGGATGGGTTTCACTCCACAGCAGAGCAGGTCAGCAACAAGGGGTGAAGCAATAATCACCATAGAATGACAGAAAGCCAGCCACAATCGTCTATGTTAATAATAATAATTTTTATTTATACCCTGCCCTCCCTGGCCAAAACCGGGCTCAGAGCAGCTAACATCAAATGTATAACACATAAAGGTCATGCTGCTGACCTTTCGCACACCGTGAAGAAGCAGGTAAAACGTCTCCAGATGTGGTAAGATAATAATTTGTATTTATTTAATTGGAAATATCTAACCAGTTATTGAATGGTAACCAAATCCTAGGGACTTAGTATTCAACTATTGTTCAAATTTTGGGACAAAACACCATTAGAACATAGGAATAGGCAACAACTTAGGTCAAGACAACTAGAAGATTAGATTCTTAACTCATTATGCAAATGACAGTTATTGTGCTTTCTCCCTCAGATACACATAAGCACATGCATCATAAAATGGAGAAGGGAAAAACTAACGGAGCTTATACTATTGATTGATTTATCTGGCAATGCTAATGTTATTGCTATATAGGAGATGACTACCTCATTAGGTACATTTCAATACAAAGGAGTTAAATACTTGAAATTATTTTATTTCAGCCACTTTAAACAAAACAAAAACCGTGTATCAGGTGTTAGAGAACACAATGGAAATATGAACATAGTTCCCCTGAAAATATAATTATGGATTGGCGTTTTCTTTCTTTTTTTAAGAGAGAGACAAAAGCTCCTCTTTTACTGGCTGCTTAAACACAAGCAAAGTTAATAATGTGGGTCAGTTAAACACGTTCCTCCTACTTTCTGGGTAACAAGGGAGACAACTGGAATAAAGAGCAATACCTTGTTACAGAATTAAGAGTCGTCTTGGAAACTGTCATCTTTGCACTTCTCTACGAGTTCATGGTTTCAGCTTTGTCATATCTTTTTCTGGAGACAGAAGATTGAAGGATTTGGAGACGGTACTTACACCAGCAGCCATCTGCACAGCTGGCTGTTATCCAGATTACAGTGTAGCCTGGTTTACCAGATCAAACTGTGGGTATTGCAATGCTTCCACATTCCCATTTACTTTGTTTTCCTCCTTTTTTTTAGTAATCTCCAACCCAATGTTATTGTACTAGTTTCTTGATGCTACTTGTTTTAAATTCCTCTTATCCATTTTAGGCTCTGTTGTTAGAAAAAAATATTGTTGCTGTTATTGTTAAAATACAAATAAAGGTCAGTTCTTACAACTGTTCTTACAAGACAATTGGAAGAGGTCTGTCAGTGACAGGACAGAAGCAATGAGCTAGCTTCCTTCTGAAGAGCCAGTGTGGTGTAGTGAGTGTTGTACCAGGACGTGGGAGAACAAAGCTCAAATCTCTGCTCACCCATGAAACTCACTGGGTCACCTTGGGCCAGTCGTAGTCTCTCAGCCTAGCGTACCTCATAGGTATGCCACCCTGAACTCCTTGAAAGTGGGATATAAATGCAACAATAAAAAAATTAGACACAGCAGCAACATCTGTAGGACAAGCAAATATATGTAGAATGTCAAGACAAATCCATCTTCAGTTATTTGGTTTACTTTGGTCAACCAAACCCAACAAGAAAAATAGGGATTATCAGCATTTACACAACACTTTCAAGAGGTCAAAGCTCATCAAATAATAGAAGCCAGTATTATTTTACCCATATCATTCTTAAGGCAGAGAAAGAAAGAATGTATGAACCCTAAAGGCCACGAAGTGAGTCTATGGCAGAGGCAAGATTTGAAACAGGAACTCCCTCCTTGTGGTTTTTCATTCCTTCTTCATATAAAACATGTTTGTCTTTCTTTTTCGCATTCCTTCTCAGAATTTCACTTGTTTTCATCCATGCTTTTAAATACATAGCATGGCATTCATACAGTGCAATTTCACCACAACAAGAGTTTGTACACAAGGTGGCATTTGACTGGTTGATAGATGAAACAAATTTTGCAGTATTACCTCACCATGCCACCCTGGCATGACATGCCACCCTGTTTGCTATGCGCCATTAGGTTGGTGATGAGGCTCCCCCTCACCCATCTCACTTGTAAAAATGACATTGCCAAAGATGGGGAAAGAAGCAGTGAAGAAATAGGATACATTTTGGAGGAATAAATTAATTATTTGCTTGGCAAAAGGTACTGCTTCAGAATGCAAATTTCTGTATGAAAATTGGGGAAATCCCTACTTTTAAATAATACAGTGACTTGCTTTCCCTGAAGAAAGCTCTCTCAAGGTACAAAATAGAATAAGCAAAGTTCTAATTTAAAAGTGCCTGCAGCACTTGAAATCCCAAGAAGCTGTTCTGGTTCTCCAGAGCTAGGCCTGTAATTTTAACATTGCTCTTAGAAGAATATGTTTTCTCTAAATATGGAAGTTGGTGTGGCGACATAAGAGCTATTTTCTCATTTTCCATGATTCCAAAGCAAGTTAAAAGAAATGAAGGGCATATATACACACTGTATCTGTATCTATAAATATCCCATCTGTCAGTGACTCTGTCGGGAACAGAGTAGGAACCTAATGTGTCAGGTTCCTCTGTTTGCGGTCACCACTAATACTTTATTCCTGACACTCTCCCCACCTGTTTCTTCTCCATTCTGCCTCAACCAGTTCCTCGTTACTATTTTTGCTATGACTACCACCTTGTTTTTACTTAGTGCCAAGTGTTCTAGGTACTTTATAGAACAAAACTGTAACACAAGACACAGTTGAAAGAGTTACACTCTATTAACACAGACAGAATAGGAAACCAATGGCCTAATAGCAAGAACAGGGCAAATGAAGCGATAAGAAGAACATAGGAGAAATCCTGCTGGATGAGACCAAAAGCCTATCTATCTAGTCTAGCATCCTGTTTCCTACAGTGGTCAACTAAATTCCTATGGGAAGCACTCGCCTCATCATATTCCCATTGTTCAAACACATACTGCTTTGCCTCTGATCCTAGAGGCAGCATATAGCCATCAAATACATCCTTCAGGAATTAATCTCATTCTTTTAAAAAACATCTTAGTTGGCATCTATCACACAATTTGTGGTAGCAAATGCCATAGGTTTAACTGTGTGCTGTGTGAAGCCTCTTCTTTTGCCTATCTTGAATCTCCCAACATCTAGCTTCATTGGATGACCCAGGTTCCAGTATTATGAGGAAAAAGAACCTCTATCTACTTTTTCCACATCATGCATAGCTTTATAAGCCTCTGTCATTTTCCCCCTTACTCAAAAAAGCCCCAAACTGTGTAACCTGTCCTCAAAGGACAACCACTTCAGTTCCTACCAGGCCAAACACAGCTCATCAGTAATATGATACGTGATGCTGGGTGACTTTCCCCCATGAGTCACACAAATGCTGGTTTGGATTTCTAGCCAGTCATTATTTGTGGTTGCCACCAATCCCCTCTCCATGTAGCATGGTATGCAGAATGCTTGGGAGACAGATGGGATCTTCTCTCATCTGTGCAGGATAGCATGTGTGCTGTTTATTAAGAGCTCACACTTGGTTAGTAAACTTGTGGAAGTCCATACAGAAATCACAGTTACTTGCTTCTACACCTAAATGACAGAGGCTATCCTAAGTGTTCATTAGCCCACATTAAATGACCATTTGAACAAGTCCTGAGATTGTTGAAGCACTGACATGAACTTTGTACTGAAACATAATTGATTTCCCCAGATTAGGTCTAGCAAAATAAAAAGGGGAAAACAGAAACCACAGTTGAAGTTGAAGTCTCCATAATGTTATTTATAGGATCCATCAGTGACAGGGATGAACACAAAGTCTTCTTTGGAAGTGCTGGCAGAGAACAGCATTAAAAGCTGCTAAGAGGGTGGAGGATGGATTACAGTAATGCATGTACCTTAATAATAAGAACGTGAGCAAGTACGTAGCAGCAGCAAAAAGAATAAAGGCAAAACTCTAGGTCAGGGATGTCCAACAGGTCGACCATGGGACCCTGATTCCCCCCCCCCCCCCCAGTTTTCTTTACGGTGGGAGTAGATCGCAGTCTTTTGGAAGTTGGACGTGCCTGCTCTAGGTTTTCCTTCCAGGGTATATGGAGTGTAACATAGTAAGGCGAGGTGGGGTACCTGTGGCTCTCCAGATATTGCTGGCCTACAGTTCCCATCATCTGACTATTGACCATACTGTCCGAGGCAGACGGGAGAGTCTATTAACATCTGAAGAAATAGAGGTTCAACATCCCTGCAGTAAGTTGCACACACAACTGGTCCAAAAATATGGCCACCAATGCTGACCATGAGTTGTATCCAACTAAATTCTACTCAGGGTAAAGCAACTGAAAGCAACAAGCCTATGTTAGTTATGTCATGATTAATTTTTTCAGCGGCTTAACTCTGAGTAGGACAGGCAATGGACACAATCCTATATGTGACCACTCTTCCAATGCTTAGCATAGAGAGACAGACACCTTTCCAGAGTCTCTGCATTTCAATGAACTCACAGAGAGTCACTTGAACTGGGAGCATCAGTTTTCCTTTGCCAAGTCTTTCACAAAACGTAAGAGAACTTGGGGGATGATCTCTTGCTGCTTTTGTCAATCTTCAAACCATAGTACAAAGTGAGAGGCAAAACCCCTACCCTGCTGTGAATACTTATAAGGAGGGTCAACAATGGCCACAAACCATGGCAGGATAGCAGGCAAAGGCAGAATTTGTGGTCCTCACCACTGACAATGGAAGGCCAAGATCCTTGAGTGCACACTGACAAGAGCAAATCTTGAACTGTGTTCACTATAACTGCTGCATTACAGCCATGTAACTTTGAAGACCTCTACTGCCCTTCTCTAGTTTAATCTGTGAGTCTCAAATATGCTTGAAAGGATGCTATTACGTTAAAAGAATTTCTAAACACAGTGATGCCAACGAAGGTAAAAAATATATATATCAGGTTTCTATATCATCTCTCAGCCCAGAAGGGCACAGCATATGGAATTTAAAGAGCAAAATATGTCTTAATTCCACATATGTAATAGTGTTAAGACATGCTTGTAAACAACAATTTGCCTGGTCACCTGCCGGAACTAAGAATGTGCCACACAAAGTAGCTTAACAAAAGCTGGCTCTTCCAGACCTAAAGGAAAACCTTTTTTAAAATTCACCCAGGCTTTTCTGAGGTTTAATTTACTACAATCTTATTTCGTTATAAATGTTTGTTAAAATTTGTAAATCACTTTAGGAGGCTGTACACTTGAAAAGCTGTATTTATTGTTTTAGTTACTAACTAAACTCATTAGAAAGCTAATAGAAAATGTCCTCTGGATGTCATACGGGGGGGTGAGGATAAAACATCCAAATGTTTCAAATAAATAAATATTCCAACTGCTGACAGCAGTCAAGTGAGGAAGAACATTCCAAAGAGAGGCTGGTCTCTGACCAAAGGGAGAACGTCTCACAGTAAATGGTTATACCTAGGATTATTAAATCTTCCTTAGTAGGAATGTGACAACACAACAATACATTTCATGTTCAATACATGTTCATTGCCATTTCAAAGTAAGTTCATTGATAGTTGTGAGGTTCAACATCTCTTCACTTATGGAGTATTCACCATATTCTCCTCTAGAAAAATATGTCTGGTTTCAATAGCTTTTACCTTCACTTTGCAACTAAATACTAATAAAAACGAACGCATTTTCTGAAGAGTTATTATAGAACTATGGGGATTTTTTTTCAACCTACAGAATGGTTGTCTTTGCACAAAGAAGTACTTTTTAATTCCTTTGCTTTTTCTGATCATGTTGAAAGGCCCTGCTGCGTACATTCCAGTTCTCCAAATTACTAGTTTGTGCCAAGTGTTCCAACACGAGCGATTTGATGAAGCAGCTGCAAGTTAGAAGGGCACCATGGGTATTAACATGTAGGCGAGAACTCCAAATGCCCAATTTTGATTCAGATTTCACTTGCAAGCAAAATCCAGTTGAAAAAGATTTTATTCATTTATCTTATCTAAGCTAGTTAGAGGTAATAAAACTTGCAAAACACCAGTCATCCTCCACAGTGACCAGATTTGAACGCCACAGTTAAGCTAAACTATGCCTTCCTCAGATTGTGCAAACATGCAAGCTCCCAGAGAGGAACTTAACATAATTTTGCTCTCCCCCCATCATCTTTTTCACTTCTGCACCACACTGAGCTAAGCCAAGTTTGAGCTAGCATGCTGTGGTTAAGCTCTCATTTCACTAACCGTGACCTATAGCCGAAGTTGATTCTTGGCTATAACATGGATAGTGAGAAAAGAGCTTAACTATGAGTCTGGTTTTAGACAGCATGCTAAGCCAAACTCTAACTTAGCTCAGTGCAGCAAAAGGACCAGAGAGCAAAGTGGCTGCCAGTAAGCCCTTGTTCACTTTGTGCGTTCTGTGAACTAGACTACTGCAATGAATTGCAGTTTTAAAAAATACTGGTAACAAAGATAGCCTTGGTAGTGATTGTCTTTTGTCACCGGGAAGATGGGTTTGCCTCTGGCTATCATTGGCTAATATCTTAGGGAAGGATGGATCAAAGTTGTAATGGTGAAACCAGCAACCCAAAGCAAGTAAGAGCAGCTTGAAAATCAAGGAGAAATAGTCCAAACTACTGATCTAGATGAACATTTGGGCTTACACAGCACTCCCTATACTGGGTACATGAAGCAGGCTTCCTTTTCAGCCTCTCACAGGTTAAGTCAGGCCGGATGCAGCCCATGAAGGCCATTTTACTGGCCCACGAGCCGCCCCTGAACCAAGCCACCCACTCGGCGAGTCCCCCACGTGCTGTGCTAAACCAGCGCAGCAACTCAATGAGCAGCACCGGAACTCGCATCTGTGCACGCGCAGATATCGGAAATCACGTCTGGGCATGTCCACGGACAATCTCCGTGGGCGTGATCCAGCCCATGGCCGGTAATCCTTGCCGATCCCTGGGTTAAGTGAACCCCCTTTTGGCAAGTGAGAGAATGTACATTTAAAGGCAGCTTGCTGCACATGCCTTCACAGAAAGATGTGAGTTTGAAAGGTTGTGTCATTTTGGAGAAGAGAAGAATACATAGCAGCTCTGCACCCATTAAGAAAGCAGAGAAAACTGCACAGTGCCTTCTGTAGCTACAGCTATTGCTGCAGACAGAAAGCAGATAGGGCAAAGGTTAGTCAGGCCAAGCACTACTCTCTACATAAAATATTTGCCTTCTATTATATTATCTATTATGTTAAAAATAGAAACTACAGATCAAGAAAGACAAGTCCAACAAGCAGATCGCTAATACTTTAATTTCAAGATTTTGTACACAGCATGAGTGCAACTCAGTTACCTAAACCAACGCTGGATGAAGTACTTGTCCCTGTGTCAAGCATTCCACACAGTACGTGCCACTCTTCACTTGAAACTAGAAACAGACAGCTAGATAAAATATATCCAGTCTTGCTAACCCCCCGCACCCACATGTCACAGTGTAAAAGACACAGACAGGCCTGTGCTTTTCTGCACTTTTCAGAATACAGTGGTACCTCGGGTTACATACGCTTCAGGTTACAGACTCCGGTAACCCAGAAATAGTACCTCGGGTTAAGTACTTTGCTTCAGGATGAGAACAGAAATCGTGCTCCGGTGGTGCGGCGGTGCAGCAGGAGGCCCCATTAGCTAAAGTGGTGCTTCAGGTTAAGAACAGTTTCAGGTTAAGAACAGACTTCTGGAATGAATTAAGTACTTAACCCGAGGTACCACTGTATCAAAAAGAGATATGACATATCAAAACAGTACCTGCAAAAGCCACTTAAGCAGATATGTTTGTCAATGCATGCTGCACTGGAACACACACCTGTGATGTGTCACATAAGCATACAGTCATACCTTGGGTTGAAGTAGCTTCGGGATAAATATTTTTGGGTTGCGCACTGTGGTGAACTGGAAGTAATGGAGTGCGTTACTTCCGGGTTTTGCTGCTCGCGCATGCGCAGACGGTCAAAATGATGTCACACACATGCGCGGAAGCGGTGAATCACGACCTGCGGACGTGGGTTGCGTTCACTTCTGGATGCAAACGGGGCTCCGGAACGGATCCCATTCGCATCCAGAGGTACCACTGTACTGTGAACATGAGCTAAACTGCCACCAGTCTAAAAATGTGTAACATCTTCTTGGCATCCTGAAAAATTGCCACATTAAGATAGTTTCATTATTTCACTGAGACCAATGAGGAACAGCAGCCATTTTGAAAGAGGACAGTTAATGGGAACCCCAAGTGTGTGTACAGTGCAATTTTACAACTGCTATACAGAAAGCATGTTGAACTGAGGAACACTGAACAAATATATTAAAGCTAGTCGTAAAGTTCATTGCACTAAAAACTGAATGTAATTAGAAGGCTGCTCATGGTGCCAATGTTAGTACATAGAATAACGGAATTGTAGAGTTGGAAGGGAATCCTCTGAGGCCCATCTGGTCCAACCCCCTGCAACGCAGGGATATGCAGGTGGCCCATATAGGGATCAAACAGGCGATGCAACCTTGGCATTATCTGCACCACGCTCTAACCAACTGAGCTAACTGGTGATGGTGTTGTTACTTGGACAAATGTTCTTTCTCTCAGCCTATCACTGGTAGAAAAACTCATTACACCTGCTCAGAAAGTATAGTTCTTGAACCCATGAAAGGTTAAGATGTCACATTCCCAGATAATAAGCATACAGTATTGACCCAGCCACCTAGTTAGGCAATTTATCATAGACTCTAACTCTTACCGTTAACAGTAGTTGTGGCTCAACTGATCTCTTGATATATTTGGGATACAGGGGAGAAGAGATGAGCAAACAAGGTTGCACAGCAAAGGCATTAAACCTGTGCAAGGAATGGGCGGTATAAATGTTTTCTCTTCAATTTGGCAAACAGAAAGGAGTAAGTATTGTTAGTAACACTGCCTGAAAATGTGTGGATTTTGAGTCTTAAGAAAATGTTAGGTAACTCTGTTGTAAGTTGTGGGTAGGAACTTAAATAGTCTACCTTGCTTTCTCACTCATAGTAAGTTGCCGGCAGATCAAATGAATATTATGCAAACCTCAAAGTTAGGTGAACTCACTCAGGTAAGTGTAAGAATATGATTTAGAAGCAAAAGTTCTCAAATACTCAACTCAGTATTCACATGACATTACATTTGGTCACGCAATCAGTGTTGATGCTTCACCCATAATAAGGTGATAGTTGCTACAGACACACTGCAACCTGTTGCATAAATGCTGTAGGAAGGCAGCTGGGGACTGCAACAAGCCCTGCCTCTGTTGAGATCATGCTGCACCAAGGCTTGTCCCTTAGGGAACTCCCCAGCTGCACAGGCTGGGAAGAAGCACCAGCTGCACAAAACACAACTGGTTTTAAGTGACTTTTGGGCTTTGCCCAAAATTTCAGACCCAATTTTACCACTTTCCCAAACATTCTTGCATAAGGTACAGTTATATGAATACAATACATAAGGATAAAGGACAAATGTTAAATGGACATTAAAAATATTTTCTTGAGTATGAAGTTCTCTTAATGACTCAAGTCTCAGGAGCTTCCCTTGTCAACAACATACAACCCTCCAGCGAGCAAAATTACCAATTAAATCAGAATGCCTGAGTCCTGTTTACCACTGACAGAGAGAAAAATAAGTTAAAAACAAGTCAAAACACTTTATGCAGGTGATGTACAAGCTCTCAGTTCTAACTAGGTATTCTGCTTTTAACTTTTCTCTTTTACAGAGGTCAAGTTTTTAATGTCGTATTTATATTCTGCTTTCCCATCTAGGTAGGGAAATCAAGGTGGATTCCTTTTAGAAGATATCTGAAGGCAGCCCTGTATCGGGAAGTTTTAAATGTTTGACATTTTATTATGTTTTTATATTTTGCTATAAGCTGCCAGATGGCGGGTGGGTTATAAATAAAATAAAATTTATTGTTATTATCAATAACAATAATTCCCCTTCACGAGGTAGCAGTAAAATCTGTCTTAAGTCCTCCTAGGTAACTGTCTTCATACAACACACAGTATTTAACATGTAAAATGCTACAATGATCAGTTTTTAATGTTAATGGAAGGTCAGCAAGAAAGAAGGCAAGATGCCTTTTAGGGACAATTGGACAAGAATAGACAAGAGACATTTCAGTGGGGTGATGTGTACTGGGGAAGGGCAGTAAAACCATGATAGCATGAGCTCTTTAGTCAAGGCTGTGGGTTAGCACTGTTAAGTCAAGTGTACAGAAGCTAGAATTTGAATGGCGGCTAGTCTGAAGTAATAGTTCTCTCTCTGAATGAAGCCATTTTTATAGTACATTGACAGTGTTTAAAAGGCTACACATATTAGCTTAGTAATCCTATAAGGGAGGCCAATATTATCACCTAATATGTTGGTGGAGAGGGGCTGAGAGACAGCAACTTGTTTTAAGCCACATAGTCAGTTTACAGCTGGGGTGAAATCAGAATTTGGGACCTCCTAGTTGATAGGAACTACAGCACATCAACTTTTAGTATTTTTCTAAAGAAAGAGATTTAACTGTTGCTGTTATTACCGTACAATTTCTATAAAATTGTGGCCTGTCAACTGTTGCACCTGTCTCATATTTAGCTTGTTTATGATATACAAATAATTTTACTGGCTAGTATACAGCATAGCAACATTACACCTAGATTGGTAAGCAGAGAATTGGGTGGGAGAGAGAAGGGAAAGCAGAGAAGAGGGATGAAATAGTATTATTTTGAACACAAAGAGATGACTAAGCATTTGATTAACACAAACTTCAAGCCTTCACTAGCCCATTTATTGTTGCAAAAAAATCCCCCCCCCACCCGCAAACACTGTTGCAGGGTAATCAGCTTTTTTTAAGAGCCAGAGGAAGGAAGCCTGCATGAAATAAAGAGAAATGCTCGTGATTAGTAATGAAAGCTGGAAAGGAATCCGAACAGAAAGGAAGCCACACCCTAAAGCTGCACACAAATTCAGACCACATCCAAGTTCTGTTTGTTAACTCACAGAAACCAGCACATGATGCAGTTCAGATTTTCTTTGCATTTCTAAACGAATTTTCAGAAAGGGATTACAACTATAGCTTTTAGAAAGCAAACAACAGTTATCAACATCTTGAGCTCAGACACGTAATATCAAGTATATAATGCATAGGGAAACAAGAAAATATGCTAGAAAAAATTACTTAGTGCAAGGACAGGCCGACTTCTGTCTTGCATAGCCTGTTTTTTTAAATAAAAAATGTCTATGTTAAATTTTCAAAACAAAAAGAACACATTCAGGAGGATCTCAACAGTTAAAGCAGAACTGACCTGCATTTAACAATCCCAAGTACACATTCTTCCTTAAGAAAGTATTAAGTGCCTACATGGAGCACACCAAGCTGCATCTGACCCAGAATTTGACAACAGAGATCCCAGTGATCAGCAGGCACTAGATGGGTCCTCTTGAAAGCAACCATCAGTCTGCTGGAAGACCACATTCTATGCCTGCCCTTGCAGAACTCTTGAAAGGAAACAATATATTCTTAGAAAAAGGTAAAAATTCCAATCTTGCCCCTTTGCCTCAGGCACTTGACCCTGTGAAATTTACAAAATACTATAAGCAAAACACCACAGGCCCTTTGCAATCTAAATTTCCTCCTAAAGAAGAGAAGAGAGGCAAGGCTGACAAGAGACAAGAGGCTTAGTGGTGCTAGTCAGTTGGCCACTCAGAAAGACTAAAATAAAGGCTTCTTTCACAGGTTTGTTATAAGGATTGAATTCACAGCTGCTGTAAGGACAAGATTTAATTTAATAGTAGCAGTAGTAGTGATGACTTATTAGTTGCTTGTTATGCAAGGTCTCCAAATCACTTCCTACATATTTTAAAACACAGGCTTGTTATCTAATGCTATACCCAGACAAGACACACTGAAATTGATGCACATGACTAAGGGTCATTTTTTTCAACGAGTCTACTCTGAGTAGAGCTTAGTTTGCTACAAACCATTAAAAATACGTAAAAATACATTATCGTATCAACAAATTCACACAAAAGCACATGCAATCCATAAACACACACCACAAAACAACCAACCCACTCCCAGCTTAACAGCTTTGGCAGCACGCTAAGATCAAAACAACATCATCACATTCTATCAAAGCCTTGGGAAAAAGCAAAGTTGTTGTTGTTGTTTAGTCGTTTAGGACTCTTCGTGACCGCATGGACCAGAGCACACACACTTACAGCAAGTAAACTTGACTTGCAAATAGCCATTTGCCTGGTCACCTGTGGTGTTTAAGCATCTGCCCACATACATCTCAAGATCAGACAATAAAAAGATGTGTTAAGATAAGTCTCTCTCTATTTCCTGGGAGAAAGAAAAGCACACTCCAAGTCTGCCTCAGAATACAGCCTTGTATAAAAAACAACCACAGAAAGCTACACAATGAGTTTCACTCTTCCTGCCTGCCTTTAAAGCCAGGGGTGCCCAAACTTTTTTCAAAGAGGGCCATATTTGATGAAGTGAACATGCGTGAGGGCCGAGCCAAAGTAGTTGTTGAGCTTTTTTTTAGGATTTTGGCCCAGGACATATGCTGCGACAGGGGCCAGATTAAATTGATCAGTGGGTCAGATATTAGGCCCCCAAAGCGGACTTTGGACATGCCTGGTTTAAAACTATAGATGCAAGGCTGTAAAGACGATGCAACCTTGTGCATAGCTCTAGCCATCCTCTCTGTGCTTCTGGCAGAGAGAAGATGCAGAAGCTGGAAGCTGCCTGTACACACTGAAGTATTTCAGAGCTAGGAAACATGGTGGAGCACGGAGGTGTCTGGCCGCTGCCTCATCTCATCAGTGTCAGAGTCACAGCCAGAGGGAGAAAGATGGCAAAGTGCTCTGGTGACAATTAGCCCAAAGGGGGTAAGGTTGGGTAGCTCCCTCCAACTTTACCTTCTAAGCTCTGAAGTTGGAGGGAGGGAGTAGACGGAGCACCAAGTGCTTCCTGAGTGAAGCACTCATACCACATTTTCTGTGTCTGGAAAAACATGCATGGGAGGATAGAGCAAAAAAGCAAGACCGTGCAAGTGGATTTGGTTTCTATAGTATCCTTACTGCAAAGCTAGTGAAAAAGGCTTCCTTCCCACTCTCAGGGCAGAGGTTCTGTGTTTCTGCTCCGGATCTTACATTTGGAAATACTCAACAGGGGGAACCTCACTATAACCACAAAAAAACCTGTGCTACATCGAGATCTTTACAGTTAAGGCTAAGTATGCTGTTTCCTCTCCCCCAGATAAATGCATTTCATACTAAAGAAACCAAATCTGTGAATCCCAAATTATATAAACATATACACGACATTCAACTAAATAATTTACCAATCTCTATCCTACCCTAAAAGATTCATGTCATGCAGGAAAGAGCATAATTAAAATTTAAAAAATTTCAATTATATTGGCCAGGAAAAGCTTATTACAGGGTAAGGGTGAAACACGTGCAATGAAAATGGAATGGAGAAGAAGGAACTAGGATGATGACAAAGGAAATGGAGCTATTCCAACTTTAGACTTCTCCCTTTGGTATTCAAGTTTCCCGACTAATGGCTGAAAAGAGAGAGAAGTCTGTGTTTTTCTAATCGAAGCAGATTCTCAGGAATATGAATTCTGTACCAGATAGAGTCCTAGCACTGCATGTGCAGGCACAAAACATACAATTATCTATTTTTAGCAGCTCTGCAGGACAACAAAATGGCCTGGTTTACACATCACTTTAAACCACAGTTAGCTTCACTATGGCTTAAAGGTAAATATACAACATGCTGGTACATGTGCGCTAGGAACTACTACGCCATGTTTGCTTTTTCTCTATCCAAACAAACCACAATCTAGAATCAAGGTTTGTTCTTTCCTTACTGCTTGCGGTTTTAGGAAGCCAAACCATGAATCCTTGTTCGGATGTAACACTAAGCCAAACCAGTGTTAGAAACTCAAAAATATAAGCTAATTGACAAATGACTCCTTAAATCTGGGTAACGATCGACACCACCGCCCCGAGTTTGTTGCTGTCGTTGTTAATTTCATTACTATACCACTTTATAATTTAAAGAAAAAAACTTAAAGGTTAGAATACATTAAAACAACAAATAAAACAATCCAGCATAAAACAAATTCAAGCTTCAAGAAAATATTTCAGATTCTTCTCTAAGTGACATTTTGCTTTCCCCATATTTATTTACCTACTTTATTTATTATGCTGCCCCACAGCAAAAGTACTCTAGGAATCCAGTGTGCTATAGTGGGTAGTGTCAGACTTGGGACCTGGGAGAGATCAGGGTTCAAATCCCCACTCAGTCATGAAGCTCACTGGGTAGCCTTGGGCCAGTCACAGCCTCTTAAACTACCTCATAAGGTTGTTGTTAAGGAGGGGGTTGAACTATGTACTCCTTGATGGAAAAGGTGGGGTATAAATGCAATAAATAAGTTCTTTTGCTTACCTGTTTAAGAAAGCTGATGGGGCCAGCCAGATGGAGATATCAGTCGCCAACCTGGCATCCAGAGATCTCCATGTGGTCGCAACTGGACCCACGTCAGTAGCAAAATGCACATGGTGCATTTCAAACACTGAGCCAAACCATAGCTTAGCTCATGGCAGGACCAAGAGGAGCAAAGCTGTTAGCGCTGTACTCCATGCACCCATAGTTAAGCTTAACTGTGGATTAAAGTAACATGTGATCCAGCCTAATGACACACACATATGACACTAATTATCAAGCTCTTGCTCTTTACTCTGCATGTTTCAGGATTAAACATCCACACAGTCATTTCACTTTGCTGTTTCCTTAAGGGAAACTTAAAAGAAGCATTTCTATTAATGATTATGTCGGTTAAGGTTTATAAACATAGTTTTTGTATTTTTTAATTTCATTTTATAATGTATATAAAACACAGAGAACAGTTATAACAGGTGAAAATTAAAAGATAAAAAACCAATGAAACAGGCACATATAATGAGTACAGTTGCACATGGATTAAAACAATAAAGTCCAAGTAAAGACTTTTGTTATCAGATTATCAAGTATAGTTCCATATTTGCCAGGTTTGTGACAAGGGTTGTCTTGAAAATGAGGGTTCTGCTGTATATGTTATAAAATAATGCCAAATCACATAAAAAGTGTCTGGAGATTTTAGTCTTGTCAAAATCTCAAACTGTGCATAATTTTTTCCATTATGGCTCTATTCCAGAGGGAATAGTACCAAGCATCCAACATAAGATTTTGGGCTGTTTTAAGGTTTAGAAATGCTAACCTACAAACGGTTGTGCTCACAATGGATCAAGATTCGATCTAGGAAATTGCTGCTACTGGAAAACATATGCTCTCCACCCACAAGGACAAAATGATGTGCACTCAATGCCATTGGGATTACCAGAGTGCAGAAAATTGTGTACTGCCACATTTAGACGACTGTCTTGAGACACTCTATGTTCTACATACAACCACAGTAGATATTTGGGGGGGGGGGTGAGATTTGGAAGTGAGAGCTGGACACAAAGAGTTTAAAGCTGACTTTTAAACTGAGGTTGTCATTTTAAGGTATACTGAGCTCAGTTTTGAGGCTGTAATTTCCTACACAAAAATGTATTTTTGTATGCCCCCACAGTACATATTTTAAAATCAAAGGAGCACTGCAAAACGTTCAGGGAAGTTAACAATCCAACTTATAAATTATTTCCGATACATATAAACCCAGGGTTGATGAATGAGGTCAGTTCACTTTAAAATGCAGACTGAACTAATTTATCCACCATCCCTATGCAGAACATGCAAACACAAAAGAACACAGGAACAAAGGACACAATTTGAGGCAACAGTTAAACTGTAGAGGGGAGATCTTTCATACAGCTGCTGTGCCTGAAAATTCTGACATGTTTATTTACCAGCTGTCTTATGTGAGGAGCCTCTATTTAACTTAATAGAGGCTATTACAGCATGTTAAGAGGTGGCATACTTTAACTTGCTTTGAATCCTGTAAGGGCAGCTTGCATTATAGATACATCATAATTAACCTGACATTTTAAGAGATTAGGCTAGTATACTATCCCAATTAGCATGTTAACTAAACCACAGTTTAGCATTACATAGAGGAGCCTCCTTGATTCTAATCAAAGTGGAGCTGAGCTCACATGGGCAGAACTTCTGCCAAGTTTAGTTTCACTTTCAAATAATCTTAAATTAGCATTGTGCATGAATTGATGGTCTTAGTTACAACAACCATGGTTAGCCAGCTTTCTTTCTTTTACTTACTCCAGAAATAATATACTCCTGGAGAAGATGAAAACGGAGAGGCACATACCGGTATATTCATTTATGGTGGGGATAGTGATTAAAATTACTGGACAAAATGTTGTCAATCCTATTTTTGTTATCTATTTTTGATTACCTTAATGAAATTAATAATGTTTATGAATGCTGTAGTCATGCTAACCATTTTATAACAAGGAAAATCAATGCTAAGTTAAGCTTAGATCTCCAGTAGGAAACATGTCTTTAGCCACTGGGGAAGTTAACCCACAAAATTAATTTGTCCAAGGGACAATAAAAAGCCAAACTAACTTTTCTTAGCACAACATGCTAAGAAATACAGTATACAATTTGGAACAATGCCTAATCAATCTGAATGTGACAAGCATCTGTAACTGGAAACTAGCAGGGGTCTCTTCATTCAACATCATCTCACTTTGATAATGTGATGAGTCCACTTGTAATTCCTGCTACACCCATTAAGGAAATGATTGATAACTCTGAACATTTTATGTAAGTGTTCTCAGTGATTGTGCAAGGAATCTGGGTAGAAGTACAAAAAAATTATTCAGTTTTCCAACACCATTTGAGATTACAAATTTTAAAAAAGCAAAATCCAGCATAGCTTTATAAGCCATGGTTTGAAGATTCAGCAAGCGCTTTTGTTAAAAACAAGGGTGACCAGTTAACACCTTCAAATGCAAATAAACTTGGCAGAATTCTTCTCAGTCCCAGCCAATCAGGAGGAGATGGTATCAGTCAGCCTGACACTTCACTCAGGCTCATGGAGGCTTAGCCACAGAGCACTAAACATGGTTTAGCATTATGTGCGAACATGGTCACTGCCACTTTGTGTATGAGACGAGTAGGCTTGAGAAAGAAGTTGAAAAATGCATTTCTCTTGAAATACAGTGGTACCTTGGTTCTCAGACTTATTCCGTTCCAGAAGTCCATTCCAAAACCAAAGCGTTCCAAAACCAAGGCGCGCTTTCCCATAGAAAGTAATGCAAAACAGATTAATCCATTCCAGACTTTTAAAAACAACCCCTAAAACACCAATAGCCAACAGCCGCATTGGATGTTTGGCTTCCGAAAAATGTTTGAAAACTGGAACACTTACCTCCGGGTTTTCGGTGTTTGGGAACCAAGGCGTTTGAGAACCAAGGTACAGCTGTAAATGGAAAATGTCAACTAACTAATTAGTTCAATTTATCAACAGGCCAATGCTATTATGTTTGGACTGGTCTTTGGGGTTAGAAGGAACCCCTGGGGTCATCAAATCCATCCCCTGCAATGCAGGAATCTCAACTAAAGCATCCATGACAGATCGCCACCCAACCTCTACTTAAAAACCTCCAAGAAAGAGTCCATTACCTCCCGAGGGAGTCTGTTCTACTGTCAAAGAGCTCTTATTGTCAGAAAGTTCTTCCTGTCAAACATATATTGCAATAGATCAGTCAGCCATTAACAACATTAGGAATTCAAATGCAACTTTTTTTGGGGGGGGGGGGTATTGTTTTGTATCCAACAAAATTATACCAAAGAGTAGATCCATCAAAATTTATGTGCCTTAGCTAGTCATGTCTATTAACTTCAATGGTCTACTTTGAGTAGGACTTACAATAAATACAACCCATTGCATTTCTTTCACATACGCCTCTGTAAACTCTGTACAATTGACTTTGTTCTTATGGTTGAAGATTAATTTCCAGTCATCATCAGAATTGATGCTGGCTGCAGTTAAAAAGGGTGTCATGACATGGAAGCAAGATTCCTTTGATTTCTTTGGGACTTTCTACATCCTTTTCATGCCAGAGATAGGTCTGTAGTGATACAATGGTTGGGGGATATTGAGATGGCAAAGACTGTTTGAATGGGGAAAGGTAAAGAATTTTTCTTCTTCTGATTCATTCTGTTGGGGTGCTGCTTTCATTACCCATCCTGAGCAACTGGGATGGCATAGTTCACATAAATTCCTAACTATTTACATGAATATGTCTTATAAAGGGTTAGACCATTGTTCTATATAGCTCTACGTTGCCTAAATCAACTGGCAATGTTCTCAAATGCACAAGAGGTATCTTTACGGGGCAAAAATGATGTGACAAATACAGCTGCCCATGTAAAAATACAATATTCAAAAAGTTAGAGAAGTTCCCCTCCCCTCCTTTCAACCAAAACACAAATTAGAAAGGTAACAAAGACTTTGCAGCTTGTCGTCTCACATCTGGCAAACTGTGTAAGTCACTTCCTGTTTAGAGCAGGCGTTTCCAACTGCTTGCTTTCCTGTGATGAAGAAAGCCTTTGTGTATTTTATACACACACTCTCTCTCTTAAGATGGCTCTAATCACCTAGGAAATGATGTTTAAAAATCATTGGCTTATTGTGCTCTGAAAAAGTTAAAGCGTTTTCGTGTTCATATATATATACTTGAAAGATTTCTACGTGAATCAATATTTTGATTAGGAATGACTGAATGATTTAGCAGTGCAGTAAAGCCACCACAAAATTAGGATTGCACCGCTGAAAGGCAAGATAAGGGGCGGGGGCCTCCAAGTGCAAGAAATGTAGCTTATTATAGGTGTGATGCAGTTCAGAAAATTCCTTCTTCAAGTCCAATGTACAGCATACATAGGATAAGGGCTAATAACATGAAATATAAGAAAATATAGTGTGTTCTCATAAATGTATATTAAACCTATAGAATGATGGGTTTATGGTAAAGTTTTACTATGAAAAGATTTAAATGTAATTACATGATATATTAATAAAATAACAATCAGAATATAAAAGGGATCCCAAATGAATAAGACCCACCGACACTCCCCAAAATTATTTGAAACCCACAAAATCTGATTGGTCAGACTCAAAATATAACCTAAATAAAACTATACCAAAGCAGAAATTTTATGATTAGCAGTGTGCAACCAAATAAAGTAAATGAATTGTTTTTAACAATTCTCACATAAAAGGTATATATATTGCAGTAAGTTCTGTCACAAGAAACAGCCAAACTGCAACTTTTAATGTCCACTTGAACAGACTCTATGCAGGGAACTGTTACTAATAAAACAGAATTCTAAAGAAAAAATATTTTGCCAGATACAATCCCTGTGGAATCACAATAGAATTTTCACCCCTTTGCTGGCATAAAAGTTCCTGAACCTAAATGAATAGGTAAAGGTACCCCTGACCATTAGGTCCAGTCATGGCCGACTCTGGGGTTGTGGAGCTCATCTCGCTTTATTGGCCAAGGGAGCCGGCGTACAGCTTCAGGGTCATGTGGCCAGCATGACTAAGCCGCTTCTGACGAACCAGAGCAGCACATGGAAACGCTGTTTACCTTCCCACCGAAGCAGTACCTATTTATCTACTTGCACCTTGACCTGCTTTTGAATTGCTAGGTTGGCAGGAGCAGGGTTCCGAGCAACGGGAGCTTACCCCGTCACGGGGATTTGAACCGCCAACCTTCTGATCGGCAAGCCCTAGGCTCTGTGGTTTAACCCACAGCGCCACCTGCATCCCTAATAAATAGGTAGTAGATTATAAAACCTGAAAAGAAAGGGCAAAACAAAAACCAGAAAAATAATGAAGGAAAAAATTATTTACCTGTGTATTCACAACAAAGAGAGGAAATCTATTTCCTCAGTGAGCCCTGTTTAAAGTGCAACTTTTCTGAGGATACAGCCAAATAATCAGTGTATATTTACAAGGAATTTTCCATAGCACATTTAGTCTACAATAAACATTTCTAACACCTGGAGTTCTTTTTCCATATTTTCTTACCTGATTCAAAAGTGTACTAAGTGATTTTGTAGTGTGATGGATACCTTTCAACTCATCTTACCTGAGAATGAGCTGTTTGGAGCAATGAGGCCTAAAAGGTAAAGGTACCCCAGACCGTTAGGTCCAGTCGCAGACGACTCTGGGGTTGCGCACTCATCTTGCTCTGTAGGCCGAGGGAGCTGGCGTTTGTCCGCAGACAGGTTTTCCGGGTCATGTGGCCAGCATGACTAAGCTGCTTCTGGCAAATCAGAGCAGCACACTGAAACACCATTTACCTTCCCGTTGGAGCAGTAGCTATTTATGTACCTGCACTTGGACGTGCTTTTGAACTGCTAGGTGGGCAGGAGCTGGAACCAAACAACGGGAGCTCACCCTGTCGAACCACAGACCTTTTGATCGGCAAGCCCTAGGCTTTATGGTTTAGACCAGATCAGTGCCACCCACCTGTTAATTCGATCCTTGTCCATCTTGTCTGGTTTAAACAACCAGGAAGAGGTTGGATGTCTGAATTTCAGGATGTTATTGCCTTGTTGAGGAAAGGAGTGGTTCCTGATATCTTAATAAGCCTAACTTATTATCTTAATAAGCCTAATTTAGATCCTCTGACACTGGACAAATACTACTAGTCTCTAGTTTATTGGGTACCACAAGGTTCTATATTATGCTCCATGCTTCAAAAAATTAGGCTACAATGACATCTGTATGCTTATGGCATGCAGTGTTACCTTTCTTTTCCATATCCTAATGTCAGGTAGGGCTGCTGTAATTCTAAACTAGTGCCCAGATGGTTCTCAAATGGATAGGGGCAAACAAGCTGAGGTTAAACTGAGACAAGACAGAGGTGATTGTTGGAGTGGGAGATTCCCTCACTATGGAAGGACTACAACTAGGCTACAACTGATGATAGATGGGGTAGCACTCCCTCTAAAATACTACAGTTTGGGAGTGCTCTAAGATTTGGCACTGACTGGGGAAGCCCAGGTAACATCAGTGGCTAGGAGTATGTTTTATCACTTTTGGCTGGTATGTTAAATGCAGCCCCTTCTAAGGGAGGAGGGATCCATGCTCCAGATAGACAACTGTAATGTACTCTGTGGGACTACTGTTAATGACTGTCTTGAAACTTCAGGAGGTTCAAAATGCACTACAAAAGTCCTGATGGGTATATGGCAGTCCACTGTAATATACCAGCTACACTGGATACCAGTGCTCAAACTGAGCTGCTGGTGTTAACATTAAAGCCCTAATGATTTGGGACTGAACTACTAGATGACTGCCTACATCTGTACCATCCTTTTCATGCAGTGAGATCTGCATCAGAGGTATTCTTGGTGTATCCACATCCAACTTCTCTGAGATGGATGACCACATCTTTAGATCTCCCTCCCAGTAGAGATATAGCGTGTAGGTACATGTCAGGCTTTTCTGAAGGTCTTAGACATTTTAGTTGATTGGCTTTCCCCAGGAAACATTTTGTCCCAGTCACCAAATGAGTGATGGTACACTGTTACACTACTGCAGTTCTGAGTGTTTAATTCTTGTGAATCTGTCTTAGTCTTGGTTTTCCTAATAATGGATTTTAAAAATACTTGTACTTTTTATTGCTGTAAGTGTCTTTTATGGGCTTTGCTTGGAAAAGCAATATTTTTAAAAATACCTATAACAATAAAATCCATTTGTCTACAGTGATGGCATTAGAACCAAGTACTGGTCAGTGTGTGCAAAATCCTGCTTGCTTCCTTACATAGCAGAGCTAACAATATCATCCTGGTCCAACCATACTGTTCTAGTCACAGTCTGCACCACAAAATCACAGGCTAACATGCTTAACATGTGCACGTGAGGGGGTGTTCTATATAGCTTTCTCCATATAAAAGGATAACCATTGTGGTTCTTTCCTAAGGCAGGGGTAGGGGAACCTGTGGCCCTCCAGGTGCTGAACTATACAGTCATTCCTATGAACTGGCTCAAGCAGATGGAAATTAAAGAGTCCAGCAGCATAAAGGGTCACAGGCTCACCACACCTACTCTAAAGGTTCAGAGCTACTTAAAACTCAAGGAAATCCTCACACAGAACTTAAGAATCCTACCTTATACAGGCCAAAGTAACACAGCAGTTTTTAAGATGCTTGTATGTATCTTTTCTCTGTTCCTTATCTCTTCCAAGTAACCAGGCTAATGACATTTCTTCTTTGGTTAACAACTTGAAATACATTAATGCACCAATATTCCAACAGGTCAACTTTTAGCAGGGCTAACACTGAACACAACCCAAAACCTGGCTCTTCCCTCACCCCCTAGTAACAGAGATGGAAACAACCATTTCCTGATTTAAACTAAACTTCTTCCCAGTGCTCAGTTGTGAAGACCTGCTGCCTCTCCAATTCTTGGGAGCTGGAGGGGCAATGGATCTTCTAGGCCAGCTCAGCAATTATCACCCTTGTACCACTATTCCCATTTCTAGTTGGGACCAACCAGTGTTCTAAATTCCCCAGGGGTCAGGTGTGTTTTGCTACTGGTATGGGTCCAATTGTGACTACGTGGAGATTTCTGGGTGCCAGGTTGGCAATCACAGTTTAAAAACATCTGCCTAGTCAAGTCACCCCAAACAAGAAATCTCATGATGCTTCTATGAAAAGCTAGTAACTTCTCTTATTTCTGACTGCTGCATTTGGGGCAACTATATTTTGACTGGCGTTCTAGCACTGTAATATACTACATAATATGTAATTCTTCCCTAACTGGCATCCATGAATTCTTGGAGCAGAAAGCAGCCTTCAAATTTTGATCCAGAGCACAATGCTAAATGCTCCTATTACAGACATTGCACTATGCTCCTAGACCTACACCTTCACTACGATTCCAAGAAACCCTGTTACTAAAGGTTCATCTTCTAGCACAAAGATCTCTCTACTAGACAGAACCATTATATGCAATCATCATTTCAGAAGTGTTTATTATCAGGGATGAGGGAATCTTTTTACTGTTAAGGGCTGCATTCCCTTGATAGTAATCTGTCGTAGGCTGCATGTCTGCAGTTAGGGGAGACAGAGCAACACCACCGCAAGATAATCATTACTCTCCACCTGCCCCCCACCTCTCTTGTATAATATGAAGGAATTGCTGACTACAGGGAGGTTGATAAAGTTGCAAAGCATCTAGATATGCAATGCACCGCCTAGTACGGCATTTTCTCCTGCATTAGCTACTTGAGGCTGGGTGAAATCCTAGTGCTAGATATTATTGCCTTTCAGAACTCAAAGGGTTCCATGCTCAAGAGACTGACTGACTTCTCATTACAGGCTCACACTCACTTGGGCTACACAAATCCTGAGTAGATGCCATGCATCTTTCAGAAGCAAATGTTCAAAACAAGATTACAACATTGGGTTAAGTGCAATTCAGACAGGTACAAAACTGAAAGAGAGCAATTTGGTTATTAATGTAAAATTACTTGTGTGTCCTAAGATGAACAGAGTTTCTAATTTCAATACATTTGCATTAAACATAAAACTGTATCCTCCTAAACACTCTAGCTAGTGTTTGACAATCACCAATTATGGCTCATGGTTCATTTTGTCAGTTACCTGAGGAAGGTAAAATTCCTATTCCACTCTGTTTGCCGCAGGATACTATATCATAGATCAAACCTATTGTTTCTGCCAAATGCAAGGTTACAGAACCATGCATTTGTCAAACTCTACCCATCTTCATGAGTCAGTGGTGCCATCCTTGATACCGCAGTTTTGCAGCTGCTGGATTCCTGTATAACTTTTAAGCCTGTTGGGCTCCTTTGGGCTCCCAACCCTGCCAGCCATTTCTTTCTTGTAGGATCTCAACCAAGCATCAGTATGTAGAAACACAGATATATAAGCTAGATACCGAATGGCTCCTTAAGCCAGTCACCAAATGGTCGCCAAAATCGAATGCCTAGTTGCCATTTGGGGGCAAGGCGGCTTGAAAGTCATATTTTTCAATAAAACTTTTTGGTTTCCGAAATTCATTCTGATTGTGCAGATAAAATACAATGGATAGAATTCTACAGGATGTGTTGCTAGTGTGTGAAAACAGTCAAGATCCAAGGATCTCCAGACATACACCTCCAGGTGGTGAAAACGTCCGATGCCATCCTAGCACATGGGCATCTTCAAGTGGTTGCAAGTGGCAAATAGTAAGTTGTAAAATGTGCCTGGCAAACTTCAAACACTGTATTTGTAGACTTGCTTATTTGTTAAGAGAATTTGTGTAAATCAAGGGAAGATGAAACTTATGATCAAACTGAAATCTTTGAAGCAATAGTGTGTATTAAATTTAGAGTGGCTGGGGAAACCCAGCCAGATGGGTAGGGTATAAATAATAAATTATTATTTTTATATTACACTCCTTTCTGAAAAGATATAGTTGTGACAGCAACAAACTTAAAATATTGGTTAATATGTGCTAGGATTTAGGCTTTTTCATAAAACTTAAAAACAAGGCAGTGGCATCCAAATTAAAAGTGTTTAAATAAGAACACCAATTGCCACCTCATGCAGAACTGCTGTCATTAGTTCAAGTGATTTGTGAAAGTAACAGCTAAGTCTGTTGTTGAAAGGTGGGAGTTAACACAATCTACCAAGTTTTCAAAAGCAACTGGGACCAGCTAGAAACGATAAGATTTAAACATACTGATTGGTCAGGCTATGTGCCAGCCATAATAAACATAGGACTTAATAACCTGCACATAAAACCTAGGACTGCATGATTACCTATAAACATTAAACAAATGGCTGATCTTTGATCAAGCACCTCTGGTCAGCAGTTATCAATTTGTATCTCTTCATCATGCCATCATTAAAACAATAGTCTTCAATTGGCCAGATTCAGGACTCACCTCTAAGCCCCAACTGCAACAAGGAGCCGACACTGAAAATTCTTTTAATGTATCAGTATTTAATAACAATCCAGTATTATACAGTCGTACCTTGGTTGTCAAACGTCTTGGTACTTGGACGTTTTGGCTCCCGAACGCCGCAAACCCGGAAGTGGGTGTTCGAGTTTGCAAACGTTTTTTGGAAGCCGAACGTCCAACACACCTTCCAATTGAGTGCAGGAAGCTCCTGCAGCCAATCAGAAGCAGCGCCTTGGTTTTCGAACTGTTCCAGGAGTCAAAGTGACTCCTGGAACAGATTACGTTTGACAACCAATGGTAGGGTTTACTTCTTAGCCTTTTCTTCTCCCAAAAATGTACTGCAAGGCAGCAGAGATTTAGCATCAGAGATTTCCTCCTCCAAGATGGGCTACATTCCCAAGCTGATGATCCCCATCTTCCCCTTACTTTCCTCTACAGGACCTGCAGAAACTGCCTTCTTTACTGGTCTCATCCACTCAATCTGCTGCAGCCTGTCTTTGCATGCAGGGGAAGTTGTAATTCACTGAGGGTTTGAGACCCATTGGCTACTCTCCAGAGTGGAATCTCTAAGACGGTTGGATGGCACCTTGTACACCTCCTTCTGGCAACTCCTACAGTCAAGCTGGTGCCAAACATATTGCTCTGCTTTCCTTTGGTGAGACTGAGCGGGCGGGGGGGGGGTGTCTAGTTGTCTGGGCAGCCCAGGACCTCCATACATACTGCCCAGGTTTGTGCCCTTGGGAGGTCACTTCAGTACACCTAACACTGCAGTTAGACTTCACCCCTGGAGGCACACTCCATTGTCTCTCAAGACTGATGGATACCAACAACAACAATATACAGATGTGAGGGGCTAAGGCAGATGGTTGCTTAACTGAAGCCACTTAGTGAAGTCAAGTATCACCTCATCAATGAACAGGTATATTTTCAGCTCACACTCTTACCAATTACATTACTTGCAAAACCTTGAGAGCTGCATACAGGGAGAAAGCTTGTCATCCTCTCACAGAACAAGCTATCACCTGATAAAATTTTGCAGATCAACTTAGCAAATCAAAACATAGTACTGAGTCCAGTCCAAAAGTATACAAACGCTACTTGCACTTGAACGTGCTTTTGAACTGCTAGGTGGGCAAGAGATGTATTTATAGAGTACTAACCATCCTGACAGAGTATACTTTTTCATGAACTTTAAACATGTGCTTTTTATGCTCAAGGAGATGCAGCAAAATATGCCATTGCAATATTCTATTCACATGCAAATAGCTCAGAAAAATAAGGTCAGAATTTTATATCAAATCATTAATATAATGAAACTTGTGAAGAGGTGTGTTTGGAATGGAGCCATTGCAGGTTGAGGTTTATGTTAAAAGTCTTAAATAAAAACAGCTCACACTACTGGTATCTCTCATATATATGAAGTTCTTCTTAGTCTGCTTTTAAAACACTATGCAGCAAACATTTGGATCTGCTATAATATTAAGACAAAAGGCATGGCTCAATGCAGTAGAACACATACAAAAAGTATCACAATGAGCCCCTGGCATCTTCCAATAGCGCTGGGAAAGATTCCTGTCTGCAAGATGTTTGACTACTGCCAGTCAAAGTAGACAATACTGAGCTAGATGGATTAATGTTTTGACTCTGTATATATCAGCTTCCTAGGTTTCTAAAACACAACATTACATTTATCACCTCCCCAGTCCCCCCAACCTTTCAATAAAGTAAGGCCTCAACATTGGCAGGTGAAATTGCCAAAGTCATTTTTCATGGAACACCACCCCCATTCCAAGATTTTTTAAATAAATAAATAAATCCACACACACATAAAGCTGAATGCACACAAGTTAAATGTGTGTACATTGTGGGCCTACTGTAATGGCAAACAATAAGAAGAAAGGTGTACTTGGGGGGAGGGCTGCAAAAGAAAGATCAGTTAATTTTAGCATTCCCACAGGCATCCAAAGGGACAAAAACACAAGTAATTCCAGGAATGCGTTGAAAATTACTTCTGGCCATTTAAATGAGCCTTTGAAGCAGCTAACTTGTAATTAGAAGACAAAGTTAAAATTCTTTTCTCAGGGGGAAAAATGTCATTACTACACAAAAGCTCACATCCCTTACCATTCTCTTATGTGTCAACATTCTAAATGACCTTTTTCTTATGCAAGTATCTTTGATACTTCAAAAAGATAGTGAAAGAATCATGAAAAGCTTATGTAGCAGATTTTCATAAATTTTGGCAATTCTACTCAAATTAGCAGTCATGGCAAAACACAGGTTAAGTCACCTAATAAGTCTTATACATTTCACCTCTCGCTAATGTGCTCCTAATTTAAAGACAACCTAAGCAACAAACCTATACACTACACTGTTATTTCATTAGGGTATACATAAAGCTCAGTACACTTTTATTGTTTAAAGTAGGGAGTATCAAAGTTTGCCACAAAAGACTCCTCAATTTCAACACCCAGAAGTATTGAACCTACTCACATATTCAGAAACACCACTCTGAACACAAAATTAGGTTTTGGAAGGTATCACTCTCTGGCTTCTTGACAGGCAACTTAACAGCTCTTGCCCAACGTTAAGCTTCACCTGAGAGATGCCTTTGCCCTCAAACAAGAATGACTCCTAAAAAACTGAACTACTGAATTAAAAAGTGACAGCCTGCTTGTGTATAATAGGAGAGTGGGGCTAAGGCATATCCTCATCAGAAAAATGAGAATTTTGCCACAGATCACTTTGTTTATAACACAATCAATCAGCATTCTTAAAAAACCAAGAGCTTGCATTTATACCTTAATGTGTGGAGAATGCATATACCACTCTTTCAAGGTCCTACCAAACTACAAACTGTGAAGTAAATCATGCCTTCAAGACTCCTGAAAACTCACACTTAGATGAACCACAGCTTTAGAGTTGTTAAGATAGAGAATCCCTTCCTGTTCTTAGATGAAAAGATATGAAACAGTCTTTTAATGCATCTCACTTGTAAGAGAACATATCAGCATAACTCACTTTTAAAGATGTAAGAGATGAGTATCAGATGAAGTTTTACATATGAATTATAACAATTCATGGGTGTGATCTTTGATAAAGGTTACCTCTTCCACTTGCCTCAGGTTAGCCTGTTTTTCTTACTAGCAAGTATATACAACAAGAAGCAATAGGACTGAAGAAGAAAATTTGTAGTGGATTTATTTCCTCCCACACCCTTTCCCATTAGTATATCAGCACTACATACACACCATTTTCCCAAATACTTATAAGATAATTTAAAAAGATGGTGCCAATTGGCAATTTTATTGCTATGTGGCAGGAAGGTGAGAGTGAGGTAAAGAAGATAAATATAACACATATTTTCCAAGTTAAACTATGGTAAAATCCATATGGTAAACAGTATTACAGAATACTGAAATACAGAAACGAAATACAGATAAACGCACAAAAGGTTCTCAGAAAGATAGAAGTATTTCCTTAATTTCTAAATGCTATAGTTGTACAAGTGATAAATATAAAGTGTGCATGTTTATGCAAATATGTGTGTGTGCCCCCTTCACCATCTGCACATTTGATAACGTATCTTCCTGATATAATAAAATTAAGTCAGCCTTAAAGATGGCAAAGAACACTCTGGTATGGAAACAGACTAAAGATGCAACTAAATGACATTAAGACCTTCCCATTTTTAAAAAATGGCAAATGCAGCTGTGCATGCAGAGAGGAATTTGTATTGGACCATGGTGCAGGAAGAGGAGCTCTAACCCTTCCCTCCCTTTTCCTAGTTAAAAATCTACCTTCCAAAACTGCTTTTTGCCCAAGACAGCAAAGCATATACCACACGGCAAATAGAAGTGGAGCAAGGGGGAGTGTCAACCAGAAAAATTGTGGGTGGGATTAACTCTTATTCCTCAGTCCCTCAGTCCAAATATGAATGACTCCCACTGCTATATTTTAAAAAACAAATACAAAGCAAAACAAAACAAAACATGGAAGTAATGGATACAAACATTTTCCAGAGTATCCAGATTTTAAAATGCAGGCATCTAAACACACAATAAATATTTATTTAAGAGATGCATTGTTTCTCATCAACTCTGTAGGATTCTTCTCCAACATTTAATAAACCATGTATCCAAAGTTTGGAAACTGCTTTCGGTTTTTACAATCAAACAATATATGAATTTTATTAATTTATTAAATAAATAAATAAATAAACACTGCTGAGAGGAGACCATCTTCTTATTGAATCAGTACCTCTCAACCAAACGCACTATCAGATTCTCTACCTCTTTTATCCCTGACATTCTCCTTCACTCCCCTTTACATATTCTCATCTGGTATCAGCTCCCTTTTGTCATCCATGGCATTTATCATACTACTCCTTATGACTGGAATAGCTTCCCGCTCTTTATCATCAATGCCTTTAAATTTTACCTTACAATGCACATTTTCTGAACAAAACCTTTCATAAACCATCAGTGCCTGAACTTATTCTACAGTGTCAGAAACCTCCCTCCTTCTGCCCTTTGTCATCATCTTAGTTCTGCCTTTGCCTAGAAGCCTTCTGGGAAGTGACCCTGTCACTTGCATTTGCAATGACTGCCATTCTAGGCTCCAAATATAATTAACTATTTGGTTTAAAAGTAACCAGTCTTTAGCCATTTCACAATGACTGATACTTTCAAAATGACCAATTATCCTAGAAACTCTCCTCTTCCTATTATGCCTGCTGAGGGCAAGGGGAAAGAAGATGACAGCACTAAGGATTTTTCTTCGGTGCCAAATCTGCCATCTACACAAAATTATTCATTCCCTTCTTTCTTCTGTCAAGCTCGTGTTAATGGCAGTCTCAAACAATACGGAATGCCATATGGCTACATCTGGATATTAAAATTGAGAATATCAATTACCAATCCACTAATGCAAAGCCAAAATCCACGGACAGTAAGAATTTAATCCAATCCAGGGACTGAAACTTGAGCCAATTGCAGGAAGCAAAATACAGGAAGCAAAAGCTACATTCATTTTTAACAGAAGTGTGATTATTCCAATGAAAGTCCTCAGATAATAGCAAAATATGTTTTATTCAGTCATATACTTTAATTAGTATGGAGAAAAGTGACAAAAAACAGGAGCAGTTACAGATTTTATGTAGTGACATTATTAATGAAACCAGTTGGATTATATCAGCATTATGTGAGGTTGTAGAATCAACTCCATAATACAGTGAGGGGTAAAAGTATTTGATCCCCTGCTAACTTTGCCCATTTGCCCTCTGACGAAAAAATGACCAGTCCATAATTTTAATGGTAGGTTTATTGTAGCTGTGAGAGACAGAATAACAACAGGAAAACCCCCAGAAACCCAGAAGACAAGTCAGAGATTGATGTGCATTATAATAAGTGAAATAAGTATTTGATCCCCTATCAACCAGCCAGATGTCAGGCTACCTGGTATCTTCACTGTATGTAAGGAGCTGAGATTAGAGACACCTGCTGTAAGGGAGAGGTCTTACCTGTAATCCCAGCTCGTTACAGTACCTGTACAAAAGACACCTGTCGACAGAAGCAATCAATCCAGCAGATTCCAAAGTAGCCACCATGACCAAGATCAAAGAGGTGTCCAAGGATGTCAGGGACAAGATTGTTGACCTGTACAAGGCTGGATTGGGCTACAGGACTATTGCCAAGCAGCTTGGTGAGGTGACAACAGTTGGTGCAATAATTCGCAAATGGAAGAAACACAAAATAACTGTCAACCTCCCTCAGTCTGGGGCTCCATGCAAGATCTCATCTCATGGAGTTGCAATGATCATGAGAATGGTGATAAAGCAGCCCAGAACTACACGGGGGGAACCTGTCAATGATCTCAGGGCAGCTGGGACCATAGTCACCATGAAAACAGTTGGTAACACACTACGCCGTGAAGGACTGAGATCCTGCAGAGCCCGCAAGGTCCCCTTGCTCAAGACAGCACATGTACAGGCCCGTCTGCAGTTTGCCAATGCACATCTGAATGACCCAGAGGAGAAGTGGATGAAAGTGTTGTGGTCAGATGAGACCAAAATCAAGCACTTTGGCATCAACTTAACTCGCCATGTTTGGAGGAGGAATGCTGTCTACAACCCCAAGAACAGCATCCCCACCATCAAACATGGACAGGGACATATTATGCTTTGGGAGTGTTTTTCTGCTAAGGGGATAGGACACCTTCACCGCATTGAAGGGACAATGGACAGGACCATGTATCGTTAAATCTTGGGTGAGCATATCCTTCCCTCAGCCAGGGTACTGAAAATGGGTAGAGGATGGGTACTCCAGCATGACAATGACCCAAAGCACATGGCCAAGGCAACAAAGGAGTGGCTCAAGAAGAAGCACATTAAGGTCCTGGAGTGGCCAAGCCAGTCTCCAAACCTTAATCCCATCAAAATCTGTAGAGGGAGCTGAAGGTTTGAGTAGCTACACATCAGCCTCGAAATCTTACTGACTTGGAGAGGATCTGCAAAGAGGAGTGGAACAAAATACTTCCTGATATGTGTGCAAACCTGGTGGCCACTTACAAGAAATGTCTGACCTCTGTAATTACCAACAAGGGTTTTGCCACCAAGTACTAAGTCATCTTTTGCAAAGGGATCAAATACTTATTTCACTCATTTTAATGCATATCAATCTCTGACTGACTGGGTTTCTGGGAGTTTTCTTGTTGTTGTTCTGTCCCACACTACAATAAACCTACCATTAAAATTATGGACTGGTCATTTCTTCATCAAAGGGCAAATGGGCAAAGTTAGCAGGGGATCAAATACTTTCTCCCCTCACTGTATGTAATGCACATTTTAAAATTTATTTCTAGATCATAGACTAGTCACAATCTTCACCTGAAGAAAAAGTGCTCTGACTCCAAACTGTGGTTGAGAAATCACAGCAATGCCTCCTAGAACAGTTAGTGGCTCTTTTAATGACCTAACTTTACTTCCTGGCACTTCAAGAAACTTATTGCACACAAAATGCAAGCTATGTGCAGGGCTGATTTGCAGAAAGGATGACCTAAAAGCCAAAACAGTAATGTGTGTTCCTGTTAATCAATCTGCTCAAAACATACAGCATTTATTTGCTGGCTACATAACCACTATTATGACCGGTTACCATGCTTAGCTGTTAAAGATACAACGGAAATTGACATCCTTATACTAAAGCCTTGTTAGTTTTTATCTGAAAAAGAGGCCAAGCAGCCTCTAACTTATGCTTTTAATTTGGTTTAATAGAACACATTTCAGACTTCCTCATCTATCCCCCCACCACCACCACACATAATGCCTAGGTATGTAACATCAACCAGTGTCCCCATACAATGATATGGTTAACTTCCAAGTTCAAACTTTTCCAAGTAAGTGGATGAGTTTCTCAATGCCAGACACATAAAGTATCACGACAGAATGCCTACTGCCACATTGACCTAGCAGCTGCAATGAATAAATAGGGATAAACCCTAGTGAACACAGGCCCTTAGGTAATTTTAACACCTGCTCACAGAGAAAAGGGCAAAAAAGGGAAAATATAAAACATGATCAAAATTCCAGTGGTGTGCACATGAAAATACAATAATGACAAGTAACTGTCAGTATCTTGTGCATTTATCCAAATATCTATTCTTTATGTGGGCCTCAACTACAATGTACTGTACCAAAGCAGAAACACAAAACAGACCCAACCCCCCAGAAAAACAAACCCAACGCCAAATGCAAAGAACACTGTTATGAGCTAACAATTAGAACCCATAATAAAGAGTATGGGGTTACTATTAAACTCAAAATATACTATGCATTTTACTAATTTCAAGATATGTGTACTAAATAAATAAATGTCATCTAGTCTGCCCTGGTGAGCTTTCAGATGTAAGATAAAAATTAAACTAATAAAATTTGATAGTATTATTTTAAAGCTATTAACAATAATTTGATGCCATCCAAATAGTGTAATTTCAAATATTTCTGCAAATGCAGGTACAATTCCAAACATACAGACTGTGAAATATGTTCTGCTCACTTCTAAATTAATCTGCTTTGGGTCAGTTAGAAGTCTGAAGTACTGTACTTTAACCCAGTTGGAATGTGAATTAAAATTCACATTCACAGCTATTGTTTTTTAAAAAAGAATGTTACCAACTTTTAAAATCTCATTCAATTGTACAAGCTACTCCAGTAAGCACTTAAAATATGTAAAAACTTGTATAAAAAATATAAAAGACCAGGGAAAATGTTCTACTAATCAAGCAAGCTTCTGCTTCATGCCACTTTTTATTGATATATATATTTCACTGAAGAATTTCAGGTCAAATACTGTTGCAGAAGCTGTCATATTTTTGGCAAAGGAGCAGAACTGCATTTCCTTTCCATCACAAAGAGGTCACATGTGATCACACTGACAGATTACACAGTTCTACAAATAATGCTTGTATAAGATTTATGTAAGCCCTGCTGTAGAAGAAAATTGGTGGCAACATTCTAGGGGGGGAAAGAGTTTAAAACTCTTATGAGGAGGCTTTGAGAAGTTAAAAATGATCCCATCACTATATCCCATGTATTTATGCCACGATGTAAAAATTTCAATAAAACTATTTACTCCACCCACCCGGCTTTATTTGGAGACTGAAAAGCACCAAAAGATTAAAAACCTAGAACATCTGCCAATCCCCTAGCCCCAACAAAACAAATCTGTTAATTAAAAAAAAAAAAAAAAAGCTTATCAAAGTCAGAAAAGGAATTTAAACATGATTTGGTTTGGTGAAGCTGTGTTTAGTTGAAAACGAAGAGTTGCCTTCCTGCAAACGCCATCTTGTTGCAGTTACCGGGCCCAGCACAAAAAGATCCATTCATTCCCCGAAAAAAATGGGGGGGGGGGAGAACAAGCACACCCTCCATAATCTGCAACCACTAAAACAATTGACCTATTCAATCCCCTCTTCCCAAAATTACAAAAGAGAGAATGCTTAATATCTAAGATTAATTAAGATCACATCTTCATCTCGTTTTCTAACATGCATTTCATAAAACCAGCAGAAGCGGTTTGTCTTTATTTACAAGCCTGTGCTTAGAAGGAAAGCCTCAAAATGTGCAACAAACCTCTCCTCAGACTATGTACATAAATGGCGACAGCAGCCTCCTTTCAATTTTTGGTATTATTCTTTCACCACATCCAAATCCACATGGATAGGTGGTGTGAGAAGCAGCTTTCCCCATTTCCAAGCTTTCATTTTTTTAAGGAAACAGCATTTGCCTTGTTTAAAGTGGCTAAAATATATGTATCTTGCATAAAATGTGTTCGAATAAGTGGTTTTGCTAAGGCAATCATGACAAAAAATCACATTCGTTAAATTTTTAGTTCTTCATCACAGTGACAAATTGATAACCTCTACATCATTCTAATATTCTTCTTGACACATTATTTAAAAAATAAAATAAAATCCTTCCTTATCCTCTGGATTAATTCATTATTTAAAGTCACACAATAGTCTCCATAAGCATTTCCCTCATGTGGTTTTAGAAATTCACCTAGTTATTTTAAAAAAACAAACTTTTAATACAAAAGCAATTTTCCTTAAATTGCTTTAAAAAAAAAATCATATTTGCATGCTCCCTGGTTCTCCAGCAGCCAACGTCTACCCTGAGCAGACATTAATGGCAAAATTATACAACACCTATTAAAGCAGAAAAGCAACTAAAAAAAATACAACAGCTAAATCTCTCTACTATGACAGTGAAAGTAGAAGCATTTCTTATTCTCTCCCCGCCTCCAAACCATTTCCTACCGTAGGAAGAAGAAAACCACCAAGATTCCATTTTCTTAGCCTTCTCCTTGGCCAGGGGTTGCCTAAAGCAATCTCACCCTGTTTTCCTCTCCTCCACCCAATCAATTTTCCACCATTACAGTACCAGCCACACACAAACAGCACTCTCTTGATATTTTCTCCCAAGCATCCTCTGTGGACTTGCTTGCCTCCTTCCCCTCCCCCCACTTCTAGCCTCAACGCATGCAGAAAAGAATCAGTTCTTCAACACCCCCCCCCCATATACACACACACACACCCTTTTCCTATCTCTGGCCAGCAGCTACAGAAAAACACTCCCCCTCCCTGATGTTCTGAGATGGGTGGGACAGTGATGGAGACAATGAAAGCAAAAAAACCGAAATGGTTATTTCTTGATTTCCTGTGTCAGCAGCCCTAACAAAAAAGGGCAGGGCACCTCGCCTAGTCAGGAAGGATGGCATTGTAAGATGGGGGGAGAGGACAGGATAGAGAAGGGGAGAGAGAAAAAAGAGAGCGCAAAATGGAGGGGAGTACTGTAGATAGGGAAAGGATTTGAAACAGCAAGGGAGAGTATTAAAAAGGGAGGGGAAAGCAGAAGTAGCTGTAATAGGGAAGGGCAGTCTAAAGCAGCTGGGAGGGGGAAATTCTGCGGGGAGAGGTAAAAACAGAGGGGTGAAAGAGAAAGAAGTGGGGCAGAAAGGAGCAAGATTTAAGTCATGAAGTAGGAAGGAGATAAAAGTGTATGAGGTGAAAGGAAAGAGAAAATATGGGGGAAATTGATCAGTACAGTACTCAAATTTCAAGGAGGGGCAGCCTCCCTCCCTCTTAGTTTTTGCATTGGTCTTTTTAGAAGGCTAGAGAGGGAAGACAAGCATGATTTGGCTAAAACAGGAGGGACCCAGGGTTGGGGATTTTATTAAAGGGTTCCTCCGTCCCCCATAACTGAAACACACTGAACTGTTTTTCTTTTTTTGCCAACAATTTGTTTTTTTAGAAAAAGAGATGATATGGGGGGGGTAGGTATCTAGACGGGAGAAGTGAGGAGAGAGTATTTTAAGGTGGGGGGGGGAGAAAATGATTTAAAAAGGGAGGAGCATGTGAAGGGGCGTAATGGAGGCTTCTGCGGGGGTGGCAGAGGAAGAAAGGGGGTTAGGAGCACCTAAAAAACAGGGCCGTAGGGAGAGAACCAGGATTGGCTGATGTTGAGAGTTTAGAAAATACTGATTAAAAGACAAGGGTTTAAGGTGACTTAACAAGGGCCTGGAGAGATCGTAATGGGGCGGGGGGTTGAATAGGGTCTCCGCGGAGAGATTTGATGGGGCTGCATGCACAAGATCAGTGATTGGGAGGTGGTTGGTGTTTTTTTTTTAAGAGGGGATGAATAAGGCCTGATTTTCGGCGTGGGGAAATGAACAAGGTCTCCCGATTTTACAGGATTAACCGAATGAGGCCTGTTTTTTTGCGGGGTGGGTGGGGAGAGTATGAACACGATATGAGATGGGGCCGGGTTCCCCCCCCCCACCCGCCCAGGATCGGGTCAGTAAGGCCTGTTTTTCAGGGTGGGGATGTGAACAGGAGCTGTCATGGGGCTTCGGGGTTTTTTTAAGAACGGGGCGAACGAGGCCTGTTTTTTCAGGGTGGGGATACGAACTGGGTCCGTAATAAGGACGGCAAGCAAAGCTGTAAAGGGTGGGGTGGGGGAACGTGATTAGGATCCCTGCGAGGGGGATTTCGAAACAACACCCCCCCTCCAATAATACCACATATTATGCTTTCCTCTCTCTTTCTCTCACCTTCCTCGACGGTCGTTGCTCATCCACGGCCTCCGCCGCCGCCGCCCCCAGCCAATACGCCCTCCTCTCCTCCTTTCTCCCTCCCCGCCGGGCGGGCGACCCCCTCGCAAGACCCCCGCCGAGAGGCGCCGGTTCTCCTCCTCCTTCCTCCTCCCAGTCAATTCAGTCCGTCAGGCCAGCCAGCGGGGCAGGAGGCAGCGTCGAGGGAGGAAGCAGAGAGAAGGAAGAGGAAGAGGAGGAAACCGGGGGGGAGGGGGAGGTATGGAGGAGGGGGGGACACAGAAAGAGAAAGAAACCGGGAGGGGGAGGAGGAGGAGGAGGAAGCCCCTACTGCTGCTGCTGCCGCCGCCTCGTCGCCGCCGCCGCCGTCCGTCCCGCGCTGCGCTTGGCAGCCGCTCCGTTTCCTCACGAAGAGACGCACCGAGGAGGAGGAGGGGGAGAGAGAGAGAAAAGAGGGAGGGCGGCGGCTGCACCACCAACAGGAACGTCGAATCAAGAGGAGGCGGGCGGGCAAGGGGTCCCCTGAGGGAGTCGCTCGGGCGGGCAGGTTTTGTTATGTGTGGGAGGTTGTTTCCTCCTCCTCCTCTCAGTTTTTCTTTCTTTCTCTTCGCGGTCCTCGGTTTTTTGTTTTTAAAAAGCTATTGTGGGTGGGTGTGGGCTCCGCCGCTCAGCTCCCGCTCGCGGCCATAGGGAAAGCAGCGGAGTCTCGGCTGGCTGGGTTGGGCGCGGCAGGCGAGGGTAGGCGGCAACTCCCCGCTTCCTTCCTTCCTTCCTTCCTTTTTCTCTCTCTCTTTCTGCCTCCCGCTCGCTTCCCCGCCCTTGCGGCCCGGCTGGGAAACCCCGAGCACGGCCGTTTGGCCTGCCTGGGTTGTTCTCTCTCTCTCTCTCTCTCTCTTTTTTCCCTCTTCGACCTCCCCCTCCCCCCAACTCGTGCCGCCTCCTTCCTGGAACTGAAAACCAGGCAGTTTTAGGTGCTTTTTTTTAATTAAAAAAAATCAAAAATAATATAATCAAAGTTAAAAGTCACTTCATGCTGCTTGGGGTTCTTTTCTCTTTTTGGGTCATGCCCACCGCCGTCCTTTCTCACAGGCTGCGTGTGAGGCGATTTTGTTACTACACCAGTCGTTTCCAATAAATAAAAACGTCATGATTAGGAAGGAAGGGGGCGGGAAAGTTAAAAGGAGCCCCTTCGTGGTGGTGAAGGAAGGGGCAACATGGGTGGTCTTTGTAGGGTTGCCATGTTGTCCTCTTTCTGCAGGACACGTCCTTTTTTTTCCCCCCCGGGGTAAAATTTGAGGCAAATTGCCTTTATTTGCTTTGAATGGCCGTCATAGCGCCCTCTTTTTTTCTTTTTGTTCTTCAAAATAGGGCAACCCTACCTTTTGGGTTCCCAGTACTTATAATCTTTCTCACAGACCAAACCAGGCTACGTGAGGAGATTCGTTTATTTGGGGGGGAGGGGAGTCATTTGTGTGAAAGGAGATTTTTTTGTTTCGTTGTGAATAAGAAAGTTATTGTAGTAAAAGTTAAAAGTTACTTAACGGTGATTCCAAATATAACTGGTTCTTTTTCCTTTTGGCCCGCCCCCTATCCGAAAACCAAGCTATGTGAGGTGTTTTATTTTTAAGGGGTTTGTATGAGAAATGGATTACCCCCCCCCCCCTTTTAACATTGTTGTTGTTAATGACAAAAGTGTTTTTTTAAAAAAAACACCAACAAAGTCACTTCATGATGATATTGAAACATGACTGGTTATCTCTCCCTTTTCTCACAGGAACCCAGACTGTAGAAGTTTGTGTTTAGAAAAAAATGATGATGATGACGATGATAAACTTAAGTCACTTCATGATGATTTGAAACATAGTTTTTTAAAAAAAGATTAAAAATGAAATAATGTTGGGGAGAGTGAATGAAAGGACAGGCTACGTATGGAAAGGAAGAACACCACCTCACAATGTGCAAAGATGGCATAAAAGGGGGGAAAATGATAGAGAAAATAGCAAAAGGTTAAAAAGTGCAGTCTTTAACATAGATTTGGCCAGTCGCATTTTATACCTATCCATCCCTAAGACTTTAAGGAGAAACAAAGAGATTGTCAACAATGAAAGCAGGCTGTCAGATTATTTAATTTTTAAACTGATTTTTAAAAAAAGTTTTAAATATATGCTGGGTTGAATCCAAAGTTAGTTATGCTTATACCCAGTAGAAAGGACAGGGGTGGCGCTGTGCCTAGGACTTGCCGATCAGAAAGTCGGCGTTTCGAATCCCTGCAACGGGGTGAGCTCCCATTGCTCGGTCCCTGCTCCTGCCAACCTAGCAGTTCAAAAGCACGTCAAAGTGCAAGTAGATAAATAGGTACCGCTCTGGCGGGAAGGTAAACGGCATTTCCGTGTGCTGCTCTGGTTTCGCCAGAAGCGGCTTAGTCCTGCTGGCCACATGACCTGGAAGCTGTATGCCAGCTCCCTTGGCCAATAAAGCGAGATGAGCGCCGCAACCCCAGAGTCGGTCACAACTGGAGGACCTAATGGTCAGGGGTCCCTTTACCTTTACCTTATACCCATTAGCAGGGGTTCTGAGAGTGCTGTACCTGGCCCCACAGCCAACAGGTTCCCCAGACTTTGCACTTTAGTTTAAATCAAAATCCCAAGTCTCTAGTCCTCTTAAAAAGAAAGTTATGAAGCAAAATATGCAGCTAACCTTTGGAGTGATTTTAGTTAGATGACCCAGCCTGACTGCTTCCACCTTTCCATGTTTTTAGCCAATGAGTAAATGAGAGGTGGAATTGATGAGTGAATTGTTTGGACACCAGGGTCATGAAGAGCTGCTATATATTTTTTCCACATCGTTTTCTAGTCTATTTGTCATTTTCTAAAATCTCTATAGAGTGCCCTTCCTTTTCACCTAGCTGCCAGGATTACTACACAATAGGTTCAGGTGGACATTAAAGAATTCCCAATAGCAAATACAAACTTTGCAAAGAGTCTTAGGCATGTCTCTTGTTGTGCAGAACCTAAAGCCAAACACTCATTAAGAATCCACTGTATACAGTTTACTTACAGTACAATGCTATGCATATCTACTTAAAAGTACATCTCTTTGTGCTTAATGGGGTTTACTTTGGGGTATGTTAGAATAGTTGTCTTGGCTTTAGTTTAGGATTGGCACTGTGGGGAAATGGGGTTCTTGTGCCTTTAACAACTGTGTCACAGGTAGAATATCACGAAAGCCTCTTCTAATATGAAAATACAGTTATGGGAAAAGCTTCACTTGTTCATTCTGTCCATCAGACTTTTATTATCTGTGTGTGCCCCTGATTTGTACAGGAACAAAACATATGCAAATCTTATGCAAGTCTGTCTTCTTTTGCAAGTAGGTTGTAGAGGAATAATCCACAAACATTGTAGTAGACATGGTTGACACCGCTGCCCTCTAGTCCATACTAAGCATGGCTAAGAATGGTTTGAGCTCAATAAGAATATATACAGCCAAGAGATCAAAACAAAATGCAAGATTAAAAGGTTAGGCTGTGATCTTGTACTCACATAAATCTTCTCTACATTTATTGTGGGGTGGGGAGGATCATAATTTTCAGCACTGGCTAAGTGCCAAATTCAAAACTAAAATAAAATCAGTGAGCGATCAGCAATTATTGGGAAGAGAATCTAGCCCCACTGCCATGGGTCATAACATAGCTTTCTTCAGTTGCATCTTTATAATGAAATCTTGAGAACAGAACAAAATAACTCTTTATCTGGTTGCTGTTTCTTTTTAAATGAGTCACCTTATAATAAAAAGTTATGAATAGCAAAGTTGAATTATTAATAGCTCCCCCAAATCCAAAAAGAATGGATTGCTTATCTCTCCCCATCCCCTCTGTTTCGGTGGTGCTACATCTGGACAAGTCTGGATCTTTATGTGTCTCAGAAGCAACCATAATGATGACATCAATTATTGATAGATGATTTTGTGTGAAAAAACACATCCCGCCATTTGGGGAAGCTGAAATGCAGCAAGGAAGCAAGCAGCCATATATGACTAATTCTGAGTATCTTGCAGAAGTCCTGTAAGCTATTTTTGAGGATGAAATTAAGCTGGTATAGTTTGGGTTTTTAATGTCAATTGGTAACCTCTTTAAAATAAATTTAATCCCAACCTCACCTTTTGGTGAAATGAACTGGACTCTGTATTTGATTTTACTGCACTGTTACCCTGGAGAGAGCCCTGCCTGAAACCCCAGAGAGCTGTTGCCAGTCAGTGTAGACAGGACTGAGCTAGATGGATCAATGGTCTGACTCAGTATAAGGCAGCTTCCTGTGTTCTGTTCCTCAGATCTTCCAGGATGGAGCAGGCTGTAAGTCTGAATACAAGGGGGAAATGATTCTATTTCAAAGCTGAAGCTGTGTTTTTCAACAGGGCATTTTAAAAGTAATAGACTGCAAGGTGGGAGGCACCAGCCTGTAAGAGAGCCCCCTCTGCCACCTGAGAGTATCTGTAGGAAAGGAAGTTGTCTTTCAGATATTTTGGGACTCACTACTAGAAAGCACTTGTTGACTATGAGCAACTGAGTAAATTGGAAGGACAACAGTAATATGAAAAGTGAACAGTATTGTAGGAGAAAATAAATGCTAGACCTCATATATCAAAGACTTCAAGGTCTAACCCAGAGATGGGGCATCCGTGCTAGGACTAGATGAACACCCTCAGTTGATTTTCATCCATGCATGCATACGTACAAAAGAAGTCTGTCCCATCCTGATTCCATGCAGATTTTTAGGGGAAATCCTAAAAATCCATAGGGGGGGAATTTCCAGGGGTAAATGTAGATACTGCACTTAGAAGGTGATCACAGGGCTGCTTTCATTCTTATGTAACAGTTTGAAGTTTTCTGCCAGACAGAAAAGCATTTTTTAAAAATACTCCAGGAAGTAGCCCCATGTTGCTTCCTGCTTAATTGTATGTAGTACAGTATGTACGAGAGGATTTTATACAGGGGTTGGAAATGGCTGCCTGCATCAGCATTGATGGCTCTTAGTCATTTCCTTAAATGGAAGGAGCCCTTTTGTTCGCCACTCCAGATCCAAGTTAGGGATGGGTGAATCAGAGGCGAATTTAGGGGAGCGCAACCAGTTCACCTGCAATGGACACTAAGCCAAGAGGATGCCGCAGTAATGACTTCAAACAGAAGGTGAAAGGCGGGGGGATTTTGGCGTTGCACAAGGCGCCACTAAAATTTGCAAGTCCAAAATCTGCCACTGGGCAAATGTTTCAGTTTCTCACTTTTCCAGTGGTTTAGTTCTCCACATTTCGACACCAGTATGCAATTTAAGAAAAGAAAAAAGTATTTGTGAAGATTCATCATCAGCATTTCCCCTACCATGAATTTTTTGTATGCAATTTTGCCTAATATATCCATTTTTACAAAACAGTTTCCCCATACATAATGCATTTAGTAGGTTATTTTGACTAATACATACATTTATATGAACATTGTACCTCCTTGCATGCATTTTTGTGCTCACTGCAAAATCTGGAAAAGTGCAAGTTTCAAAGGACAGCCGTGTTTCAGTTCTTGTATTGCTTCATAATGGGGCACATTACGTAGGTTCCCCTTTAAATGTGAACAGCATCAAAATTATCCCCTTCATCTCTAACCCATGTGAACCAACAGATACGTGGCCACATCCAGGGCTGGCCCACCCATGAGGCAAGGTGAGGCAACTGTCTCAGGCAGCAGGATCCACTAGGGTAGCAGGTCCGGATTTTTATGTTCCTTCCCGCTTTGTTCCTGATATAGATCTTTCCTCACACCTTCTTCCCTGGTGGGGAGTGGGGTGCCATTTTGGGGTCTGCCTCAGGTGCCAAAATGTATTGGGGCCAGCCCTGCTCATATCACAGAGCCAGTTGAAGTCATGTTTCTCCTAAAAAAAATGTAAGGGTAGTACTAAGGTGATCCATACCACTGGAGATTGCATTACTGTTCTGCCCCCCCCCCCTTTAAATTTTCTGAAAAAGACAGGAAGCAACACGGGGTGGGGGACGGGGTAGATACCTAAGGAAAACAGCCATTTGATGATGATGACATAATGTAGATTCCCCACGAAATCTGAGTGAGCAAATTGCAATTCCCACAGTAAGCATCTAGTATGGAAGCATCTTAAGTGGATAAGGTTATGAAAGAAAGTATTACACGCTCCAGGGAGAGGAACCAGCTCTTTTCAGCACTGGCATGCACTACGCTTTCTAAACAATCCATAAACTCCTGCTTTTGGGCAAAACTGAATAAAACTGCATCATGCTTTAGGAAGGGATCAGAAGGCAGATTTTAGAGTGCACATCTTTAGCACTTTAGGGTTTTTAAAAAACAAAAAAACCAAACAAAATTAAAAGCCTAATTCTCAGCCATTAAACAATATTCAGCTAGCACAGGAGGAAGAAAAAAGGTGGGAGTAACTAATTCAGTCTCCCTAGTTACATTCTTAAAGTCTACATTCCCCCCCCCCCTTTCAGCTTGACTGTTTCTTATGCAACAAAGGGATTATTTTAAACACCTTCTGAAAATAGAGAATTTAAGAGATTAGCAACAATCTTGATCATGAGAAGTTCTTCAGAGCTGATGTGCAGAGAAAGAGCTTCTGAGTGTAATGGAATATTTTGGAGAAGCTGAAAGGCACCTGAATTCTAATGCACTCCCCATAATTTTAGTCATATCCACACCATACATTTAAAGCACATTTCTAACACTTCATGTCTCCCTCCTTCAAAGAACCCTGTGAATTGTAGTTTGCCTTGCACAACACCTGTAACAAACTACAGTTCCCATAATTATGGGGAGGGGGAGCCATTTGGTTTAAATGTATGGTTCCTGACCAGCTAGGTTCCTCTAGTTAACCCATCTAATAAGCACAAGGGAATTTTAAAGTACCATGTTCAAAACACATCATTTCAGGTAACCCATTAGAATGCACAAGTGGGAGCTGCAAATAAGTATTACAGTGTGACGTGCTTTTGTTCAGGATCCCAACCAAGCAGCCACACCCTTCCCCAGGATACTCCATTCCATTCTGCTTCTCACCCTGGTCTGCAACTGACACTCATCATCCACTGAATACAGTCTTCATTGGGCTGTTTTATAGGGTTTCTTGTCACTGGTCCATACACACTTGCTTACAAAATGGCCACACCCTGTTTTCATACCCAACCCCCAGTTTTTATAACAACTTCTGGAAGTCCACAGGTTCCTCCATCTCAGATATCGAGACACAAGACACTTGTCAAGTCAGCTGCATCTTTAGTGGGGGATGAAGAAATTTTTACCTTCAGGTTGTGGGCCAATGGAGACTAGTCCATTGGAGCAAATGGGTCACTGCCCCACCAACCTCAGCCTGACCTCAGTTCCCTCCCTCCTTCCTAACTACCTTCTTTCTTCCAACCAACAGAGCAGGTGAAACTGGCTGTCATCTTCCTCCTCCTCATTCTCAGTGATGCCCTTGTAGAAACCAGCAAGGAGGATGAGGAAGGGGAGAAAGCAGAAATGGTTGGCTTCACCTGTCAATGGCTTTGGCTCCACCTGCCTTCTGCCTCACCAGTCGCAATGGGCGCCAGTCACCACTTCTGTGGCTAAATTACAGTAGTGTATCTTTCCCTTGAGAACAATGCTTTTTCTTCGCAACTGCCAGCACAGGGGGCCTGATCCAGATTGGTACCCTCACATGGGGGCTGGCTGGGCTTTTAAAAGCCTTTGCTGCTGTGCTGTTACTGAACTGAGTATGCATAAGTGCCTAAGAAGAGTCTGTTGGATCAGGCCAATGGGCCATCGAGTCCAACACCCTGTTCCCATAGTGGCCAACCAGAGGCCTATGGGAAACCCTCAAGCAGGATTCGAGCAAAAGAGCACTGTCCCCTCCTGTGGTTTCCAACAACTGGTATTAAGAAGCATTACTCACCTCCGACCATAGCAGTAAAACCTGGTAATTGGGGTTATTAGCCATTCATAGCCTTATCCTCCATGAATTTGTCCAATCATCTTTTAAAGCAACCCAACTTGGTGGCCATCACTGTCTTCTGTGGGAATTAGTTCCATAATTTGACTATGTGATGTGTGAAGAAAACCTTTGTTTTATCTGTCCTGAAGCTTCCAACCTTCAGCTTCATTGGATCTCCAAATTTCTAGTGTTAGGAGAGAGAAAGGAAAACCTTTTTCTATCTATCTACCCCATGCCATGCATAACATTATAAACTTCTGTCATGTCACTTCTTTCTTTATTGCTTTTAAACTAAAAAATCACAAATGCTGCAACCTTTCCTCATAGGGGAGTTGCTTCACCACCTTGATAATTTTTGTTGCCCTTTTCTGAACCTTTCCCAACTCTCCTCAGAAATATCCTTTAAAAGTATATTGTATATTTTGAGGCCATTCCAGCAGCAGCCTGCAACACCTTTGTTTCAGCCTTGTTTTTGTTCAAGGGAGCGTGTCTCTCCCCACACATACACACCCTGGCCATGCTCCCAAACAGCATGAGATGTTCTGCACACTCTCCTCGTCCTCCAGGATCCAATTACAGCACAGGCCCGGCTTCTCGTCAACAAGGGAACCCTGTTCAGCCTCTCGAGTCAGCACCTGTTACTTCACAAATGAACTTGTAAAATAGATGTTTCCATGCAACAGAGCATACATGGAGCAAAAACTTCTTCTAAGCTGCCACTCCAGGGATCAGGCAACCAAACAGTTGCATGGTGAAGCAAGATCATTAGCCAAAAAGCTTGAGCAAGACTCCTGTGGGAGTCATTAAAATGATCACTTATTAGGGGAGAGAAACGTTTAGATTGAGACACCAAACGTAAAAGTGTTGTGTGTGCTTTTAAAGAAGTTAAACAAATAGTTCAAGTACTGGGGTAGCCACTCTCCACTTTGGAGAGGAGTAACCTTTAAATAGCAGTGGTGCAGAGTTTTGCCATTAAATTATGCATGGGGCCCACTTAGCTGAGATGGCTTTTAGAAGGCGGGTAGGGACGTCATAGGTATAAAATCATGAATGGAAAAAGTGAATAGAGATTCCCCCCCCCCCCAAAAAAATCCCCTCATAGTCAGTGGTACCTCGGGTTACATACACTTCAGGTTACTGACTCCGCTAACCCAGAAATAGCACCTCGGGTTAAGAACTTTGCTTCAGGATGAGAACAGAAATCATGCTCTGGCGGCACAGCGGCAGCAGGAGGCCCCATTAGCTAAAGTGGTGCTTCAGGTTAAGGACAGTTTCAGCTTAAGAACGGACCTCCAGAACGAATTAAGTAATTAATCCGAGGTACTGTACTAAAAACCTGATTAACCAAACAAAACAGAAATGTTGAAAGAGTAAAGAAAGCATGTCTTCAAACCACACATGAATAACCTATGGAATTCACTACCGCAAGATGAAGCAATGACCACCAACTTGGATGGCTTTAAAAGGGGGTTGGACAAATAAATAATGATATAGCCATCAGTGGCTTCTCGCCAGGCTGCCTGTTTTCTCTCTCTCTACTGTCCGATGCATTAGGCCCCTGAACTCCAGTTGTTGGGAGTCACAAATGAGCACTGCTACACTCAGGTCCTGCTTTCGGGCTTTCCATTGGGGCATCTTGTTGGCCATAGTGAAAACAGGACACTGGAGTAGATAGGCCTTTGGTCTGATCCAACAGGCCATAGCAAAGACCTGTTTGAAACCCCAGAGAGCTACTGCCAGTCAGTGTAGACAATGCTGAGCTAGATGGACCAATGGTCTGACATAATGTTGGGCAGCTTCCTATGTTCTTATGAACTGCCTCTCGTCTATTTTAATGTCTTATACCATGAGGCAAATCTCTTTTTTGCACACACAGCCCAGCTTTAAAAATCTGCTTTCTTTAAAACCTCCTGTTTTTCAAATTCTCCACTTCTTCAGTCTCATAATGTGATTTTACCCTTTATCACATTAATTCAGTTGTCATTATACTAAGATCGAAACTAGCTCTGCAACATAAAGTAATAAAGCAGATGGCAAGCACTATCCTTTTTCTCATACACACACAGAATACCTCTTCTAAGATAAAGATGGCTATTATACACAGATGCCTATGGATGAATGTTTTTGGCTTTAAAAACATACCTTAATTTATTTGCTTTGGACCTAGTAAAAAAACCAAACTTACACATACATTAAAATGCATGTACAGAATTATTTGGTGGCTAGTGGTGGACTTTAGACAGGATTCTTCAAATCTCCACTCAGCTATGAGGTGAAGGTAAAGGACCCCTGGATGGCTAAGTCCAGTCAAAGGTGACTATGGGGTTGTGGCGCCCATGCCCATCTTGCTTTCAGGCTGAGGGAGCCGATGTTTGTCCACAGACAAACACCGGGTCATGTGGCCAGCATAACTAAACCACTTCTGGTGCAACGGAACACCATGACAGAAACCAGAGCACACGGAAACACCGTTTACCTTCCTGCCACAGCAGTACCTATTTATCTACTTGCACTAGTGTGAATCAGGTGGGCTATCGCATGATTCAGCTGTTAAAAAGTGCAATGACTGAGCTAACATGTTGCCCCAGTAGCATTAGACCAAGCCATTTAGAAGCATGACTGGCTGTGCATGATGCAAATCAAGGAGAACATAGAGACTATTGTGTCTTCGGTGGGTTTTTTTGCAGTGCTGGTGCCAGGCAGGATTTGCATTCCGTTAATATCACATCAGCAAACACAACTCAGTGGATTGTTGGCCTCTGCCATTTGCATGCCTCTGTGGTTTTCAACGCAACATAGCTACATACCCTTTTAGTAGTACCAGCACCAGAATTCAATTATTATTCTACTGGTATTGCTATTGCTTACTGTTCATTTACTACTAATTGTGGGGAAAGCACAAGAAAGAATTGAAATGTTGTCATTCCTAAACAGAGGAGCTTACTAGATCCTGAACACAGAAAGCTGCCCTATACTGTCCCAAACCAGTGGTCCACCAAGTATTGTCCGCACTGACTTGCGGTGACTCTGTAGGATTTCAGACAGGAGGCATTCTCAGTAGTGCAAACCTAAGAAGAACATAAGGAGAGCCCTACTGGATCAAGTCAAAGGCCCATGTCATTTGGCATCCTGTTCTCACAGTGGCCAACCAGATGCCTATTAGAGGAAGCCCAAAAGCAGGATGGGACGCGGGTGGCGCTGTGGGTTAAACCACAGAGCCGAGGGCTTGCCGATCAGAAGGTTGGCGGTTCGAATCCCCGCGACGGGGTGAGCTCCCATTGCTTGGTCCCTGCTCCTGCCAACCTAGCAGTTCAAAAGCACCCCAAAAAGTGCAAGTATATAAATAGGCAGGAAGGTAAACGGCGCTTCTGTGCGCTGCTCTGGTTCGCCAGAAGCAGCTTAGTCATGCTGGCCACATGACCTGGAAGCTGTACGCCGGCTCCCTTGGCCAGTAAAACGAGATGAGTGCCGCAACCCCAGAGTCGGTCACGACTGGACCTAATGGTCAGGGGTCCCTTTAAAAGCAGGACCTGAGTGCAACAGCACTCTGCTCACTTGCGATTCCCAGCAACTGACATTCAGAGACATATTGCCTCTTATAGGATTTCTTGTGTGCCATTCACCACAAGGTCCCAAGGTGGGTTACAGGATAAAAATGCAACATCAAAATCAGTGAATCAGGTGGCCATTCAGGCATGGCTTGAGAGCAACAGCGCTCTCCCTTCCTACAGTTTCCAGCAACGGGTATTCAGAAGCATTACTGCCTCCAACAGTGAAAGTAGAAGATAGCCACCAGTATTAGCAGCAGCCATTTGTTGGGGCCAAACAGCTCCTAGCTGGAGGGCTGTGGGCCAGCCAAAATTTATTACCCTGCAACAGTGGGGAAGGTTTGGTCCTCCAGTTGTTGTTGGACTCTGAATGCCGTTGCTGGGAATTGTAGTTGGAAAGTTGTTGCACTCAGGTCCTACTTGTGAGTTTCCTGTAGGCAACCTGGTTGGCCATTTCTCATAGGATGCTGGACTAGATGGGCCATTGGTTTGAACCAGCAGGCTCTCCTGATGTTATGTTATCTGTAGACAGCTGAAAACCCAGGAATTTGCCTTTCTGCCTGTCCAAGTATTCTGTGGGACATATTTCTGGTGATCCCACAGAAGTGGGGCCTGTCCTGTTGTGCATCTCCCAACCGCCAAGAAGCAGTAGCTGGCAGATCTGTGCCAAAGCACGGCAGAGCTCCCTGACATTTGCTATCGCTTGTGTCACGCTATTTATTATTTAGTAGGCCCTAGCAGCAGGAGCATGCTCAGTGGGGCCTTGCGCACGCAGGTGTGTGATTTATTATGTCTCTTTGCATGAGTGGGGGGCATGGATGCATAAATGGCAAGGGTGGAAAACATGCTCCCCACCCCCCACCTCGCTTATTTCTTGTTTATTCGTTTTTAAATTCTAGGTGTTAAGTAGTCCTGTAAAAGCTTTCTTCTCCTTACTAATGCTTTACATTCCTTGCTATCAACCCAATTTAGGAAAGAAAAAGAAATGGAGATCAAGCATCTGTTAGTAGGTCCCTGCCTCTGCTACCCTGTGGATCTCACTGTGGTTTCTTGGTTACATTAATTCTCATACTTGCAACCCCTTCCACCTTTGCATTTTAAAAATAGCTGGCCAGTTTTCTTCATTTTATGAATTTGGAGAACAGATGTCCATAAATGTGCTCATTAGATGTTAGTCATTCTGTTCTATCCAGCAGTGATAAATGCATTGATGTGGTTTCGGGTACCAAATACTAGCATAAAAAACTCTGGGTTGTATACAGTGTTAGTCCTACAGAAAGTAGAGCCATTGAAATTAATGGACATTGCTAACTTAGGTCCATTAACTTCCATGGGTCTACTCTAAGTGAAACTTAGTTGGAGGCAACCATCGATTGAGACCATCTATGGCCAAGAACATAAGAAGAGCCCTGCTGGATCAAGCCAATGGCCCATCTAATCCAACATCGTGTTCTCACAATTGACAACCAGATGCCTGCAGGAAACTCAAGGAGGATCTGAGCACCAAGCACACTCTCCTCCTGTGGTCTCCAGCAACTGGTATTTGGAAGCATTGCTGCGGCTACTAAGCTATGGTGGGCTGCATGCAACTAAGTCTTAGACTAAACCCATTGAAACTAGTGGTACTAAGTGAGTCCTGCCTATCACTTTCAATGGGTTTACTCTGAGTAGGACTAACAGGAGACAGCCCAATAGCTATGTTCTACCTCTACTGTTGGAGGCAGGATGTTTCCAAATACCAGTTTGCTGTGGATCACAAGTGGGGAGAGTTGATGTTGCACTGGGAAATTGTGAATTTCCCATTGAGTCATCTGGTTGGCCACTGTGAGATGAAATTGCAGGACCAAATGGGCCTCTGGCCTGATCCAGTAGGTTCTTATGGCTTAGTGCAGGAATCACTGAGTGAACATTGGTTGTCCCTGATCCTGACCTCAACACATTCCTCTGAAGGGTTCAACAGGGGCATAGGCAGGTGTGGTTGCAGAGTACAGTCCCTTTGCTGGGTCCCCAATTTACTGAGAGGACCAAGAGCAGTGGGTCCCCAGGGGGTACTCAATGGTATGCAGTACCTGCACCTCTATTTTGTTGTTGTTAAAAAGTGTGGCACTTACTGCAACAACTTCATGGTTAGTACTGGCACCTATTTTTCTAGAAAAAAAGCACTGACCAAGAGTCACATATACATTTTGGGTTACTTATATGTGTTGTTTTCCTGATGCATCTTAAGAGTGGGGGAATTGGGTTCTCCAAGTGTTGCTGGACTACAACTCCCACTTATGGCTGACTATTGGCCATGGTGGCTGGGGCTGATGGCCATTAGATGCCAACAACACCTTGAGGACCACAGGTTCCCCATCTCTGATAGATGTACTCCCACCCTAGGATCAACTGGTAAAGCAGGCATAGGGAACCTTTGGCCCTCCAGGTGCTGCTGAACTACAGCTCCCACCATCCCAGACCATTGGTTATGATTGCTGGGGCTGATGGGAGTTGTAGTTCAGTAACATCTGAAGAGCCTAAGGTCTCCCATCTCTATGGTAAAGGGTGGAGTATAAATCCCATAAATATAAACAAGCACCTGGCCACGTGGAAGGAGATTATAAGGGTTGTAAATATTGGTGATTTTCCCCCTAGGAGTTTATCATTAAAAAGAGGGAAACGCTTAATGGAATTGAGTGGGGAGACTCAGGCTCTAGAAGGAGAAGCAGCTGGAAAGGATGTCTTTGGGCAGGAAATGTGCATTGGGTGTCCACTTATGCATCACCACACAGGAGGAAATGCATCACCAGATGAGGAAAAGGACCAGAAAGGGCACAGGGTTTACATAAAAGTTGCACATGCTAACTTTGCTAAGACCCACCTGGTGTAGCCTCATGACCCACTGATTGAAGACCTATGGGTTAATGGACCTTCAGATGCTAGAGCAGACATAGGCAAACTCGGCCCTCCAGATGTTTTTGGCCTACAACTCCCATGATCCCTAGCTAACAGGACCAGTGGTCAGGGATGATGGGAATTGTAGTCCCAAAACATCTGGAGGGCCGAGTTTGCCTATGCCTGTGTTAGAGGAAAGGAAAGGAGATCCCATAAGCCTGTAGCTTCTTGCATGTGGAATTTCAGGGTTGTCTCCAACTAAGTCCTTCTCAGAGTAGACCCATTGACCTAAGTTAGTCATGCCTGTCAATATCAATGGGTCTATTCTGAGTAGGACTAGGTTTGGCTACAACCCCAAGTCTTGCCTGCCCTAGACTGTGTTATTCACCTCTGGCCCTATTGGATTGAGAGCTAGACTCCCCACCATTTATTTTTATTAACACTATTTATATGCCACCCTCTCATAAAAAATATATCAGGACAATCATTAAAATGGCTGGATACTCAAGAAAATTTTAAACAACTGCAGAGACTTGTTGGCATAACAAAGTCTTCAAGAGATCCCTGAAAGTTAAAGCATGGATCTGGTAACACCAACTGGTTGGGGCTAATAAGGTTTCTGAAGCGAATGGTGCCCATCCAGGTGCTCTCACTGATCAACCTGGAATATAAGGAATCAGGTAGTCCTCAAGGTATCCTCGTCTCAAGTTGTTCAGGGCTTTCTTTATGTGTTATAGGGACATGGGTGGCGCTGTGGGTTAAACCACAGAGCCTGGGACTTGCCAATCAGAAGGTCGGCGGTTCGAATCTCTGCAACGGGGTGAGCTCCTGTTGTTCGGTCCCTGCTCCTGCCAACCTAACAGTTTGAAAGCACGTCAAAGTGCAAGTAGATAATTGGGTACTGCTCCGGCGGGAAGGTAAACGGCGTTTCTGTGTGCTGCTCTGGTTCACCAGAAGCGGGTTAGTCATGCTGAACACATGACCCGGAAGCTGTATGCTGGCTCCCTCAGCCAATAAAGCGAGATGAGCGCTGCAACCCCAGAGTCAGCCATGACTGGACCTAATGGTCAGGGGTCCCTTTACCTTTACCTAGAGGTGTTATATGCTCCCCTCCCTGTGAATTCCACCTTCCTTGCTAGCTGCACTGTCAAGACCAATCTTTGGAGCAGTTATCCAGGGGTCTACTCAACAGAATGAGTGGGCTGGCTTTTTTGGATGGAGTGAAGGAATATACATTACCATGTAAAGAGGAAGTCTCCGTTAGATCATTAAATTCAGAAGTATGACACATTGCCATCCCAAAAGCCCCCCTGGAAGACTGTTACACCCAAAGTCTAAAAATCACCTAACAGGACCACCATCCCTCACTTTAGTTTCTCGGACACGCACTAGCAGAGGAACATGATAAACGACACTACGCTGAATAAATCTTTACAGCGAAGTTAAATGCAATAGAAGGTGATCATAAGACACGGGGCTTGCCCATGTAGTACATCTCATGCAGGATGTATCCAACCGATTCTGATTTTATTTTAGCTTTTTTGAATTAAGAGGAGAGCTAAAGTTGCGTCTTTTGCTCCTGCCATTTACACTCACAGAAACACACCCCATGCGCCACTGCCTCCTCTTGTCGGCTTCTTCTAGCCAGTTCTCCCACCACAGGGACCTGAGCAAGCAAACACACCCAGCCAGCATCACACAATACTCGTGCATGCCAAAGAATCACTGTTGCAAGATGACGCAATGATGAACTAAGTGGTGCAATGGAGGGATGTGTGAGTGCATAGGAGATCCTGCATAGGCAGCAATGCCCAACAGCTTACTAGCAGCATTTCTAAAAATAAACAGTATGATTTATTATTCCCCCTCCCTCAATGCCACATTCCCTGGAGGTGGCTGCACATGGCAGTCTTATATTATTCTGCTGCACTCTGCGCAAATGTGGTCCCCCCCCCCACTGCATCAGACCTGAGGATGGGATAGAAAGGATTCCCAAAGGTGTTGTTTACATTACAGAGGGCTATTTATTTCTTGCATTGATTTATTTCTTGCATTTACAGTATATACATCTGGGTGGCTCACTAATTTTTTTAAAAAATACAATAAATTTAAAACAATAAAACCAGTTACAGTGGTACTTCAGGTTAAGTACTTAATTCGTTCTGGAGGTCTGTACTTAACCTGAAACTGTTCTTAACCTGAAGCACCACTTTAGCTAATGGGGCCTCCTGCTGCTGCCGCGCCGCCGGAGCACGATTTCTGTTCTCATCCTGAAGCAAAGTTCTTAACCTGAAGCACTATTTCTGGGTTAGCAGAGTGTGTAACCTGAAGCGTATGTAACCTGAAGCGTATGTAACCCGAGGTACCACTGTATAAGCAAATATAAAACAAGCATAAGAGAAGTCCCCCTAAAAGCTAGCAGAGACATAGCAGCATAAAGATCCCTTTCAAGCCAGCAAAGGGGAAAAGGAAGCTTTGTGCAAGATTTTAAAATCTCCAGGAGTGGCACCATTATGCCACAGGGCACTTTAGGAACATAGCAAGCAGACCTGCACTGACTATTGCTCCATCCCTCTCAGTATTGTCTACGCTGGCTGACAGTGAGTCCCCAGAATTTCGGACAAGATACATTCCCAGCCATAGGTGTCTGCAGGATCAGACCAAAGTCCCACCAAGTCCAGTCTCCTGTCCTCAAAGTGGCCAATCAGATGGCTGCAGGAAGACCACAGGCAGGGCATGAAGGCAACAACCCTCCCTCTCTGTTACTCATAAGAATATCTTGGCTGCTGCATCTAGTCCAGCATTCTCTTCTCACAGTGGCCAACCAGATGCCCATGGGTACAACAGCAATAAATAACAGTGGGTTGCACCCCAAATAAGTTCTAGTCAAAGTATATCCATTGAAATTAATAAACCTAAGTTAAACATGCCCACCACTTTCAATCTGAGTAGAATTAACCTTTGATATAGCCCAGTATTAGTATATACTGGTGTTTGAAACAGTACAAGGCTTTAAAAAGCAGAACTCATCAAGTAGCAGAATACCAGTAACAGAGGACCAGCTCTTCAGGAGTTAGGAGAGCTCCTAGGGAAGGCAGATGTTGTTCTAATAAGGCCAAATTTTTAACCGAGCCTTTATATCTCCAAAAACGGCCTGGTGACTCTCACCAGGAGAGCCCACCTCTCTGATGAGAGTGCAAATAATTTAAACAGCCAGGCACTGTGGCACCATTGAATGACCTTGGATTGCACAAACTGCAAGGAAATCTTGAGAAAAGAGTGATTTGTGAGCTGATGTAGTCGTCTTTCTCTCAAAAAAGGTCTGAGCCGCTGCTCCCAGTTTAGAATCTGGGGGAAGGGAATTTCACCTCCTCTCAGAGAGGTCTATCCAATGAACAATAAAATTTGAGGTGCTGAGAGACTCACCTGGTTAAGTGATCTAATTATTAGAATACTAGCTCTCTGGGGTATAGAAGTCCTAGTCATCCTATCACATTGATTTCCTCAAGTTGGAGAAGGGAATGTGCATCATCTGGAGATGGAACATTCTCTGTTGCAGTTGGAATTTACATCCTTCATTAAATCCAGGGTAGTAAACGTGGTACCTCTGGGTGCCATCTTGTGGAAGATTAACGACACAGCAAGAGTAGCACGTAAAGGATTTGTTTGCACAATTGGATGGTTATGCATATCCCACCCTTCAAGGTAAAAACGGCAACAAAAGGTCACATTCAACAACTAAAAATACAACACAACAAACAAGCAGAACAAAAATGGTGGGTAAAGCAACCCCTGGCTTGATGCAGGAAATCCCCAACAGATGAATTCCTAGGCTGTGCGTGAAGAACTCCAGTGATTGGGGAGCCCACCACCCTGTGCTAGGGAACTGGTTCTGGGAAGGGCTATAGCTCAGTGGTAGAGCATCTGCCTTGCATGCAGGAAGTCCCAGATACAATTCCTGGAATCTCCAGGCAGGGCTGGGAATGCCCTCTGCCTGAAAAACCGTGCCACTCAGTGCAGACAATACTGGACCAATGGACCGGCTCAGTACAAGACATCTTCATGTGTTAAGGCGAAGGCCTGTAGCACTCTGGTAGAGCATGTGCTTGGCATGCAGAATGATCCAGGTTCAATCCCTAGCAGGGCTGGGAATGTCCCCCTTCTGAAAAACTCTGGAAAGCCGTTGCCAGTCCATGTAGACAAAACAATGCTAGATAGAGCAATTGTCTGACTTTGTCAAGCAACCTCCTATGTGATTCAGATTTTTTTCTAGTTATAAGACACATAACACACCTGGATATGCGGCAGCACATTTGGGGAGGGGATGGTGCTTCTCCAGTGCTTTTGGAAAGCGCTCGCATCTCGATCCTTCTTAAAAGCCCTAATGAGCGCCCACATCTCCAACTAGCCGAACCAGGAGCGAGGCGTGGAACCTAGAGCAGCAGAAAATCTATGTACAAGAGAGAGCAAGAGAGAGCTATTTTTAGCCAGCCAGCGAGTAGGGGGCGTGCGTCTCTGTGTGTACACGCATCACCCATTTCTCCGCACACAACACAATTTTATTCAGACACCTCTCTTGGCAGGCGTAAGTACAGCTGGGGGATGCTTGGGGTTTGGAGGAGCGTTCGCTAGCAGCAGGCAGCTAGAGAGCTGAGCCGGAGGCTGGGTCTCCAAAGCAATTAAAATAAACTGCAGGAGCCAAATAACACCAGCTCACAAGAGCAAATGTAATGCAACAAACCAGACCAAGAGTGGGCAAGCGCTCTCTCTCTCTCTCTCTCTCTCTCTCTCTCTCTCTCTCTCATACACACACACACACACAAAGACACACTCCAGTTCTTAGCAGTTTCTATTTCTGACATCATACTGAAAAGCAATAAAGGCATTCCTCCTTGGTCTAAGAACATTGCCCCACCCCCAAAAAAAAACTTGGGAAAGAAAGGAGATGTATGCACCTCAAGGGTCATTTGAATTTTCCAAAGATAGTCCCATTTCTCAGGACTGGTGCTGCCTCTTCAAGGACTTTAAATGAAGGTCAGGCAAATTCATATAGGAGAAGGCTATCATTGGCTACTAGCCAATTGGCTAGGTTTTCTCCCTCCATGGTCGGAGGCAATATGCCTCTGAATACTAGGTCACAATACTAGGTCACTGGCAGTCACAGACGGGGTGATCTGCTTTTGTGCTCAGGTTGCGCTTATGGACTTAACATTGGGACATCTGATCGGCCGCTGGGAGAGCCGGTTGTTGGACACAATGGGCCTTTGGCCTGATGCAGCAGACAGCCTCTTTTTGTGTTCTTACAAACTGTTTGCACTTGCCTCTACCCGGCCCTCACATTTCTGGGGGGGGGGGGGAGAGAGATGAGCAGTGTTGGGTAAGTGGAAAGGAAATATCTCTTGCATGCTTTCTGAGCATCTGTCGGGATCTGCTGAGGCTAAAAGTAGGACCCATCCTCACTTATACTAGCCTGTCCTGTGTGCAGTACAGCACAAGTGCAGGCTGGCACACCTCCCTAGGCAGTGAACCAGGGAACCTGTGGCCATTCAGATGATGTTGGCCTACAATGAGGTTTTAGGCTTGTTTCAGCAACTAAGCTCTTCTTGCGTTCTTATGTGACTCTGTCTCAGCCAAATCACCAATCCTATTTTCCCTCTTAGGGAGGTATTGGGCATTATCTTTCCAAAAATAATGAATTGAGAGTAGCACTCAGCTTTCAACCTTCTCCTGCGGGTCTCTGAGTGATCCATTTTAATGGGGAGGGACCAAGGTCTCTCTTGCATAGGCTTCTAAATGCACACACGGAAATGATAATGCACGACTTGGGAGCAGCATCAGCTCATTGGCACAGCCTGGGCTTTGCATACAGAATCTTCCAGTTTCAATCCCTGGCATCCTCAGTTAGAACAGGGTGGGGAGGGAGCCTGTTTCATCCCGTGGGCCACTGGCCCTTCTTAACAACCTGCCAAGGGCCACATGCCAGCAGTCGGCGAAGCGAGGAGCAGAAGTGGGTGGGACAATTGACTGCAATTTAAAAACACCACCCACCATTATTTATTTATATCCTGCCCTTCTTCCCCAAAGGAGCCCAGGGTGGCAAACGCAGCAATGACTAGAACAATTTAAAAATATCTAAATATCTAAAAAAGATGCAGGCTGGGAAAGATCTCTGCTTAAAAGCCTGGTCGGAAGAGAAAGAGATTCAGCTGAGAAGGCCATAGAGAGGGTTTCTGTCTAATATTCAATGCTGATTAAGACCTTTCCAATCCCTGGGCACTGAAACTATTATAAGCCCCCACCAGAGCCAACTCCGGGGGGGGGGGGTCACAGGTGCTTTGGCACCCACAATAATATATTTGTGAGGGCTGGGGGTCCCCAAATCCAATGGGCAAAGTTGAAGCCCTTTGTAGCGGGCACCCACAATCTTCAGCGTGGGATGGCACCTATGAAAGCCCCCCAATATATAATTCAAAATAAAAGCAGTACTAAACCAAAACTTACATGTGTGCTGAAATGTGCATGAATGTGTGTCATGTGCAACACATGACAGGATCCAATTTCCTTGCATTACTTCAATTTACATTAGTGAGGGGAACACACACACAGTTTCAGTGGGGATAAGGAATAAAGAAATAACAAAAAAATGGGGAGAGAGAGTTTGGAGTGAAGTGTAAGAAGTCTAACCAAGTTCTAATTTTCCCCATGATGACTACTTTGGTGCTTTAAAAAAAAATAATAATCAAATTCTTCCAAAGATTTCTCAATATTTTTCATTTTGGTGTCCCAAGTGCATGCACAGCATGCCTGCTGAGAAGAGAGATAGGAAAAAACTGAAGAAAAGTCTGGCTGATGGATCAGGCCAAAAGCCCATCTAATCTAGTCCAGTATCCTGCTCTCAGCAGCCAACTAGATTTCGATAGGAAAACCCACAAGGAGGACCTGAGTTCAACATCAACTGTTCCCTCACCTGTGATTCCCAGCAGCTGGCATTCAGAGGCTTACTGCAACCAACAATGGAGGGAGAGAAACATAGCCATCGCAACTAGGAGGTGAGAAGGGTAATACAGTGGAGGATGTTAGCAAAAGGCAAGACTGACTGGTCAGAACACAGCAAAGCTCTGTTGCAGGAACTACCAGCTGTGAACTCAAGTGCCTGGTTATGATTGCATATATAGTCCAAAGATGGTAAATAAAGTGCATGGCTTTGGAAACCCCAACTTTTGCAGAAGCAGGGAAAATATATTGGGGGAGGATGTGAAAAGAGCGGGGGTTGGGGGCAGCCCAATGAGGACCGAGCATGCTCAGGAACAACAGGATGCTGAGCATGTGTTGGCAATTTGGAGGGGGAGGGGGAGGAAACAGAAAATCAGGAAGGGGCTCAAAATGGAAGCTCCTGAAAGGAGGTGGAATTGAGCAGAAGACCAAAACAGGACCAATCCACACTGCAGCATTTTGTTGCAGTTAGGTATGGGCAAATCCTTCCATTTCAGTTTCTCATTTTTCCGCTCTCAAGTTCACTTCTCCACATTTCCACGTTAGTTTGCAATTAAACGGAGGACTTCCGGGTTGGCGCCATCGCCGAATGGCGGACTCCCTCCGAGCTCCGGAGGGAGCCTGCTCGGCAGGGGCTGGGTCCTACCGCACCGGCGATGCGGGGACCCTTAAAAACCACGGCCACGAGGGCCGTGGACATGGAGACTCGGCTGGCACCGTCAGCGCCCTCCCGACTCGTGAAGGAGCCTTTTTAAAGGCTACGGATCGGGTGCCGGGGAGAAGCGTGGTGCTTTGAGTCCTCTGCTATCCCTGCCGAGCGCAGCCGCATGCCATCCGGCGGAGAGCGCTGACTTCTTCCATTGAAAATTCGGACTTTTTAACAACAACCCGTGAGTAATTTGGAAACTGGGTTTAAAAGGAGGAAAAAAAAGAATTTCTTTTTGAATTGGACACGAGCGGGGGGGGATCCAAAAAGGAAGTCAGTCCCCCCCCCTATTGTAAACCTTCCAAGACAAGGACGGGGAAACCAAGGTCCAAAAAGATTTGTATTGCTGATAAAAACTAAGAATTCCACGATGGGGAATTATAAGAACTGTGCTGGAGGACGAATTGAGGGAGAAGAAACGTAACCCCCCCCCCCGGGAACCGGGGTGATTGAAGAGAGAGCCTGGTGAAAAGAGTCGGAGATTTTGACAGCTGTCAAAGTAGCTGTCAAAGTCGGAAAGTAGAGAGGATTTTATTATGAGAACTTTGCTGGCTAAATTTGATACAATTTGTTACAACTTGTTAAAACTTGGATACAAAATGGCGAAAATATGGATAACAATCGGACTTTTGGACTAGAGAAAACAAAGTTACAACAATCCCCCTAGAGGAGTTTCGGGACATTACAAAGATGGTCGTAAGTGGAAAAATACCATTGGAATTTTACAGAACTGGTTATCTTCTGGGAAAGCTGCAAAACGGAAATAATATTTTGTCTACAGGGTGTTCAGCTAAAGGAGACAATAGAATTTTCTATTGAAGAAAGGAAGGGACTGAACGCAAGTTTTTGTTCCTGAATAACAAGAATCCCTGCAGACTTACTAAGCTTCTGAATTAGAACGTTTCAGCAGCGGAACAAGAGGAAACTGGACTACAATTTGGAAAGAACAATGGGGGGAGCTTTATTAAAGATCTGAAGTTAAGTGTTTTAAAAAATAATTATGAAAGGGGGAAAAAAAAAAAAAAAAAAAAGAGCCAGCAAGGAGTTGGGGGAAATAGGCGATTTATGGATTGTAAGAATTCCAGGCGGATAACATGGTTTGGTGGTCAGGGGGAAATTAAACCGGGGACAGAGGGGGAGAACTAAAATCCAAAGGCTTGTCAACTTCTTTTTTTTGAACTGGCTTTGTTTCATCTATTATATCTTTTATTTCTTATTTCTGATATTTCTATTATGTGGGGTGTCTTTATTACTAAAAAAAAAAAAGGGAAATTGTGGAATGAAAATGGGGTGGGCCCTGGGAAAGAAGTTTTTGGTTTTTTATTAAGGGTATTGATGAGGAATGTAGAAATTTTAAATTCGAATAATGGTTTAAACAAATTAAGTTTTTAATCAGAACCGAGAGCTTGTGGAGCCAACAACATGAAAAATGAATATGATAGGGGTGGGGGAAGGGGGGAGTCCCAGAAAGTGGATATATGAAAAAAAGGATCTGAATGTATTTTAATTTTTACTTTCTGTATTTTTGAAAATTTTAATAAACATTATTTAAAAAAAAAAAAATAGTTTGCAATTAAACGACAATGAAAGCCCTCATGAAAATTCGTCAGCATTTTCATGCAAAGGTCCCCATTGTATGCCATTTCCTTTAATATATACGCAATTTTGCAACACAATCACCCTTAATACAGTGTAGTTGTTGTCTTGTATCTTATTTTCACCAATGCATGCATTTTTCTACACACTTTACCCTGCCGTAAGCATTTTCACACATATTATGTGGTTGGAGAACAGCACTGCAAAATTCAGAGAAGCCTGGATTTCGAAGGATGGCTGCATTTCGATTTTCAGATTGTTCCAGAAAATGTGAATTGAGTAGACTTGCCTTTAAATGCATGCTGAATCAAATCTCTCCCCCCCCCCCCGCACCCGCATCCCTCTCTGGCTAATGGGTAGGTGCAGCTCTAGCAGAAAGGGGGGGGGGGAGCAACCTATTTGCTTTTGCATCACTGCAAGGCAGGCTACTGATGAATCAAAGAGTACAGTTGAAAAGCTTTCACACCATTACTCCATGCTCTCTGGCCGGGTTGTGACTGCAGTGTCTCAGAAGAAATGGACTATGTGTGTGCGAGGCCAGGAAAGTAGGAGGCTGGCTCAGATTGGGCTCATCCCTGTTTTTCTTCAATTCCTTTAAAAACTAAAACGGTAGATCATTCCTTGGTCCTAGATCACTGGAGTACCTGCTTCCAGCACATTCTGAAAGAGACAGCTGTATACAAACAACATTATATTCTACATTCAATGTACACTGAGATCTTGCTTATTTCTATGTAGTCCACACAGTCTGGACCTGACATATAATTTATGCCCCTGAAAAGCAGGCTAAAGTGTGCTTGAAAATATCTTAGTGAAAATATTATATGTGAGCTTCCAGACTGTCGCTGCTTCAGAGGTCAGATTTAATGACATAACAGCATCAGGGAGCACAATCAAAGATGATTTTGGAGCTGTTGCGCAACAATCTCACTACCTGCCACTCTGCAAATTGAATTCTTTGGGATAATAACAGCAGTGGGGAAATGCTTGGAAAAGGGGGAGCAACATTTGCTTCCCACAATGTAATTTCACCTCCCCATAAATCAGAGGGCCCACTCCAAATGGGTGCTTTTAAACAGGTGTATTCTGCAAGGTGCAGTTGACAGAATAATAGTGCATTAATGGTGGAATTATGCTGGACCACCCACACACCGTTCAGCATTATTCTGTGATGCTACCCCAATGTTACGGCACCATCGCTGTCTGGAGGGCAACTCAGCGCAACAAAAGCAGGATAAACAACCCAACCAACGGAACATTTATGGTATTTAAAAATACAGGGCTTCAGCAGGAAATATTGGGATGTGCACCAATTGGAAAACAAGCACCCTCGAATTTTTGCAAAAACTACAGAAAGCCATATCACATATAACCACCTCAACACCACCATGAGCACAAATAGTCATGAATGCACAATTGAAAAGGATGTCTGGCATGCTCTAGATTAGAATGAATGCTCAATTAATAGCCAACATCATCCAACCTCATCTCAAACTTTGTTCTAACGAATCGTGACAAATGCTCAATAAACAGATTGTCTAGAAGTGACTCGTCTCACTCCATAGCCAGCAGCATTTAGGGCTGTGGAGAGTGAAGATTCATTTAAAGTACAGTATCAGCCAATCCGAGGCTCCAGGTTCCTCTGAGCAAATGTGACCCTATTAAGCTGGTAACATCTCCCCCCCCCCCAAGTTGGCCTCCTCAGCAGTATTTCCCCTCCCAGGCCCAGCAGCAGGAGTAAACTTAGTGGCTTTCCATAGCTAGTAGCTTCCAGTTCCCTTGACAGTGTTCAAAATATGCTTGTCCTCTGACCGCTCCCCTTATATGGCGTGCACAACTTGGAGAGCCTTTGCTCTTGGGACTGCTGTCCACCTGGCATGGTGCTGGTGGTGCTGATTAAAGCCTTTAGGGACAACAACAGGTGCTCTGCTTGCAACCGTATCATCCTATTTCCTTGCAAGAAAGATGCTTTCCCCCATTGGGTTCTGCAACAAACGTAGGGCAATCAACACACACACACACACACAAAGCCAGAGGGTGTTATCTGCATGCTTAAAGTTGTGGCAGGGAAGAGGGGACATAGTAGAGGTGTGCAGGATTATGCAAGCTGTGGAGGGACTAGAAATCAGGGTCATCCAGCAAAGCAGAACATTGGAAGATTCAGGACAGATACAGGGACAGCATATAGTTAAACTATGAATTCACACCCACGATGGCCACCAACTTGGATGGCTTCAGAATAGGGTGAAGGGGGCATTGGGGTCAGCCCTGAGCCAGCTTCCACCTGCCTGCCTTCTTTCTTGCAAGCTGTCCAAGGGGTGGCCTTGGCTGACACCTTCCTCAGGCTCAGTGTTTTAGAATTCGGCAGGGCAGAGGATGGAGACAAAACAAGAATTAGCCTTACAGGGTTGTTGTGAGGATAAAATGGAGAGAGGGAAAAATGTGTGTGTGCCACCTTGGAATAAAAAGTAGGGTGCATATGGTATAATAATCAACAAACACATTGATGCATAGCTGTCAAGTGTCCCTTATTTGAAGGGACAGTCCCTTATTCCAGCGCCATGTCCCACTGCTGTCCCTTATTGATGGATGTCCCTTAAATGTCCCTTAAATGATGTCCCTTAAATTTCAAAGGAAGCAGCTCCTCTCCCTCCCTCCCTGCCAGCCAGGGAGGAGGGAGGCTCCAACTGTGTTGCTTGGCTGTGTTGCTCACCCAATAAGAAGTCTAAGAACGACTGGGGGGTGGAGCTTGCATGCCTTTTGTGTCGCTAGTTAATGCAAGCTGAGGAGGTTTTTGAATGCTGGACGCCATTTTGTTGCACGTGCTGCTGCAAACTTTGCAGTGCAAAGCCAGGCCGGGGAGCCATCTTAAGTTGAGGCTGCATAGGCCTTGTGGTGCATGTGATTCAGATTCTATTCAGTTGAACCTCCGGTTACAAAGTTGGTTGGACAGTGTTCTCGAAGCTACCAGACTGCAGGAGGACAGGAAGACTGGCGTGCCTGGAACAGGTGAAGCTGCAGGTCCCTTATTTTGGCTGCTGGTCCCTTATTTTCAAGGCTGCTGGTCCCTTATTTTCAAATCTGTAAGTTGACAGCTATGCATTGATGTAAACTATTGTAAATGTTCTCCTGGATCTAGGAATACTTGGCATTGCTAAATGCTGAAATCTCAAACCGACCACTCTTCCAGTGCCCCAATTTCTACAGCTGTTCTGCCCTCCTTCTCTGCTGCTGCTACTTCACGGCCTTCTGCTCTCCAAACCATTCTCTTAATCTCCGCATTAGAGATGTTATGGCACATTTGTACAATTACTCTCTAACGTGCTCTGGCAATCATGCTAGGCTCTGTTCTGGCTAATCAGAGCTGCTATTTGCTCCCTTACGGGAAATGCCGCCAGGGGCATAACTCATTAAGAGTGCCAGTAGAGGCTAGACACTTTGCTTAGAGGGAGGAAAAACAGGGGTCAGGAGACAGACGGAGTAGGTGGCTGGGGGGGAATTGTGCCAAGAGAAAGGGACTCCTTAGAGTCAAACCAGTTTTTCAACGCACCTTAAAGAATATGCAATTGATCTGTGTGTTGATCACATACAAATGGAGTTTGGTGATCATTGTACACAACCTGGCACTCCAGGAACTGCTATGTGTGACTTTCTCACACACCTTACCCTGCCCTATTCCAGCCACACCAGCAACCACTGCGGAGAACCCCATCGGAGGAGCACCCCATCTTGGAAAACCACTGCTGCTGCCAGAAACACACAACTAGAGACTGCAATAGGTACATCACAACTGGACCAGGCCATTGGCCCCACGTAAGGGGAGATTAGCTCTACCTTTTCCTCCCTTTCTCAATATTCATTCATTAGACTTAAGACTACGAACCTTTCCCGGACAGGACTTGCATGCCTTGTTCTACACTGCTTTGCTGTCTGCCCCTTGGCTTGTAAGCAATCATTTATAGCAATAGTGGGGGAGCTCTTTCAGCTCTAGGGCCATGTTACCTTGTGGGCAACCTTCCAAGAGCCACGTGGCCCTAGATGGGCAGGTCCAGAGGCAAAAGTTGGCAGAGTAACGAATGTGAATTTTACCTTGGTATGGTAATAATAATAATAATAATAATAATAATAATAATGTATTATTTGTACCCCGCCCATCTGGCTGGGTTTCCCCAGCCACTCTGGGCAGCTTCCACAAAGACCAAAAATAAACTAAGATGTCACACATTAAAAACTTCCCTGAACAGGGCTGCCTTAAGATGTCTTCTGAATGTCAGGTAGTTGTTTATCTCTTTGACATCTGATGGGAGGGCGTTCCACAGGGCGGGCGCCACTACCGAGAAGGCCCTCTGCCTGGTTCCCTGTAGCTTTGCATCTTGCAATGAGGGAACCGCCAGAAGGCCCTCGGCGCTGGACCTCAGCGTCCGGGCAGAACGATGGGGGTGGAGACGCTCTTTCAGGTATACTGGGCCGAGGCCATTTAGGGCTTTAAAGGTCAACACCAACACTTTGAATTGTGCTCGGAAATGTACTGGGAGCCAATGTAGGTCTTTCAAGACCAGAGTTATGTGGTCTCGGCGGCCACCGCTGGTTCCTGCACACACACTCTCTGTCCTTCTTCCAGCCAAGCAAGAGGCATGATCAGAGTTCAAGGACACATTCCAGACAGGCAAAAACATGCAAGGAGGATGTGGAGGAGGGCTGGTTGTCTGGGGACAGTCACAAGGTCTAAAGTTTCCCACCCTTGCCTTACTTCTAAGATACGTTTTGTTCCGTTTTTCCAGAAGTGACCACACCAGATAAAACTTTGCAATCAGGAGCAAAGTGCTTAATGCTGAAATGTACTTTGGTGGAAAAAGTCCAGAAGGGAAATAATTACAAATTGGAAGGAAAGAATCTCCTTTTGCTATCTTTCTCATTCCCCTGCAGCTGTAGCTATTTTCTCATTCCATTCTTTGAAATGTATGGGTGTTTTTTTGTTTTGTTTTTTAAAAAACCTTCTATGTCCTAAAAAGAGCCTTTAGAAGCAGCGAGAGTGCTTCCATTCACTTATTTCCACGTCGCCAGAATGTTGTGAGGGCCTTACTTTATGAAGCAAATAATGCAATCCTAGAGACGTCTGCTCAGATGTAAACTCCCATTGAGTCCAGTGGAGCTTACTTCCAGGTAAGCACGCTGAGGATTGCAGCTTAATATCACAATCCAAAACACAGCTCATATATGAAGCATTAGGGAATGGTTCCTGAACACAGTATAGCATAAAATCATTGAACTGTAGAGCTGCAAGGGACCCCAAGAGTCATCTAGTCCAACCCCCTGCAATGCAGGAATCTCAACTAGAGCATCCATGACAGATGGCCATCCAGTCTCTGCTTAAAAGCCTTCAAGGAAGGAGAGTCCACTGCCCCTCGTAGGAGTCTGTTCCACTGTCCCGAGTCTTCTTCCTCCTGCCCAATTTACATTTGTAAGCTCCTTGGGAGCAGGGAACTGTTGCAGTCCTTTCACCTGCACCACTCTTTGTTAAAACAAAAGCCAAACACCCCCGCCTCTGCCTTATTATTCACATAAATGCTTTGACAAACAACTCAGAGAGCGAGAATGTGAAGCAGGGGAGACATTTTTTTTGAATGAACAAAATGGGCTTTTCTTCCTCGCCATTGTGACCACACAAAATAGCCATGGAAGTTGCCTTGTAGCCAGGGGGCCTCTGGGACGCAGCAGCAGGTGCTGTTGAGAAGGAAGAACCCTCCAGAAATAGGGCTCCCTCCACCTTCACTTCCATAAAAGGTTGCCAAGAGGCTCATCCCCCTGGGTCCCGAGTGCTGAGCACTTTTTCTCTAGCTGTAAAAGGGAGTGACTTCATGCCCTGTCCTCGTGCTCAACTCCTCCACCGGCAAACTCACCTTCTTGAAGCAGTTCGAAAACACCAAGAAAATGGTGAGTCTCCTTTTGCCTGGAATTTCCGCAACTTTGAATTAACTTGAATTATGCTTTCAGAACTGGGGAGTGTTTTGAGGCTCAGTGATCAGAGCACCTGCTCTGCGTGCTGGTTCAGTTCCCAGCATCTTCAAATAGGGCTGGGAATGTCCTCTGACTAACAACCTGGAGAGATGCTGCCAGTCCGTGTGGACAGTACAGAGTTAGATGGACCAATGGTCTGATTCAGCTTAAGGCAGCTTCCTATGTGGGTAGAGCATCAGCATGGCATGCAAAAGGTCTCAGGTTCAACCCCTGGCATCTCTAGGTAGGACGGGGAGAGACTCCCTGCCTGAAATCCTGAAGAGCTGCTGCTCGCCAGTGTAAGCATTACTGAGCTAAAAGGATAGAACGTTCTGACAGTATAAGGCAGTTTCTTCTGTTCCTAACTGGAGGTTTCCTGTTGCACTGAACAAGTGAAATCAGGATAGAGGGACATTGTCCCTCTGCCTTTCCCACAACTTGGGTTCATCCAAAGTAGTGGACTTTGCAGTATGTTTAGGAAGGTTAGCAAAAGATCTTTAGAGGGTTGAACTGGACCCCTTCCTTTAATGCCTTTAGATAGTACAAGTGTTAACCAAGCTCACAGAAAAGATCTCTCAATGTCTATTTGACAGCCTTTGCTAAATGGAACCTCTGTGGCAGGACCTCTAGATACCATCACCAGAAAACCTGAGCTTCTCAGAGAAGGTTATCTAGCTTTTGATTACGGTATTTGCTTTTATAGGCAAATCTCCCAAATATAGGACTAAATAAATTTTTAAAAATTTGATGCAGCAAAGAAACAAACAGACAACAACACCACTTTTAATATATTATTCAAATGTTCCCCACAAATCAGACCAGTAACAAAGTATTGCTGTTGGTGGGATTTTTTTGGGGGGGGCAGGGTGTATTATGCAGCAATAGGGTATTTGTGGTGGATTTATACAGGGCCAGTCATCCCCCCCCCCCCGCTTATTAGTTTGCCGTCTGCAGGGGCAGTTATTGCACTGTAGCAAACAACAAACCAAAAAATAAACTGGAATATTTGTGGCATGAAAAGTTACGGGATTTCAACAGGTCACACAGCGCGATTGGAAATGCAGCACTATGTCTTCCCAAAAACTTGGCAGGCGCACACTGTTTTGGAAGCAAGGATATTGCATAACCACCTTGATACCATCATTACTACAAATCATTGTGAACCCACCATAAAAAGGGCATCTGGAGGGTCTCTAAATCTTCACCCATAACTAGAGTTCTCCTGTCCATTCATCCACCTCCTTCTCCAGGGTGCTATATAATCTGTATGAGGCTCAACGAGACAAATTCATTCTCTCCAACATTCTGAGACGGCTGAAGACTACTCAGCATGCTTATTCCTTTCTGGGCTGCTTGTCTGAGAGAGTGGGGTTTGGGGTGGGTGGGTGTGTGTTCTTTTTGCTTATTTTATTATTTTAATGCTTAGTGGCACAGATTTGGCACTGGTTCTGCTGGCACGGGAGCACTGTTTTGTAATCAGAGGGATTGATAGAGGACTTTTCACCAGTGCAGCTATTCAGGGGTGGGTGTGCATGTATAGCAGCTTCATATTCAACTTCCGGGCTTCAATATTGAAGGGGGTCCAAAAACATGTGGTTGTATCTAATGAAGTGCTACTGAGAGTAGACTCATTGAAATCAATGGTCATGATCTAACTTGGGTCTGTTGATTGTCTTGCCCCTGAGAATGTGATCCCAACCAATCAGAGATTACATAGTGTAGGTGTGGGAAACCTTCAGCTCTCCAGAAGTTGTTGAACTAGAACTCCCATCAGCCCTAGCAAGCCTAGCCAATGATTATGGGATTGGCAGCTCAGCAACATTTGGAAGGCCAAAGGCTCCCCCTGATGGATTAAATGTGATGCGGGGCTATGTAGCCAATCAGATTTGGGCATGCGATGACATCGCAAAGCCGATTCAAAGTGGCAGCAATGTTGCCTGGCTGGATATCTGGATCATTCTGAAAGGATGAGCCATACAGCCCATTTTGCATCCCATTCTCAAATTACTGAAAGAGGACTATATTCCCACCACCACCAAAAAGGCCCACCCTCATTTAAACTCCTCATTTTTGCCAGCAGTGCTTTCAAAGCATTGGGTGACTACAGTTAATGGGGAAAGTCCAATCAAAGTTCAGAACTTCAAAGTTCCCTTGATATATCGATGAAAGAGCATGCCTATTATTACTAATATCTTCCTGGATTTCTTTTTAATAAACCAAGTGCTTTCTCAAGCAGGGATCTGATATCCCAAGCACCTTTCTCTAAAGAACAATCAATCATATTTATTATAATTGTTGCAAACCACACAGATGATGTGTTGCTGTAGCAACAATTACCTTCAGCGCTTCCCCTTCCCAAACAGTTTCTGTTTTCTCAGTCTTCAATGAAATAAAAAAAACCTCATTCATGGGATGCCAGGGGTACACAGTCTCCCCCTGGGAGTGGCGATACCCTCAGATATATATTTTTCTACAGGAAAGTGGGGGAGAGGAGTGTTAAAGGACACAATCCTGACCCTAGTTTTAAAAAGTGGGTTGTAGGCAACATTAGTCCTGCTCAGAATAGACCTGCTGAAATTAATGGACCTTAATTAGTCATGCTCATTAATTGCAATAATCTGGGTCAGACAGACCCTGTGCCCCCAAATACTATCAGAATCACCACTCTTTGCAGTTAATGACTAACCCACCACTGACCCCCATTCCTCTTGCTCTTCCTTGCCCCCGCCTCTCTTACAAACATATATTTGTTTCATCGGCACACTCTCCCTACTTGTTCACCACAGCAACTGGTATATGGAGGCATCCTGCCTGTATATTCACTATAACTTTAAAGCACATTCAAAACACATTCTGTCCTCCAAAGAATTCTGGGCATTGTAAGTTCACCCCTCCGAGTGTCGCAATTTCCCAGCAACCCCCTCAACAAACTACAGCGCCCAGATTTCTTTGAGGGAAAGAATTATGCCCTTGGGTTCTTGATCAGTTGGTTAGAGCATGGTGCTGAGAACGTCAAGGTCGCAGGTTCTATATCTCCGTATGGGAGAATGGCATATTCCTGCATTGCAGGTGGGGTTGGACTTGATGATGCTTTGGGTCCCTTCCAGCTCTTATGATTCTATGAAAGCACGTGCTCTGAATGTGCTTAAAAGGCTTAGTGTGTACACAGCCCATGTGGCTAGCAGCCACTGTTAGCTTAACCCTCTTCCAAAGCCATCCAAATTGGTGACTGCCATGGCCTCTTGGGGGAGCAAATTCCCTAAGTTTAGCTATGTGTGCAGGGTGAAAAAATCAGTTTCCTTGGCCTGCACTTGAATCTTCCAAAATACTGCTTTACTGGATAGCTCTGAGTTCTAGTGTTAGGAGTGAGGGAGAAAAACTTCAGAGATTCTCCTCCAGGTGATGCAAGGCCAGAGAGAAAAAGGTGGCAGAGTGTTTGTGGAATTTCCTCCCCCAAAAGGCCCACCTGGTACCAACCTGATTCTTCTTCCACCCGTAGGCAGACATGTTTATTCTCCCATAAATGTCCCCATGCCCTTTTAAAAAATTTATTTTCTTTTTTTGTTATATTTCATTTCTGCATCTATTTTTGTAAAATGCCTTAGACGTTGTGCTTAAGGGGATTGTAAACAAACCTTGATCATATATATTGCAGAGGGTTGGACTAGATGACCCTTGGGATCCCCTTCCAACTCTAGAATTCTATTATTTTATCTCCCACACCCCAGGCAACAGCTATGGCTAAAAGCAAGACGTATTCCAACAAAGGGCAATTTAAATTGGTACAAGGCTTCCATTAGACTAGATAAATAAATAAATTTGCAGTTATAAATTGGAAATGCCTCCGACCAACCCTTGCTCAAAAATGCTTTGCTGATAATAAAATCGTTCTGGGATGGATTGAATAGCGCTCAGGATCCTGAAGCGACACAACACTGCCCTCTGGTGCTTGCTCCTAGTTTGAGCTCAAAATTAACTCTGAAAACAGGTGGCAAGCTTTTTTCTCTCTTCTTCCTCCCAGAAGCAATGGTGTGTGTTCCTCTTTACAATAACCCAGTGAGGTTGGCTAAACTGAGAGGCTATCTGGTGAATTTCATGGCTGGGTGAACCGCTGTGCCCAGGTCTTAAAAACAACAAACAAATAGTATTGTGGCAAATTAAGGAAAGACTGGCGAGTTTAATTTTGGCACAAATCACTTAAAAAAATAAAAAGTTAAACCTCAAAAAAAATTGGGGGGCACAAATCACTGAGGAATATGGCCACTTCCACAGATCACACATGGTGGAGGGCTACTGATGGTTTGCCCATGGTGAGAACAAAGGGAAATGGAGTTGCTATTATTATTACTTCTACTAAAAAGGTAAAGGACCCCCGACAGTTAAGTCCAGTCGTGAATGACTGGGGTTGCGGTGCTCATCTCGCTCTATAGGCCGAGGGACCGGCGTTTTTCCAAGGTTTCCGGGTCATGTGGCCAGCATGATAAGTCACTTCTGGCAAACCAGAGCAGCGCACGGAAACACCGTTTACCTTCCTGTTGGAGTGGTACCTATTTATCTACTTGTACTTGACGTGCTTTCAAACTGCTAGGTTACATTATATATATATTACATTATATATGTAATATATAATGATATATGTAATATATAATGATAATGATGGTGCCAGGCGAGTGTCCCTGGGGAGAGCATTCCACAAACAGGGAGCCACCACAGAAAGGCCCATTCCTATGTTGCAGAAAGTACAGTGGTAACTCGGGTTAAGTACCTAATTCGTTCTGGAGGTCCTTTCATAACCTGAAACTGTTCTTAAAATGAAGCACCGACAGCCTCCTGCTGCCGCCGCGCGATTTCTGTTCTCATCCTGAAGTTCTTAACCTGAGGTACAATTTCTGGGTTAGCGGAGTCTGTAACCTGAAGCGTTTGTAACCTGAAGCGTATGTAACCCGAGGTACCACTGTACAGTGATATTTATTTGCTTAGGGAAGAGGTGAGGAAATATTTTCAGTCTGAGGCAACCTTATCTCTTTTTTTGTTGTTGGGGGGGGGAAGCAAATACCAGTGTCTTGCGCTCTCTCTCTCTCTCTCTCTCTCTCTCTCTGTGTGTCAAGGTTTGCAAAAGTACAAAAGGGGGCAACCCTAAGGGGGCAACTCTCCTGAAACAGGCAAACAAGACATGAACATGCTCTGTGGGCATGGAATCCTGGCTGGCTGGCAGGGATAGGGAAGCACAGATCCCTGGAGGGAATGGAATGGAATACCATGGGAAAGGAGGTTGGCTGGGGCCCCCTGAACAGGAACACTACCCAAGGCATCATTTTGTCACCCAGGCACCAGTCGCTTAATGCCTCTCTTCACCTGCAGTCGAGCGCCCTGACGCCGGAGCAGATCACCGAGTACAAGGGCATCTTTGAGATGTTCGACGAAGAGGGGAACGGCTTGGTGAAAACGGATGAGCTGGAGAGGCTCATGAGCCTGATTGGCATCAACCCCACCAAGAGAGAGCTGGCAACGATGGCAAAGGATGTGGACAAAGACAGTAAGGATTCCCCGTCTGGCCTGGCTTTTCAGAAAGAATTCTGGCCCCCAAATCTAATAGTGCTGCAATTAAAGGAAGGGCTGTGGGAAGAGAGAGAGTTTGTGTTTATCAATCTATCTGGGAAGGGCGACAGCTCAGAGGTAGAGCATTTGCTCTGCATGCCAAAAGGCCCAAGTCCAATTCCTGATGTCTCCTGTAGGGCAGGGAGAGACAACGGCCTGACTCAGCATAAGGGAGCTCCGTATTATCTTGCTATATACATAAAAATGTAAGACGTTGTCACGCTCTGCAGTTTGCATAGCTGCTGATAGGCAGCCACTCCAACTGCAGCATGAGGAACGGCAGGCTGGCCCAGCCAAGTTGTTTAACAGAGGGGGAGAGCCACTCTGAAACACCTCCCACTTCTGGTAAACATGCTTGTGGTGAGGTTTAACGGAGGCGAAGAAGGTGCTTCACACAGCGGCTTAGCAGGCCACTCTGAAGCACCTCCTCCTTTAAAAGGGGATGGAACTTGGTGGCAGCTATTTGGGGGGGGATAGGTGAGGGTATGGTGCAAAGTGGGGTTGGTCAGGTGTGTGGGAAAGGCAAAGAGCTTGGTGAGTGGAGCAAACAGGGGCAGTAGAATCCCCCCCCTCTCTCTCTCTCTGTGTGTGTTACACATACGTTCTATTTTTCTCTTCCCCTGCCCACACACATTAGTTTGCAATTCCCAACCATTCCTCCCAGTAAAAGGAGCCTATTTATAGTGGTATCCTCAAGACAGGACTGTGTGGCAGACCAGGCAGGGGGAGGAGGCAGCCGGGTACACTTGCCCCGGACCTTGGAGGGCTAAGCCAGGCAGGGCCCCCCATTAGGGGCTTGCCAGTCTTACACTGTCATGCCAAGATCAAGACTCCTCCCCAGGCCTCAGACAAGCTCTGCACAGGCCTGGTACAAATGTCTGTGGCCCTACGCGAAAAGGATGAGCAGAAAGCACCCCAAAGTGCAGCAAAGTCTAAAATGTCCAGAGTCTAAAATCACCAGTGGGACTTACTTTTGCATAAGCACAGCCAACGTAAAATCTGCACCTACTGTTTTGCATCCACTGCCCCTGGTCCTGACCACCACTGACATGTGTCCCTCGGACAGCTGTCCAGAAGGGAATGTTTTCGACCCTTGGGCTGAAAAAGAATTGGCTTATAGGAAAGCATTAATGGATTCCAGAAGTCCTTCCTTCCTTTTCTTCCCCTAGACAAAGGCACCTTCAACTGTGATGGGTTCCTGGTTTTGATGGGGATTTACCACGAAAAGTCAAAAAACCAGGATGAAGAGCTAAGAGCAGCTTTCAAGGTCTTTGATCAGGAGCACAAAGGCTACATTGACTGGAACACCTTGAAGTAAGTGAGCAGAAGACAGGGCAAAGGAGGGCGGGCGTTGCCAAGTCTCCCGTCCAAGTTTGCTACTCAGATCCACACCGTTTAAAGCACATGGCTTTGGCCCAGAGAATCCTGGGGATTGTAGTTCAAGGGTGCTGGGAGTTGTAGCTCTGTGAAGGGTAAACCACAGTTCCCATGCGGTTGTGGTTGTTGTTTTAGTGAGGAAGCTGTGTGCTTTAAACGCAGGGTATGTATGTGAGCCCAGCCTCCATTCTGTACAGACTAGGAAAATGCATAAGAACATGAGATGAGTTTGCTGGATCAGTCCAGCAGCCCATCTAGTCCGGATGCCACAAGCAGGACCCGAGCACAATGGCATTCTGCGCACCTGCCATTTCCAGGAATTGGAGGAAGAACATAGCCATCATTCTGGTTTTGACGGGCATTCACCTCGAAGAAACCAGGATGAAGAGTTAAGAGTGGAATTCCCAGATTCATAGGAATTGTACTTTACCCCTCCCACAGCCCTCTCTTCCACAAATTTGTCCAGTCCTCTTTTCAAGCCACCCAGTATTCATCCTGGCCCAGAGCAATCCAATTCCGCTCATCCAAAATGACATCTGTGATGGTTGTCATGTTGGCAGCCATTACTGCCTCTTGTGGGAGTGAGTTCCATGGATTAAATATGCGCTGCATGAATCGAACAGATCTATAGCTCTTTGGGAGTGAAGGTAAAGCATAACTTCCATGTTTGGAGGCAGTATACCAGATAGTGCACAACCATGCCTTACCGTGGCCTCTGCCCTTTAGGTACGTGCTGATGAACGCCGGGGAGCCGCTGAACGAACAGGAAGCAGAACTCATGATGAAAGAAGCTGACAAAGATGGGGATGGGACCATTGACTACGAAGGTATCAGAAATGCATGGGGAGTTAGAAGGGAGGAACATCTCATAGGTACAGTCAGCCATATAGAATCATAGAATTGTAGAGTTGGAAGGGACCCTGATCACCTAGCCCAACCCCCCTGCAACGCAGGAATCTGCAGCTGTCCCACATGGGGATCAAACCTGCAACCTTTGCATTATCAGCACCATGCTCTAACCAACTGAGCCACATCAGCACCCCTATCTTTTTGTTCAAAATACAGCATTAATGAAATACGTACACACAATCTAACAGTTGGCAAGACTTCCACAGTTCTGCCTCCTCCTCCACCTAAATCTCTTATCACCAATGCCACATGGTCTTACTTGACCTGGGCTTTGTGGATTGTATTTTTATTTTTCTCTTTAAGAATTTTGAAGTTTTAATGAACATTCCATAGCCCCTCTGTAGCTGAGTCAATGGTTCAAGACTGCTCAACCTTAATCCAGCAAACCCACAGTTCTTGCACATTTTGTGTGCACACACTGTGCAATACTGTACATGCCTACTCAGAAGTAATGCCCATTGAGTTCAATGGGACATAAAGCAACAGCAACTTACCCCCCCCCCCCGCTCGCCCATTGCACACCTTGGTCTGTAGAGTTTACAGAGTACAACAGGTATTTTTCTACACCCTCTGAGATACCACCACCTGACTCTACTGTCCCTGCCATTATTTTGCACGTATCCTGAACTCAATTTCCTAGTAGGATGTTTGACTTGAAACACAGATAAACCTAGGAAGCACCATCACAGTTTTGCAGACCTTCCAGCAGATGGCAGTATAGTGCACCAATCTGACATTAGTCAGTATCCATATTTGATAAATTGCAGCGTGTGCAACTTTTCCTTCTCTTAAAGTAACTGTCCTTTAATTTGCTTTCACAAAATACATGGCAAGGATCTAAAGACCGTTCTTGCATTGTAGGAGGGCGTGCGGTGGTTGCTGCCCAATCGTTTGATCCCACAGGTTGTGGTATAGTGGTTAAAGTGTTGGAATAGGACCTGTGGGAGACCAGGGTTCAAACCCCATTTGGGTGACCTTGGGGCCAGTCACTGCCTCTCAGCCTAACCTGCCTCACAGGATTGTTATGAGGATTAAATGGGAGGGGGGGAACCATGTATGCAACCTTGAGCTCCTTTGAAGAAAAGGTAGGATATAAATGCAATAAATAAATTGAAAACAATGCTTGGATTACTACAGAAACGTGGTTGTGGTTTTTGGTGGTGCAGACAGCAGCGTAGAGATGGTATTATCTAGCAGGAGGTTCCTTAGACAGTTTCCCCCAAAGACCAACTGAGCGTGTTGCCCACCCCCAAGATCATGTATGGACAAGAATGTCTGGCTCAGAGGCACTCTCCAACCAAGGATGTCCCTGTACATGTTTGTTTCAGAGCAGCAAATGGAGGGGTGCTCTTTCTGCCTCTGCAAGACCCATCCAGCCTAAGGATACAGCTTGCCTGCACCCTGATCACATAGAAAGTCTCACTAATATGACCAAAATCTCTCTGGTTTGACTCCAGAGACTTTGGGTTCTCAGGGCCCATCTTTAGGGTCTGACACCCTTAAATCTCTGGGCCATTAATTCAGGCCTGGCCCTGTCAAACATGCAGCCCCCTACAAGGTTACTCAGAAGGTCATGTGTCCCCTCCCCTGGGCTGAAAAAATGTTCCCCACTCCAGGAGTAGTGTGAGGCATTGACTATTTTCACATTGCCAAAGGAGAAGGAATACATTAACTCCCAAAGAGGAATATATTTGAATAAGATACACATATGTAGAGATGCACACTTTGCAATAACTACTATGCACAATGCATCTCACCGTAGCAGGGAAGATTGCGACTGGGTCCCCCATGTGTCCTCTTTGGTCTGCTGTCCAGGTGCTCACTGTTAGTGGATGGCCTCTATTTGGGTGATGTGTCAGTGGCTGCAGCTGGCTCCATTCACCCACACCTGGCTGCCATTTCCGGATTTCTATGCTCTAGAGAAAAAAGCAACCTATTGTCACGGACTGGTTGAAAACAGAGGAATGGGAGGAGAAACCAGCTGAGGAACACCTCCCCCCCCCCACACACAAGGGAAGAAGGCTCAAAGCCTGGGGAGTGGTAGTTGGACAAGGATGAGAGGTCAGAGGGAAAGGGAGGGAAGACCAGGAAGAGAAGGTATCAGGAGCTGAAGAGGTAACAGAGCGTAGTGAGCTGGGAGAGTCTGTAGCAGAAAGAAGTCCAGAATCAGAGGCAGAAGCTGAAGCAGGAAAGTGAGGGAAGGGATGCCAAGAGGCAGAGATGAGTCAGGCTGGTGCAGAGTCACGGGTGTCTCCCCCTCCTAACTGCGACAAGCCCCCTTCTGTCCTGGTCTTCCAGAACTAGAAGAGGTATGAAAAGGGCGGAGGAGAGGTTGGTTGCACCCAGGCGCAGTCTCTGATTGCTTGGGGAAAGACCTGGAGAGGAGGGGACTTAGACAGCTGCGAGAAGGCGGGGACGTTCAGACTTATCAACTGGTTTTCATGGAGTAAGACCAGCGGGAATGAGCTACTCTGCTCATTAAGTCTAACACACAACCAAGTCTGCAGAAATAGTGTTTTTGCTAATAAATAGTTAAATCCGACTTTAAACTGTGTGATTACTTACCAGCATGATCCTGTGACAACTATTGATTGGCAATTGAGGCAGGGTCCTTGAAGGTAGGTTGCAGTCTGAGCGCCTGGAGCTAGGAGGCAGAAGGAAGGGCGCACTAACAAGGCAGAAGGAAGTCAGAAGGTCTGCAAGGCTTACATCTCTCTTAAGCTGCTGACTGGCCCCTTCAGTGTCACCTGATTTTCCAGGCCACGTGGACCATGCACTGTTGGAACAAACTTGTAGCGGGCCCCATTCACACCATACATTCAAAGCACTGTAAGTAGCCATTGCTTCTCCCAAAGAATTCTGGGAGTTGTCATTTGTTAAGGGTGCCTAGAGCCATTAAAACACCCCTCACAGAGTCGAGTGCTTTAGCAACCAATCCCTCTTCCCAGGGAATTCTGGGAATTGTAACGCTGAAGGGGATAGAGCTTGTCTCCTAACAATTTGCAGCATGCTTAACAAATGACAGCTCCCAAAATTTTTTTGGCAGGGAAGCCATGGCTGTTTAAAGTGAACATGGCCAAACTCTGGGAGATAAGGGCCTGATCGGCAGGACTCTACACAACACCCAGGCCTACCTCAAACATGGCAGAACAATGACTGGCTGGTGCTGATGGTCAGGCCTACCAGCGCAGGCCTCCATGTGAAAAGAATGGGTGGTACCTATCGAGTGTAATGCTTGCTAATAAGTGGCTTGGACTCAGATTACCAGAAAGATCGTGCCTCCCTTTATGAACCTGCCCATGTGCTAAGATTCTCAGGCGAGCACCCTGTCTTGGTCCCATTCACATCAGACGCACAGTTGGTGGTGACATGATAGAGTGAACCTTTTCTGTGGCTGCTCCCAGATTCTCTCCTCCCAGCTACCTGTCCACCAGCAGGCTGAAGACCTATTCAGGCAGGCCTTTGAAAAGGTGCAGATGATGTTGACCAATGGACCAACCATTGGGACTACATTTTTATACCAACTTTATCTCCCAAGGAGCTCAAGGTTCTCCTCCTCCCCTTTTCATTCTCACCACAACCCTGTGAGGTAGGGTAAGAGATTTACCCAAGGTCACCCAGTGAGTTTCACGGCCAAGTGGGGATTTGAAACCTGGCATCTTACAGGTCATAGCTTGGGAGAAGTGTGCTATAAATACATTGCATGAAATAAACAAATGAGCCCCTCTGAGCTCAGCAGGGCTTACTTCTCTTGTATGTGTGTTTGAAAATACACCAGAAAGTTAAGAAATAGGCAAGGGGAGGGAGGAAGAAAAATGATAAATTCCACCTTCTTCCTAATAAAGATCTATGTTTGTTTTCCCCTTCTAGAGTTTGTGGCGATGATGACCGGCGAATCATTTAAATTGACCCAATAAGGCCCACTGGAAGAAATTAATTCTTGATATCAGAGTCCCGTCCCCCCTCTCTCTCCACCCAAGCGACTTTCCTTCTTGCAATGTAAATAGACAAAAGGGGCAAGTCTCACGATGTCTGTAGGTAAAATTAAAAATATTGGTGTACAGATCTCCACATCTCTACAGCAAGAAGTTTGCAAGCAAAGAGGAGTGAGGGAAATCCAGTCCCAGCGTGTATCTACATGACAGAGTTAAAACAGGTTTAAAAGTGTAATTCGGTTGTTCTGCAAAAAGAGCCAGGCTAAGCCACTTTACCAGAGGATTCTCCTTCAGCTACAATTCCCAGAATTCTTCAGAGAAGACCACGGAACTCCGACAGGCATCTACCCCACACAAAGTTAGCATAGCTTTAAGGCTGTGTACTCACAATACTTTTAAAGCACATTATTTCTCCCGAAGAATCCTGTGAGCTGCAGTTAACCGTGCTGGGGCTTGTAGCTATGTGAGGGGTAAACTACAGCTCTCAGGAATCTTCATGGGAAATAATGTACTTTCAATGTGCTAGAAATACATGGTCTGTGCCCAGCTCAAGTTAAATCGCCTTCGGCAACTGAGGGCTGGAAACTGGACAGATTGCCCTTGTTTAAGATTCATATTAATAAAATTTCAATGAAACCAGTTTCCGTTTTCTTTACCCCCTAAGTGTGGCTTTTTGGGTAGAATCAGTGAAAGAAACGCAGGCCTGTAAGGCCAAGAACAGATGTGGTTAAATGCTGGAAGATGCAGGACAGATTTTTAAAAGAACTTCTTATGCAGCACATAGTTAAGCTATGGCACTTGCTCCCACAGGAGGCAGTAATAGCCAACAACTTGGACGGCCTTAAGAGGACTGGACAAATTCTGAGGGGATAAGGCTATTAACAGCTACTAGCCATGATGGCTATTGCTCTACCTCCACATTTGGAGGCAGAAATGCTTCTGAACATCAGTTGCTGGAAACCATACAGGAGGAGAGAATGTTCTAGTGCTTGGGCCCCACTTGCAAGTTTCCTCAGAGGCATCTGGCTGACCACTGTGATAACAGCATGCTGGACTAGATGGGCCATTGGGCCTGATCCAGCAGGCTCATCTTATGACCAACATATTGAGTTCTCAAACCAGAATGCACATCTTCCTCACCATGTTCCTGTGCGAGTCACATGGCCCTCACAAGACTGCAGGCCCCCCCGGCCCGGTTTCTTTTTGGGGGGGGAGAGAGCGCTTTTTTCTGGCAAGATCTCGGCACCCAAAATGGCCGCCGGGCCCTCACGTGAGGAAACGGGATGTCCCATCTTCCTGGGACAACTTGTGCAGTATGCCAGTAGAGAGATTGGCTATGAGGAAGAGACAAACCGAAGCCTGATTTCATCTATGTCACTTAATGTTTAGAAATGCTAAATGTCTCCACCTATGAAGGTATCTTACACAGTCTTGCACCACTGTTGCTGGACTATAAGGTCTATCTGTACTGACATTCCACCTGCTTTTGAAAGACACACCTGTTCACACAAGCCTCCCCTTGATCTCTTTGTCCTCCTGCTTTAACTCCTGAATTGTTTTATTGTAGATTTTAATTCCAGGCATTTATATTTTATAGTCTGTGCACCCAGTGTTTCTTCTTTGGAAACTGCTCAGAAGCCTATTTTAGCGTTATGTGGTATATAGATATTTATTATTCACAGTCATCTCTGACTACAGGTCAGGCTGACAGGACCTAGAGTCCAACACCATCTTGATACATCCCTAGTTTACACTGACTGGTAACAGCAGCTCCCCACCAGAGTTAAAAACAAAACAAAACTGGAGATGGTGGGAATTTGAATCAGGACTCACTGTGCACACCAACTCCCTTTCTCAACAGAGTCCTGCCCAAGGTATTAAAATTCCAAACTGAGCCACTTGTTCCATGATGGCCCCAACACAGATGCAACCATCTACTTGATCTTGCTATCAACCAGCCGCAAACAAGCAACTCTAAATTTGCATCTGCTTTGCATACAGAAAGCCCCAGGTTCAATCCTGCGCATCTCCAGGTAGCATTGGGAAACACCCATCTCTGAAACCCTGGGGAGGTATTGCTTGGTCAGTTATAAGCCAGGTTTGGGGAACCTTTGGCCCTTCAGATACTGCTGAATTACAACTCCCATTATCCTCAGCAAGCATGGCCAATGGCCAGGAATGATGGGAATTGTAGTGAAGCAACGTCTGGAAGGCCAAAGGTTCCCCTACACCAGGTATAGGCAATAAAGAGCTAGATGGACTGACTCTGTAACAGCAGCTTGTTATGTTTCGGAGAGAAATAAAAATAGAAGGGATTAATAGCCAAGTAGTAGAGCAACTGCATGCAACCCACAATCTCCAGTTAAAAGGAACATGTAGCAGATTATAGGAAAGATCTCTCTCAGCTTCAACCCTGCAGAACTGCTGCCAGTCAGAGTAAGCAATACTGGGCTAGGAAACTGGCTACAGGACAACTTAAGAAGTATCCCAACCAAGAGACTTCTGGGGTGGCGCCATCGGTAATGGCGGATTCCCTCTGATCCGGAGGGACCAGCTCCACGGGAAACGGGTCTTTCCCGCTACGGCGAAGCGGGGACCCTTTCAAAAATCACAGGCGGATGAAGCCTGTGACCATGGGACTCGGCAGGCACCTTTAGCGCCCCCCAACCCGCAAAGGAACCCACTAACGGGCTCCGGAGTGAAGAGGAGGAAGTGGCGCGGTGCTGAGAGTCAACTGCTTCTTCCGTGGAGCGAAGCCGCACAGCCGTTGCCGGAGAGCGCTGCCTTTTTCCTGGGACAATTTGGCTTTTAAAACAATTACCCGTGAGTACTTAAATTTCGGACAATTGGACTTTAAATAATGATTTGCGAGTAGAAAGGAAAATTGGACTAAGAAATTTACCTCAATTTGGCACTGAAACGGGAAGGTCTAAACAGGAAGTCAGCCTTCCGTTTCTTGTAGATAGACTAAAGCAAAGACATGGCAAACTAGAGTTCAGAAAATCGCTTGTAAAGGATTAACTTTCATCATTTAAAATTGTTGAACCCCCTTCGGAAGCAGGAGAAGAGGGGGGATTTTTTCCGGACTGTTTAAACCTGCAGAAGAGAGTGTAACGCAAAGTAACTTTCCACTGTCTTGATCCTGGAGCGGGGTGTCAGGACTGACGTTCTTTGGGAAGCTCATTGACCAGAGACAAACGTCTTTGACAGATAGTTAAAAGAAGAGAAACATAGTGATTCCATTGTTCCCCTTCGCATTTTAAAGGAACAAATATTGACAAAATATCTGAAAAAGGAAACTTTGTTGTTAGATCTGCCTTTAAAAGAAAAGAACAAATAGAAGCTCTTCCCTAGAGGGAGCCTGTGAAACTGTTACCAATTCTGAATCGGGGAGCTTGCAGCTGCAACAGATTACGATCGTGGGAATAGACTTCTGACCTTGCAGAACAATGTATTCAGAAGCTCTGCTGCGTGCTTTCTGTAAAACAAGTGCCCTACTGGAACAGCTACATGAGAAGACGGACTTGATGACTGCTGCGATCAGAAATTTTGGACAGGTAGTGGGAAACTATATAGAGCCCACCCAGGAATCAAATCAGGAATGTGCTCTGACAGAACAGACGAGGGAAGAGGATGTTGCTGAACCTTGGGCACCAGAGATGGAGGGAGCTGTGGCCCAGCAGGAACATGAGTTCTTGGATTTGACAAATGAACTTGGAAAAAGCCAGATTTGGAAAGATAAAGTTTGGTTTGGTTTGGAAATGGGGGGTTGGATAGACCCCCTATGCAGGGATGTTTGGACTTTTCAAGTCTGGCAATGGGCCGTGAAATGTTTGGGGTTGTGGGGGCTCTTAATTCGGGAGGGACTTTGAAACATGTTTTTAAATACCACATGGAGTTTAGTGTGGACTATGGAAAAGGGGCTGATTTGTCGAGAAGGGTCAAAAACACTGTTAAGTTGGAGTTCCCACGAGTGAAAGGAGCAGGAGACAAAGTAAAGTACAGGTATAAATATGAAGAAGAACCGCGGATGGGACATGGAAGGGACTTAAGGGCCTCGGACATAAGATTACCAGGTTAATGCGCTAGATTGATGGGATAGAAAGGACTGACAAAACCCGGGACCAGGAGGAAGAGACGCTGGATGAAGATTGGAAGAAAAAAAAATTTTTTTATTAGGATTGTTTTATAAAATTGATGAACGTTAGAAAAATGTTGGAACGAAATTATTTGGCTTTAGCAAAAATGTTTAAAGAATCATGTAAGAATATTATGGTTATGAGAAATTGGTATAAATATGATCAAAGTTTTAAGTTCTTTTATAGTAAGATAAGATTAAAATAGATTAAGGTAATGTAATGACAGAATATTATGAAATATGGAAAGGATTTGCTGTGACAATTAACAACTAGGATACAAAAAAAGGGAGGAGTGAGGAGGTCAAAGAAAGAAGGTAATGACAGTTAAGGATTTGAGAATATTGGATTTGTTTTTAAATGTTTGTGGCATATTTTTGTCTTTTGATTGTGTTGTGTTATTTTTTTATTTTGATTTTTATCAATTTGTATTGTTTGATTGTGGTTTGTTTTTCCTTTGTTTTTTCTCTCTCTTTTTCTTTTTTGTTCTTTTTTTGTAATTCTAAAATTCATAATAAATATCATTTAAAAAAAAAGAAGTATCCCAACCAACTTCTAGCTGGAACTGGCAGCTGCTTCTGTGTAAGAACATGGGATGAAAAGAGATGCAATCATGGATCTCCTCTGCAGTCTGGACTTCAGGCTCTCCGAAATACCAGAAAGGAGGGGGAGCTGCAAGAAAACGTTGCAGTCAGGCATTCTTGTTCAGTTCCAACTAACTAGCAATGCCGCCTCACAATACTCCATTTGTCATTTCCCATCAATTTACTTGCCCGTTTCCAAGTCAGTCAGCATTCTAGGCCTACTGAGTATGATCAAACCTTGTTGACCTGGTTTTTTGTTTTCATTTAGCAGGGGGTGCCCCTCTTTAGGGAACCTCCCACAAAAAATGATGTTGATTTATACTTTTGCAAATCTCAAGAATTCCTCAAGCATACCAGGACCTCCTCCTCCAGGGCATGGGCTGTGGCACCATAAGGAATGACGAACACCCTGAACATCAGTAACAGAGAGAGGCCTTTAAAAGGTTCTCTTTTTTTACACACTGGATTCTCCTTTGCAGGTTGATAGACGCACATGCACGACAGCCAAGTCACTTTCGGTCACACCTGCTGAGGGAAATGCAAATCCATTTCGGTCTGGGGAGCTGAAAAGAGAAACAGCCTCCCTCGGGTAGATGGTTGCAATTTCAGCACTTCCCAAGCGCTGGAAAATACCAGGAGGTGTTATGTTTGCGAAAGCCTGCCCAATGTGCTGATGGTAGTGGAAACCCTCCTTCTCTCCTCGGAAGGAGGGAAAGTATCAGGTACCAGCGGCGGCCCCGGTTTGAAACCAGAGCTCTCCAGGGACAATGAAAGATTCGAATAGGAGGAAAGGCTCAAGATCTCTGAAAGGTTACTGATGTTATTCTTAGAACAGCATTTCGATTTGATGGCTAAAATACCCATGGGCTGCCAGAGAGAGCTTGGGAGAAATGCGAGGGCGGGGGCACTACACCCTGGGCCCAGGCAGTGTTGAGCACAGGATCCTCCAACCAATGAAGCCGGTCCATTAGGGGGTACAGGGCACTGCCCCACCAATGGCACTGTCCTTTCAGCCAGCCTGCTGGTGGTCTCCTTCCCTTCCGCCCTACCAGTCTCCAGGGGCACCAGCCAGAACTACCTAGAACCTGGACGTACAAGGGTGTGCACATGCCCCAGTTTATTTCATTGGGGAGGTTCTTATGGTGCGCTAGAACAGGCATAGCAAGCCAATGAAGAGTCTGCGTAAAAATGTGAACCTAAGAACCACCTTCCTGGAAGAGCCCATAGCACCATCTAAACTACCCTACAGTTACGTTTTTAAGACAGCATTACATGCTAAATGGGGGATGCGGGTGGCGCTGTGGGTTAAACCACAGAGTCTAGGACTTGCCGATCAGAAGGTCGGCAGTTTGAATCCCTGCGACGGGGTGAGCTCCCATTGCTCTGGCCCAGTTCCTGCCAACCTAGCAGTTCGAAAGCACGTCAAAGTGCAAGTAGATAAATAGGTACCGCTCTGGGGGGAAGGTAAACGGCGTTTCTGTGCACTGCTCTGGTTCGCCAGAAGCGGCCTAGTCATGCTGGCCACATGACCTGGAAGCTGTACGCCGGCTCCCTCGGCCAATAAAGCGAGATGAGCGCCGCAACCACAGAGTCGGTCACGACTGGACCTAATGGTCAGGGGTCTCTTTACCTTTACATGCTAAATATAAAGCAAACCTAGTCCGGCATTTTGTTTCAAATGGCGAGCAACCAGATTCCTCTGGATATGACAACAAGTACAGCCTTCCATGGACACCAAGCATTCTTAGTCCTCCTCATTGGGTTATTTAGGAGAAGACACGCTTAAATGCATGTGTGTTTGGTGTTTTAACTGCCCTCCTGCAAAGCTTTGAGCTTCCTCGGGGATGCAGATACTTCTTGCACTCATGGGTGCTGCTGCTTCAGCTAAATATGCAATGGTACTCACAACTGGAACTACTGGAAACAGACAGAATGACTGAGTTTGGGAAACCCCCCTCTATAAATGAATTACACATAATGTCAGTCAGCCCAGGAGACATACTGAGGGGATGGATGCTCACTAATGAAGTTCCTGGAGCTCTCTTTCACGTCATGAAGCTAGCACAATATTAAGAACCGTTTTGGGTCCACGGCTCCCTTGACCAACTACAGTGGTACCTCGGGTTACATACGCTTCAGGTTACAGACTCCGCTAACCCAGAAATAGTGCTTCAGGTTAAGAACTTTGCTTCAGGATGAGAACAGAAATCGTGCAGTGGTGGCACAGCGGCAGCAGGAGGCCCCATTAGCTAAAGTGGTGCTTCAGGTTAAGAACAGTTTCAGGTTAAGTACGGACCTCCGGAACGAATTAAGTACTTACCCTGAGGTACCAATGTACATTCTTTCTGCGGCACCCCTGTAGGGCTCAGGAACCCAGTTATGTCACCCCTTGCCTGCCGAGCTGGCAGCCCCTCACCCTTTTTTGAACACCCTTGTGGAGTGTTCCCTCAGCCTCCTCCCCTCTCCCTGCGAGTCCTCAAAGCTGCCGCTGCCACCACCCTTGGTCTCTGAGCCGCCTCGGCTCCTGGCAACCAGCACCCCCTGTCCAGCTCCAGAGGAATCATTCGCCCGGGGAGCTTGTAGCCAGGGCTGCTGCAACAAACAGCTGTGTAAGCATTTGGGAGGCAGAGATGCGAGTGGGCATCAGAGGGAGGTAGGGAGGGAAAGAGGGACAGAAGCCAGTGTTGCCCACGGCACCCCTGACCATCATTCAAGGCACCCCAGGGTGCCACGGCGAACAGGTTGAAAACCACTGACATAAGACAAGCCAGCTGCATCAGACCAATGGCTCATTTAGTCCAGCATCCTGTTCTCACCGTGGCTGCCTGTGGGAAGCTGGGCATGAGGGGATCAGCACTGCCCAACTGCAATTCCCAGCGACTGTTATTCAGAGGCATACAGCCTCTGACAGCAGAGGCAAAGCATAGCCAACCTGCCATCGTTGACCTTCTCCATGAATTTGTCTAATCCTCTTTTAAAGCCACTCAGGTTGCTAGGCATCACTGCCTCCTGTGGGAGCGAGTTCCATAGTTTAATATGTGCTGCATAATTTTATGAACTGCTATCGTGTAGCCTCTTTAACTCGCCTTTTCCCTAAAGACCTCTCCCAAAAGGTGACGTCAAGGGAGGGATTTACTATGGACTAGACTAGTACCAAAAACAACTGAACAAAAACTAAACACCGGGGACTATCCCTTCTTAAAAGGGCTTAGTGAAACGTGTTTCCACTCATTACATGAAGATATGTCACAGATCCTCTCAAACAGGTCTTCACTTGTTTACTAAGCATTCCTTAGAGGGCAATTTGTCAGCCTGTATTTCTTAAGAAACACCCCCCTCCCTTGATTAAAACACACACACCAACAATTCACTATTCCCAAATGCACAGGACGCATTAGCACTATGGTATATGTATATATTTACATTTCAAACCAGACATTTCTTTTTTTGAGGGAACTGAATCTTTGGAACAAAACTGGACAAATCTCTTCAGATTCGGATAGGGATAGTCACTTAGAAAGGGGTTTTGGCCTTTCAGATTAGACCAGTATTATCAAAACTTCCCACCCCACCCCCCCTTTCCCGCACCCCCCCCCCACCTACAGATAAAACATGGAGCATTAAAACAACCATCGGAGTCAAAGGTCGTCTGCCGTTACATAGCAACGAACCCAGTACTTCAGCAATTTGCTGGATAGTTCTATCTTCTCAGAAGAAGGCAGCAAGAACCTGTATTCGGTTTTGCCTCATTTCTTCACCTCACCACAAGGGGAACAGGCCTCTGTTGAAGCCCAACCAGCAGCCATTTCCCCTTGCCTGGTCACATGGTGTCCTTTCAAGAGCAGCTCTTCTCCGCCCCCACCCCGTCTCCACGGCCATATTAAGTCCAGAGCATCGTTTTTCACACTCGCATGCAGAGACCGGTATTTTTAACCTGCCGTTCCCTTCGGTACCCTTGAAACGTCAATGGAAAGTTATAACAACCGGCAGCAGACATTCCTTCCGTGTAACAGGTCTCTTCTGACTCTCTCCAGGCTAACCAAGTACATACACGGTCAGGTTTCTCATGCCCAACAGTTCTTCCCACTGGGCTGGGCTACGGTTGCGGCTGCTCATCTGTGGAAGCTTCCGGAACCCCAGGGCCTCCTTGTACTGCCTCAGGGTTGTTGTTTGACAATGTCTCAGGGTTGTCGTTTGACAGCGTCTCAGGGTTGTCATTTGATGGCGTCTCAGGGTTGTCATTTGACGATGTCTCAGGGTTGTCATTTGACGACGCTTCCGGCATCGTCTGAAGCTGACTTTGTTCCTCAGGGGCTGTTTGTTCCGAGGTGCAGCTGTCCAGTTTCTGGACAACAACTGGAGTCTCAGTGCAGGGCTTGGCCATCTTGATGGCCTCGTCGTAAGATGGCGGCATTTCAATAGCATACAGGCTGTACGCTGGAGGGCTCGCCATACTCCTATCCACCTCTCTGAAGGGCAGGGGAAGTGGGAGGTTCTGAGGATACTGCAGAGAACTGTATGCTGCAAAGAGAAAACACAGAAAAGTGTTCATTTTAGGAGGTCAGCACAACAAATGTTTGACAGAAGGGATGGTGGGAAGGCAGGTCCCTGGACCATTCACAGGGCTTATTTCAGGTGTTTTAGGACACCTTTTAGGGAAAAGATGGTGCATGAAGAACTGTAGAGTTGTAAGGGAGCCCCCCTCCAGGGTCATCTAGTCCAACCCCATGCAATGCAGGAGTAACAGCTAAAGAATCCCGGACAGATGGCCATCCAACCTCTCCTTCAAAAACTCAAAGGAAAAAGAGTCCATTCCACTGTCAAACAGCTCCTACTGTTTAGTCACTATCTCCTTTCTTGTAATTTGAATCTACTGGTTCGGGTCTTACGCTCTGGCACAGCAGAAAACAAGCTGGCTTCCCTGAGGCAACCCTTCAGATAATTGAAGATGGCTATCCTATCGCCTCTCAGTCTTCTCTTCTCCAGGCAAAACACACCCAACTCCCTCAACCATTCCTCTTAAGGCTTGATTTCCAGACCATCTATCATCTTGGTTGCCCTGCTCTGCAAATGTTCCAACTTGTCAATATCCTTCTTAAACTGTGGTGCCCAGAACCCAGAACTGGACACAGTGCTCCAGGTATGGTTTGACCAAAGCAGAATAGAGCAGTACTATTATTTGCCTAGATAACCTAAACAATAGGGGTGAAGATCCTTTTTCAGCCCAGCAGGTCAGAGCTTTGATCTCGCCACTACACAGGTCAACTTTGACTGATGAGCGAGGCCACTTATTTGTCAAATTGCCCAAAGCCCTGATCATGTCAGGTGACTGAAGTTGACCCATGGGGTGAGAGGTCCGCTTCACCAGCACATTCGCCGCAGGGAACCCACTGGCAAAGTGGCAGCCAAGGAGATTCGAACTCTTAGCTCATCGGCGGATAGGGAAGTAAGTCAATCTTGCTCTCTTGAAGGGGTCTGCTTTGCCAGCGGGTTCTCTGCAAGGAACGCTGTGGCAAAGCAGCACCAAGTAGGACTGAACCCTGCCTGCCTCTGCTGACATTACTCGATGATGTCAGAAGATTGACAGGTGGGTTTGGCGATCCTCCTGCTGTGCAAAGTTGCATTCCAACTGGGCAAAAGCACTCAGCAGAGTAGGGCCTGCAAGGATTGGGGCCCAGGGAAAGAGCCAAAGGATAGGGCTTGGGTGGGCTGCTTTTGGACCTTTGGTTCCCCCACCAGTGTACATATTGAATGAATGGATGAAAACAACCCATCTCCACACTGTTTTCCAGCTGCAAGATAGGATAGATTTCTCCCTCACTCCCCCCCCCACCGGCTCCCAAAATTTGGGATTGCCAAATACTCACAGGTGACTGTGCTGTGGGCGGTGCTGTCGTGGTCCATGGGGATGATGGTGAGGTCGTGGGCGTGAGGCGGAAAAGTCTGAATCGGGGGCCTCTTCTTACGGCAGCAAAACCGGACACAGCTGGCGCCTATGCCGCACAGCAGCAGCAGAAACACCGTGAGCAGGATGAGCCTGAAGGAAAAGAGGCAGAGCCCCACATCAGCCATCGGACCCTGCAGTGTAGGCTCCCATGATATTTAGCAAGGAGGACATCTGCTGCAGTCAAAGCACAGGGAACTGAGCAGGGGCAAGGAACCTCAGGCTTGGGGGCTGAATTAAGGCTCCCAGGTCTCTCTATTTGGCCCTTGGAACTCTCCGCAGGCCACGACCCCTCAGTGGCCTGCTTTGCATCCTCCTTGAATGTTTCTGTCTGTCTGGGATGTGTCCTTGAACTCTGAACATGTCTCTTGCTTGTCTGGATGGAGGAGAGAGACTGGATATCTATGTCTGTGTGGTGTAGAAACTAGCCTAATGCACAAAAGTAAATTTACATACGTTGCTCCAACCAACTTCTGCCTCTGGCCCCACCCACCACTGCCATGCAGCCCCCCACCTAGGGCTGCCCAGAAGGGAATGAACCCTCAGCACAATATGGCAAGTGGGTCAATCATTCTGATACTGGCATATGGCGTTGTGGCCGATTGCTGCATACCAAAAGCTGCTTAGGGAAATTGGGTATGCTTAGTGCGCCAAACACTTTAATGAGTATTAACAACTACGAGACAGTGTGGTGCAACAGTTAGAGCAGTATTTCTCAAACTTGGGCTCCCCAGCTGTTGTTGGGTTACAACTCCCATAATCCTTAGCTAGCAGGACATGTGGTCAGGGTTTTATAAGTGCTGGAAACCACCTAGAGAGGCCGGGGAAACCCGTCCAGATGGGTGGGGTATAAAGAAATTATTATTATTAATAATTATATATATATATATATATATATACACAGCTGGGGGCCCAAGTTTGAGAAACACTGTGTTGGAGTGTCAGACTAGGAGCTGAGAGACCAGGATTCAAATCCCTCCACTCAGCCATGAAGCCAACTGGGTAACCTTGGGACACTCACTGTCTCTCAGCCTCCCCCACCTCACAGGGTTGTTGAGCAGATAAAATGAGAGGGAAGAGAGCAATGTATGCTACCTCGAGCTCCTTGGAGGAAAAGGTAGTATAGAAATACTTAAAACAAGTAAGTAATAACAAAACCCTCTTTTTAACAAAAAAGTATTTTCTATTATGTTTTTATGGATGCCTTTTGCCAATTTTTTCCTTCTACGTTGTATACTGCCTCAATATATTTTTTTAAAAATGAAACTGTTTATTTGCTTTCATGTTTATAATCGCCAAACATAAAAATGTTTCAGTCCAACATTTCCGGATGCAAATCTACATTAGAGGAGGGCAGGTGGTTGGAAAAGTAACCAGCCAATGCCATCGAGACCCCGAATTACTCCCAGGAAGTATGTGAAACGAGAGCTGAATGCCAATCAGATGAGCAGAGAGAAGGCGGCCTCTTTCCACATTCAGCGAGGCTTCAAAAGGCACTCAAAATATGTGGTTCGATTTTCCCCCACCTGCTTCTCTCAGAAGAAAAACATTTACGTTCTCACAGCATCATTGAGCAATAAATCCGTAAGCTGGCCATTCATAACTATGTCACTGGATGACGAAAACTACTGGTAAACAATTTTCCATGAAGTATCAGATCACAAGATTGTTTTGCAATACTGTGGTACCTCAGGTTACATATGCTTCAGGTTACATATGCTTCAGGTTACAGACTCTGCTAACCCAGAAATAGTGTTTCAGGTTAAGAACTTTGCTTCAGGATGAGAACAGAAATCGGGCTCCGGCGGTGCGGCAGCAACAGGAGGCCCCATTAGCTAAAGTGGTGCTTCAGGTTAAGAACAGTCTCAGGTTAAGTACGGACCTCTGGAACGAATTAAGTACTTACCACTGTAATTCACAGAGAGCAGACCTGTCTTGTTATTACATCATGTCCCCTGCCTCCCTGGTTCTAAAACTGCAACGCTGTGGCTCCTCTTTTGGAATCACAGGATGGACATTAATGTAATAGGAGCCTGCTGGGCACTTCAATGGGAGACCTTGCAAGGAGGACTTGAGTACAAGAGCTCTCTCCTCTCCTGTCCTTTCCAGCAACTGATATTCCTATTCAGAAGCACTGTTGTCTCCAACGGTGGAGGCAAGGCATAGCTATGGTAGCTAGTAGGCATCAATAACTCACGACTTTTGGCCCTTAATCTGAAGAGTGGTGGCATTTTGGCCTCTTTTATTGGGAATGGGTGTGAGCTTCAGGTGAAGGGCAGTGCACAAATTTTAATAATAATAATAATAATAATAATAATAATAATAATAATAATATACAGGCAGCAACCATCTTAGGAATGTCCAATTGATGCATGATTGCAGACGCGCAGGTCCTCATGCACCTGGAAGAGAGCAGAACAGGGCCAGGGGGGCTTATGCAAGTTCTGCTGATGCACATGGGGGCTGGGAATGGAAAACACACACGCACACGAAATGGGTCACTGTGTGCATATGCAGGGCTATTGTTCGGGGGCATGGGGAGGTGCCAGAACTCACCATCCTCTCTCTCTGTCTCCCTGCTGTGGAACCCACAATGGCGCCCACTTGAGAGGTGCCGAAACTGCGCTGCTTGCTGCCTCCCCACTTGGTTTTTAAAACCCTCTTAACAAATATAATAAAGTCATAAGTTCTCCTCTGAGTAAAACTTAGCTGAATACCACTCCTGGGTGTTATAGGACTGGCCATCCCTACTCTATGGAATAGTATGGTCCAGGGAACATTTTTAGCTATTTGTGGACCCATTTGCCTTTTTTAGAGATTCCTGGGGGGGGGGGGATGAAACAGGAAGTAGGCGGAGAGAAAATACCTGTTTCTCACCACTGGGCTGGTTTTGCCACTGAGTGGATGATGCAATGAGAGTTTCAGTTGATTACAGGCCAAGCAAGGAGTGATGATAGTTTGACACAGCATAAGCCCAGAGGGCTCCTTCATGTGCCAAGTTCTCAATGGCTAAAGGGCTCCACGTGTCGGCTTGTGAAAGTGAGGGAGTTTTATAACAAAAATGTTCCATGAGAGCAACTGGGGGAAGGAAATATTACTTCATTCCCAACTATGCCAGGATTCTTGTCAAGTGGGATTGCAGCCTGCCCTGTTTTGTTTTCCTTTTCTGAGGCACCTAGTAACACATCCTCACCATCACGGGCTCCCTGTCCCTAATCGTTACTTATTAGTCAGATTTCCATAGACCTCCAGGGGACAGGAAGGTTGAGAGGTCACCACATGACCTACTAACCTTCCAGCAGCACCAAGTTTTGTGCCTGCTTGTTGTCATTACAGGTAATCTCCCAGGGAAACACCCCTGGCACCATCAAGGTTGGTTTTCTAAGTGCCAGGTGAAATTTTAATTTTTTAAAAATTTTTTTACTGAAGTGTTGAGTGATTTTGTTAAGATCGGCTAACAGTTTTAGGCCTGAGGGCCACACTGAAGCTTGATAGTTCCTCCAAGGGCCACATGCCAGGTGGGGTAACTGTACTGATCAATGCACACATGCAGACAAAAACATTCTGACCCAGAGGACATTTTTTTTCTCCCCATGGCAGTGCTGCTGTGGGGAGATAAAGCAGCATTTTTCATCCTCATCCCAGTGCTGGGCTAGGAGGATAAAAAACCTCTCATGCTAGTATGTGTCAGAAAAACAGCCCCATTACAAGAAGGTCTCTTGAGCGCCTTCCTGTCTTTTAAGACTTGCTTGTGGCAACAACAAACCAGAGGAAGAAAACGCCTCTTTTTCCAAGGCATCAAACACCAGCCAGCAAAACCCCTTTTCAAAGGGCCACCTTGCAAAGCGCTTCAAAAGACAGCCTTGCAAAGCACTCTGCAAAGGATGAACTGGGCAAAGAAGTCACCTGATGTCACGTGTCTGCCAGTTGGGAGCCCCGCCCACCTGTCCAACAAAGGGTGGGGGAGATAGTGATCTGGCCTTCTGCCCAGATCCAGTTCCTTACCTCTGGGGCTTGATTAACCAAAGGGCTGGCTCCAAAGTGCAGCCAAGGGACGGGATGTGAAATTGGATCCCTGGCCCACTGCACACCCGACAAGCTTAAAGAACAGTATAACTGTTGCCCCCGGCTCCAGCATCTCCAAACCCTCCTTTAGCATCCCTAAGTAGCTGCTCCAAATTAGTCACACAATGGCTTTATCACAACCTGCTCGTTTCATAACGCACTCAGACTGTGCAACAGGAAAGGTGGTCATTTGTTTATCTACCGGTTGCATTTCTGCTTTGCTAACTTCCTCTTCAAACAGGGCAGTGAATGGAGCTATTGTCAGGATCTGAACAAGGCATGATCACAAAGTAAACAGAAACGAAATACACACGCTGCCTCTCTTTCTCCAGTATCAAAGGAGAGAGGAAAGAGGAGACGGAGATGGGCTGCTGGATGTGGCCCTCCAGGCCTTTCAATCTGGCCCTCTGTGGTTGCCCCAGGCCACGCCCCTTATTGGCCCTGATCAACACCTTCCTTGAGTGTTTTTGCCTGTGCAGAACGAGCAGAGTGGGGTCCGAGAGGGAGAGACAATGTCTGCCAGCGACTTCCTGAAACAAATAAAGCCAAGGCCGAAAACTGATCTGAACTCACCAGACATACCACAGGCTTGTCCAACTGGTTCCCTGCTGAGTACACCTGGAAAATGAAGACAAGGAAATGGGGCATCACTCATCGAGCCTTGGATTTTTGATGCAGCTCACACACATGATCTCTCTCTAACTTTTGCGCAACGGAGGACAGGGAACCCCTGGCTTGCCAGATGTTGCTGGCTGCCATTCCCAGCCAGCATGGGATGATTCCAGCAGCAGCCTAACGAAAGCTGGAGGGACACAGGTCTCCCAAAAAAACACCAAACAAAAGCAGGCCAAGCAATTATACTTTCCCCATCGCAGATGGGGAACTGAAGATAAACAAAATCCCAGTTGAGTGTGTGGCCAAGGTTAGGTGCAAACTAGAAAATTTCTCCCAGGCCTTTCCTTATTTAAATAAAGCTTTCAGATGGAGACACACTGCCGTCAAAGAAAAGCACCTCATGCAGGTTCTTACTTACCCTTGTGGGCTACTGCAGTGGATCTCAGCAAAGGCAGGCAGGGCCTGGAAGTAAGGAAAAGAGAAATAATGGATTTAGAACAGAAAGCTAGAACTAAATGCTGCAGGGACAGAATTCTATGGCTCTGAAACTGATCCGGGGAACCCTTTTTCAGCTTGAAAGCCACATTCCATCCGGGACATTCTTCCAAGGCAACAATTGTTAGCATAGCCTCTGCACAGTACCCAAGTTTCTACACATGTTCCCACACCCCTCTCTGTCATCTATCCAGGCAAGCAAGAGGCATAGCCCAACTAGGCAAAAACACTTGGGATGCAAAGCAAGCCTTGGTAAGTGGTGTGGCCTGGGGAGACTTCTAAGGGACCGGTGGGAGTGGGATGGAGGGATACAATGAACCCCTGGCCCTGAGTTTCTACCCTGCTTGCTGTAAAACAACACACCACTCTCACAAGACTTGCCTTACTCTTCAACAAACAAACAAGGGATCAAACAAAAGATCCCTCTACCACTCTCTCATCCAAAGAGCTAGGAAGATGCCCATGGGATGCTTATGAAAGAGAATGACCAGTATTTTGCAATCCCAGGTTTGCAGCTGATGAATAAGGAGGTGAATACACACACACACACACACACACACAGTGGTACCTCGGGTTAAGTACTTAATTTGTTCGGGAGGTCCGTTCTTAACCTGAAACTGTTCTTAACCTGAAGCACCACTTTAGTTAATGGGGCCTCCTGCTGCCGCCGCCGCACGATTTCTGTTCTCATCCTGAAGCAAAGTTCTTAACCTGAAGCATTATTTCTGGGTTAGCGGAGTATGTAACCTGAAGCATATGTAACCTGAGGTACCACTGTGTGTGTGTGTGTGTGTGTGTGTGTGTGCGTGTATATATATATATATATAGTGGCAAGGCAGTTAAAACTTTCGTATCTCTGGTAAGTCCAGCAGCTTTGCTCATATGCAGAGCTAAACCATGGTTGGTTCAAAAAACCATACATGGTCTCACAGATGAACAAACAAGCTAAGGCTGGCCAAAGAGGTTTTGCTGACTGAGGCAAAGAACAAGCCAGTACTCCTCCTTATTCCACATACAGATGATAAACATGTTACGAATTGACACTTGCTTACTGGTGACAGGGAGTGTGTCCTCCATTGTGCCTGGGGGCAGCAAGCTAGTCCCTTTCAGCTTAACTATGGTTTAGAGCAGGGCTTCCCAAATCTAGGTCTCTAGCTGTTTTAAAACTACAACTCCCATCATGCCTAGCTAGCAGGACCAGCGGCCTGGGATGATGGGAGCTGTAGTCCAAAAACAACTGGAGACCCAAGTTTAGGAAACCATGGTTTAGAGTGACATGCAAGCGGTAGCGGATAGCATGGTGGGGCTGTGCCCCTCTCCTGACCTCCCTCTGTCTGAGCCGTTGTTGGTATACAAGGAACAAAGGTCAGCACAGTGAAAACTGGCATCTACCACCTCCCCATCTGTTCTGGCGGATGCACATGGTGCTGCCTGCTACTGTGTGCAAGCAAGGCCACTGCATTTAGATTTCCATTTCCAAGGGGTAGCTGTGTTGTGGGCTTGTTGCAGCGAAAACAAAGCCCTGCATTGCCTGAAAATTTATAGCGGCATAAGCTTTAGTGGAGTACAGTCTTATCCGATGCACGCATTGGTATCCTAAATTGCTGTGTGTGTGTGTGTGTGTGTGTGTGTGTGTGTGTAGAGCCAGGGTAGGATGGTGGTTGGACTAAGGACTGGGAGACCAGCGTTCAAATCCCCATGCAGCCTTGAAGCTCACCAGGTAACATGTCTCTTAACCTAACCAACCTCACAGGATCGCTGCATGGATAAAACGGAGGGGCAGGGAAAAACAATTATGCCACTTTTGAGCTCCTCGGATGAAAGGTGGGCTATAAAGGAAATTAATACATACACACAAAAACATAAACACTGAACCTTGTTATTGATTGACTTTGCAAAGTCACCCAATGTAGCTACCCAACCAAGAAGTAAGCTTATGATCCATTTTATTGCACATGTCCTGGCAAGCCATTCTTCAGCTGTCCAAACCTTGCCCCCAGCATATTGGAAACTTAAGTTACTTTGAACAGATATGCTGCCACTTGTGAACATTTCCCCCCCCAGTATCAGCATTTTATTTTTTTTAAAAAAAGAATCTTGTGTTTGTTGCTGTTGTTAGTTGTACAGTGGTACCTCGGGTTAAGTACTTAATTCGTTCCGGAGGTCCATTCGTAACCTGAAACTGTTCTTAACCTGAAGCACCACTTTAGCTAATGGAGCCTCCTGCTGCCGCCGCGCCGCCGGAGCACGATTTCTGTTCTCATCCTGAAGCAAAGTTCTTAACCCAAGGTACTATTTCTGGGTTAGTGGAGTCTGTAACCTGAAGAGTATGTAATCCGAGGTACCACTGTATAGACGTTTTCAGTGAATTTTACTAAGGTGCCTTCAATGATATTTAACTGATTTATTTTCTTGCATCTATATCCCGGCTTCCTTCTGCCATGGAATCTAAAAGCAGAGTTTGGATTTGATATCCCACTTTATCACTACCCTAAGGAGTCTCAAAGCGGCTTACAATCTCCTCTCCCTTCCTCCCCCACAACAAACACTCTGTGAGGTGAGTGGGGTTGAGAGACTTCAAGGATCCGGCCACTTACCAGACCTTGACCTGCTCAACTTCTCCAATGGCTACTAACCCCGATGGTTCTGCTCCACTTCCATTGTCAGAGACAGCATATGCTCTGAATGCCAGTCGCTGGGAATCACAAGTGGGACATTGTTGTCCCACTTGCAGATTACCCATTTGGGGTTTCTGATTAGCCAGTGGGCGATCAGTAGGCTACACTAAGTGGGCCATTGACCTAATCCAGCACTGATCTTTTTGCATTCATTTGCTAGAAAGGGCAACATATATAAATTCTTTTAAAGCAAAACAAATATTCCCAAATCTAAAACTTCCAAGTATCTTGCACAGGGAGGGTTATTTTGGGAGAGGGCAGGAAACAGGTATCATGTTGTATCACCAGTCAGTTGCTGCTGGGACCACCTACAGCCAGGACTTTAGGGTACATATCCAGCTAACAAGCCCAGAGTCTAAAATTACCCAACTACACCCCTGTCCGAGAATCCTTTTCAGCAATGGTATACAGCTGAAAATATGAAGCTGTTTACATGGAAGCCTGTTCATTAAACCAGCATTTTAAAGGAAAAATCATGCCTTAACTATTAAAGTGAAAGGTTCAGTATGCATTATGACATGTAAAGCATTAGACTGATAAAATTAGAGGGATTCTGGCAAAAGGAAAAAAAGAAAGAAATAGGTAGATGATGCAAAAACCAAACCAATTCAGTAACTGCTTGGAAGAACACAAATGAAAATGCCTTTTGATTCGTGCATATATGGAAGAGGGGGTGCGGCTCCAGCAGTAGACCTGTCTACGTGCAAATCCCGTTCATAGGCTGGGGTGGCCCTCTAGCTGTTACTGAACTACAACTCCCATCAGCCCCAGTCAGCATTGCCCACGGACAAGACAGATGGGAGTTGTAGTCCCAACATCTGGGAGGACCACAGATTCCCCTACCCTTGATTAGACCAAGAGAACTTGAAGCCCTTCCAACATGATTTCTGGACCACTCGGCTCTGTCAGAACGGAGATTCTGATCTGATTCAATGTATACATCTTTCTCACTTTGTCCTCATCAGGACAGATAAGTCTGCTTTCATCTGCCTCTGCCTGCTGGTCTCCCTGCCTTGGAAGCCCTAATGGTTACCAGTTACCACTGGTCTTAAGATCTAAGAAGGCAAGACTCAGCAAACCCCAGTAGATAAGGAGAGCTAAATCTCAGGGGCTGTATTCAACTAAGCTCGGAGAGTAGGACCCACTGAAATTCACACACACACCCATCTAATTTAGATCCGGATCATTTAGGGATACTGTGAACAGGCTACAAGAAACGTGCTTAAAATCACAGAAAACGGCAGAGAAGGAGGGCGGCAGGGAGGGAGGGGTGTGCGTGCGAGAGAGAAGAAAGGTCTGCAAGTAGGGGCCCCCACAAAGGGCGACATTCAAACAGAAAAGCCTTTTTTTTTTCCAGAGCCGCAGACGGACCCACTCCGATCGGCTGCGGGGCGAACCAGAGGCCGGTTGGCAAGCGGCGCGAAGCTATGCTAGCAAGGAAGGCAAAAAAAGGAAATAAAAGACGATCCCAGCCACCGATCAGCCCCGAAACGGAAAAGCAACCCCCCCCCCCCGATCCACCCACCCACTAAACGTAGCCCACTGCGGCACCCACCTCCAGCAGAGCGAAAAGGAAGATTTTGTAGGAGACGCAGCTCGCTCGCTGTGCCGCAGCCATGGAAAGCGAAGGGGAGTCACCTCGCCCGTTCCCCGCTTTTCGCCCGAGGACGCCGAGGTTCTTTTGTCTTCCACGCACGCGGAAAAAAAACGCCCCGCGCCCCCTTCGGAAGACACCCAAAGAGTCCCTCCTGCGCTTGGCGCGCACTCCTCGGCTGCAGCCGCTTTGCAAAGCGATATCTCTCTCCTCAGGCCCCGCCCCTTCCCCAATTGGCCCCGCCCACTGCTGGCTTTCCCGCGCTTGCTTTGTTCACCCGCTGGGTTGCTGCAACGGATTAGGATTTTGCAAGCGGGAAGGGGATTTCTTTGCACCCATGGGATGCTCTCCCTCCACGAGGTTCTCGGGGAGCGGAGGTAGGCCCAAAGCGATGACTCAACGGGGTGTGTGTGTGAGAGAAAAGTCACCGGTTGAATGGAAACGAAGCCTAATTCCGCCCACCCGCCGCTATCCCCCCCCCCCCCCGCAACCCGCAGAGCAATTTTAAGATTGCAGCATTAGGACAAAGGAATTTCAGAGGGGAGCTCCAGCCTTAAATGGCGGAATTTACAAATCATTCAGAAGTTCAAGTCATCATAAGTCATCAACATTTTTGCGGGTGGGGGATATATGCACATATATCCTAATAGATGCATCCCCCCCACAAACGATTTTCCACTAATAACTTTGGTATGTTATTTTAAGTACTGGGCTTCTAATGCATGCTTTACCCCAGTCCATCCATTTTTGTACACGCTGCTTGGCTGAAAAACTACACGGCAAAATTCAGAGGTGTGCGGCTTTTGAAGGATGGCTGTGGTTTGCTTCACCTATTGTTTCAGAAAGTGTGGATTAGGTAGGCCTGCCTTTTAATGCAATCTGAAACCAATTTCTCCTTAATCCTTTGTTGTACCCATCATTAGTACAGTGGTACCTCGGGTTACATACGCTTCAGGTTACAGACTCCGCTAACCCAGAAATAGTGCTTCAGGTTAAGAACTTTGCTTCAGGATGAGAACAGAAATCGTCCTCCAGCGGCGCGGCAGCAGCAGAAGGCCCCATTGGCTAAAGTGGTGCTTCAGGTTAAGAACAGTTTCAGGTTAAGAACGGACCTCCAGAACAAATTAAGTACTTAACCTGAGGTACCACTGTACTATTCAGAGTAGACCTACTGAGTAGACACGACTAAGTGAGGCCTATTCCGAGGTTGCATACGTACCACGCATTCAAATCGCTATTATACCACTTCAACAGCCATGGGCTTCCCCCAAATAATCCTGGGAGCTGTACGTTCCCCATCACAGAACTACTATGCTGAGCACCTTTGACAAACTACTCCCCAGAATTCATGGCTGGAGGTGGGAAAGCAGTGACTGTTAAATGGTACGGCCCTCTCCTTGAATCTCGTCTCTGCCACAAACTCACTAGAGGACTGAACTTCTCAGCAAACTGCTTAAGACTCTGAGGAACGCTGCAGCCTTCTGCCTCACTGGTTTATAAGACCCAAGGATCGGCTCACCTTATGCATGCTTTCGCTTGCCAGCTGCTGTGGCTTGCATTTGCAAATAAAGCCTTGCCTACTTCACCTTGTAAAATGCACCTTCATGTTGTGCCAGTATATATATAGCCTGCTGGTAATCAGGTAAAGGTAAAGGGACCCCTGACCATTAGGTCCAGTTGTGGGGCTGTGGTGCTCATCTCTCTTATTGGCCAAGGGAGCTGGCGTACAGCTTCCGGGTCATGTGGCCAGCATGACTAAGGTGCTTCTGGCGAACCAGAGCAGCGCACGGAAACGTCGTTTATCTTCCTGCCGGAGCGGTACCTATTTATCTACTTGCACTTTGACATGTTTTCGAACTGCTAGGTTGGCAGGAGCAGGGACCGAGCAACGGGAGCTCACCCCGTGGCGGGGATTCGAACCGCCGACCTTCTGATCGGCAAGTCCTAGGCTCTGTGGTTTAACCCACAGCGCCACCCTATGGATCTCTTAAGTGGGAGTTGCTTTGGGTTCGATAGAAGAAGACGAGTTTGGATTTAATATCGTGCTTTATCACTACCCTAAGGAGTCTCAAAGCAGCTAACAATCTCCTTTCCCTTCCTCCCCCACAACAAACACTCTGTGAGGTGAGTGGGGCTGAGAGACTTCAGAGAAGTGTGACTAGCCCAAGGTCACCCAGCAGCTGCATGTGGAGGAGCGGAGACGCGAACCCGGTTCACCAGATTACGAATCTACCGCTCTCAGTGGCACATGGTCCCAGATTCAATCCCCCAACAGCTCCAGGTAAGGCTGGGAGAGTCCCCTGCCCCAAATCCTTGAGAGCTACTGCCGGTCAGTGTAGACGATACTGAGTTAAGAAGGACCAATGGTCTGATTCAGTGTTAGGCAGCTTCCTGCGTTTCCTATGGGGGGCAGCTGGGATTTCAGAGGTGAGAAAGGAAGCAGATCAATAAAATATTGTCCAGCAGAACCTCAAATGAAATACCTTCCCACGGATATCATTTGCGGGTTGAATTGCTAATAATCCAGCAATGAAAAAGGTGTGTGTGTGTAATCACCACAAATCAGTGGCGAATCAGAATTGTAGAGTTGGAAGGATCACACTAGGATCACCCCTGCAATGCAGGAATGTTTTGCCCAACATGGGACTTGAACCCATGACCTTGAGATTAAGAGTCTCATGCTCTACCAACTAGGGCGCCATCTTCCATTTGTTCTCAACCACCTGCCTCCCTTCTTACAACCAGTTCACAGGGTGGCCTTGCCTGTCACCTTCCTCCTCTGTAGTCCCAGTATTACCCTTGTACAACTCAGTGGGGATGGGGATGGGGACAAAACTAGAATTATTTGCCTTTTGTCTGACCCTTCCATCTGGGCTCCCTGCCTTCTGCCCTCCCAGTCACAAGGCAAACCAGCAACCTCTGCAAATCAAAGCGTTTGCTGTTACTGTTTTACGGTGGCTCCATTCTTTCCTGGAGGGGCGAATCCAGAACCCTAGAATTGGAAGGGACCCTGAGGACCATCTAGTCCAACCCCCTGCAATGCAGGAATATGCAGCTGCCCCATACGGGGCTCGAACCTGCAACCTTGACATTCTCAGCCCCATGCTCTAACCAACTGAGCTAAGTGTTTTATTATAAAGGTGGTGCTGAGCGTTCAACACCTTGGCTGTTTGCCTGTGTGGTCTTTCAGGGTCGTGTTCTGCCCCCTCCCCCCAATTTTATTTAACATATACATGGAACTGCTGGGAGAGGTTGCCTGGAATTTCAGGGTTCAGTGTCACCAGTACTCTGAAGACACCCAGCTCTATTTCTCCTTTCCACCTAAATCCAAGGAAGCTGCCTTGGTTCTAAACCAGTGTCCGCCATCCTAACGGACTGGGTGAGGGTGAACAAATTGGAACCTAACCCAGACAAGACAGAGGTGCTCTTGGGTCACTCGGAAGGCAGAACTGGGAATATGGATTCAGCCTGCTCTGGATGGGGTAACAAGACTCCCCCTGAAGACACAGGTTCACAGTTCATATGGGCTTCTGGACTCAGGTCTCTGTGGTGGCTGGGAGTGCATTCTCACAGTTATCGCTAGTGCACCAGCAGCACCCTTAACCTTGAGATGATTTGGCCATAGTGACACATTCCTTAGTTACATCCCATTTGCATGACTGTAACACACTTTAAAAAGCGCTCAGAAACTTCAGCTGGCTCAAAGAACCAAATCCAGGTTGTTGACTGGGGCTGGTTCTAGGGAGCACACAACTCTCTTGCTAGAACAGCTCCACTGGCTGCCAGTCTGTTTTCAGGCACAATTCTAAGTGCCGGTTATGACCTATAAAGCCCTGTGCAGCTTATGGTAGGTCCAAGCTCTCTGAAAGACCATATTCCCTTGTGCAAACCTGCCTGAGTTTGGAGATCTTCAGGGAGGCCCTTCTCTTGGTCCTGCCACCCCTACAGGCAGGCTTGGTGGAAACACAGGAGGGAGCCTTCTTGGTGGTTGCTCCCAGACATTGGCAAACCCCACCACCACCTCGGAGAAGCTAGACTGGCTCCATTGTTGTCCTTCTGCCAGCAAGTAAAGACTTTCTTGTTTTAACAGGCTTTTGGGAACTGGCTAGTTTTAATGAAAGGACTTGTGCAGTGCTTTTTTATCGTAATTTGTATGGTTTTAACAGATTATTAATGTAGATATTGCTATAATTAAAACTATACATGTTTATTTTTTAAAAAAAATATTGTTCTCCCCCTCCCCCTGAATGTTTTTAGCTGTTCTTGTTTTTATCTGCAAGCCACCTTGAGTCCGTGTCAGGGGAAAAGGCAGGGTATAATAATACTAATACAGTGGTACCTTGGGTTAAGAACTTAATTCGTTCTGGAGGTCCATTATTAACCTGAAACTGTTCTTAACCTGAGGTACCACTTTAGCTAATGGGGCCTCCCGCTGCTGCTGCACGATTTCTGTTCTCATCCTGAGGTTAAGTTCTTAACCCGAGGTACTATTTCTGGGTTAGCGGAGTCTGTAACCTGAAGCGTATGTAACCTGAAGCGTCTGTAACCCAAGGTACCACTGTACTAAGAATAAGCCTACCTTACAGGGTTGTTTTGAATGCTTCAGAAAAATTCCAACTACTGTTACACCCTAATATGGAAAAGACAAAAGAAAATCCCAACTCATGCTTAGTTTCGCATTAGAGAAGCATGACTGATACTGACCTTAGAGCTGACCTGCTCATCATTTTCCCCATGAGGTCATTTCTTCTGGTTGCCTAAAGGAGTATTTTTGGAGGATATGCCCAGCCCTTCTCTCACGATGCAGTCCAATTACAGAGTTGGCAAGGCAGGACCAAGGGGATCCCAGCTGACAGAGGAAAGAGCAGCTGACACACATTGTGCTCCAGTTACATGTCACTATCCTGAGTCACCACCCAAAAGCAAGGAAAATGTACAAAGAAGGCAGTACATCCCTTTGCAGAAAGGCTGGTGAACAAGGCGATGGGGACACATTAGCATCCTGAAATGCAGCAACATCATTTTCACCTGTTGTGTTTTAAGACACGATTATTGCATTTGTATTCCGCCTTTTTTCTAGGTGGGTTACATGGTTCTCCCCACCTCCTCAATTAATCCCCAGAACATATCTGTCTTCTTCCACCATCTCACACATTTCAATCCTTTCTGTCCCCTGCTGCTATGACAGACGGGACGAAGTGGGTTCCATTAATTTCAGTGGGTCTGCTCTCAATAGAGCTTTGCTGGGTAGAAGCCCTGAATTTTGGTTCTCCTTATAGAATGGGGCTTGCATGGTATCGTCCAGCTAAATCCAAGACCTGACCATTGGTACTGGGTGGAAGGCAGAGAGACCAACACCTAGTGAGGGCAGTGACGGACACAGCAAACCCCTGGGCTGGTTGACAGCATACTGGGGACGTTGAGGCAGTGCCCAATTTATTTTTCTTCATGAATTTATTTATAAAAAATATTTATATATATTTTTAAGGCACAGAGGTATACATCTATCTAAGTTTACAGCAATAAAAACATTAAACTATACAATAAAAGCCATAAAAAGGTAAAAACAGACACCAATTGACCACTGAGGAACAGTGTTCTTAATTGCCTGCATAGGGATAGAAAAGCTTTGAGCAGGCATTTAAAAGTTGGCACAGAAGGCGCCTGTTGAATCTAGTGGCAAGGTGTTCCACAGGACCAGGGCCATGACACTAAAGGCTTGGTTCCTTGTTGTCATTGTCAAATGAACCTCAGGGATCTACCACTGACACTCTTGCAGATGATCTCAGTGATCGAGTGGGATGATATGAGGCATTAGGAACTTGGCAACTGTACAGAGAGATGTATAAATGGATCCCCAGCCCTGCCCAGCAAGGAGTGTCCTCTCCCCTCTGACCCAACCCTATTTCAGGTTGCAAGGAGAAGTGAAGATGGCGTAGCATCCTTGTTCCTTCTTACTCTCGCCTCCTGACGTCGCTTCCTGGGGCTCCCAGCTGCTGCCATGATGCCAACCACTGGGCAACAGAGCTGCCCACCAAAGCAGACACTTCTGCAAACCACCCACAAGAGACATGTCTGCATTCTAGTCCCAATATACTTTCCATTCTGGGAGAAGCCTGGAACGCCAAAGAAGCAGGCTAGAAAGAGAATGCATCTAGTTGCAAAAGTGTCATTTCTGCACATGCCAGGTGCAACAAACCCATGGCCCTGCGGATGTCATAGGACTCCAGCTCCCATCTTTCTTTGACTGTTGACCAAGGTGCTGGGGCTGATGGGAGTTGGAGGACGATATGATAATCTTTTTTGTCATTGTCCCATACAGAACAACGAAATTGAAAAAATCTACACAAGACATTCAATGACACCTGGCATTAATGTTTTGTACATCAAATTGAACATGCTTATATTCCCACTGCAGAATCCTAAAAGGGCCACACACTTTCTCTCTTACACACACCTTTTTTCCTTTCCACAGCCCTCCCTTTAAACACCCCTCAGCCATAGGCATTGTTATGTACAGAAGTTCTCACCCCTGGGCCAGCAGGGGGATACTGTAGATAGTTCAGGTCCACATATGCAAATAAGGGATCGAAAGTGACGTTCAGTAATTGGATAGTTACAGAAAGTTGTTAAAGTCACATTGTACTGGAGCTCTATATAAGCAGGCTGGCTGAACCCTTCAGTTCAGTTCTGTTCTGGCCTGTGAATAAACAAGAGCTGTTTGAAGAATCGCCGTGTCGTCTGATATGTTCACCCACAACTTAACAGGCATGACTCCCTTGCTAGAACTCATATGCCTCCCCAATGCCCCCTCTTGTTCTGCAGCACTGCAAATTCCCCCTTTAACCCTAGCAAACTCCACCTGTCCCCACCTGCTCCTCCAGCTTTCTTCCCCCAACTGCGGGAGGCCTAAAACACACACACACACAACCCCACCCTCCCATCCCTATTCCCTTACACTCCTCCAAATCCCCCCTTATCTGCCAGTCAGTCGTCCTTGCCCCCTTCCCCAATTCCTTCTCTTTCCCTCCTGACCTCCTGTTAACCAGTGGTCAGGGATGGTGGGAGTTGTAGTCCCAAAAACATCTGGAGGGCTGAGTTTGCCTATGTCTGTGTTAACCTGTCCTCTCCCACTTCTCTCGCCACCACATCACAACCGCATTGTTTTCTCAGAGCAGCCTCACCCCACTCCTGCCTTTGGAACTTTGGAAAACAGCCAATAAAAACAGAGTGGTGACATGCTTGCACTCTTATTATACGCAAGATACATTAAAAGCTAGTTTACTGTGAGTGAAATTCTCCTAATGGGGGTGTTTGTGCGCATATTATATATTACATTTCTCTCACTTTTTCCTCCAAGGAGCTCAAGGTGGTGTACATTGTTATTCCCTCCCTATTTTATGCTCACCACAACCCTGTAAGTCTGCCTCTTTAATTATATATAAATAGCTGTCTGTCTAATTATATGTAAATATCCTCTTTTTCCCAGTTGGGCCTCAAAAATCCCTTGGAGGTGTTCAGCACATACTGTAAACAGGAAAGCCTATCTACAAATTACTCTAAGATTATGATTTTGAGCAAACAAAGTCATAGGTATAAGTGGTGCTTAGCCATCTATGCACCTGTTGGAGGGGGGGCAGGAAAAAGGAGTTCAATAAAATTGCTATGAATTGTTGTGATGGTTAAGAGGTTTAATCTGAAATCAAGCTGGATTTGAATTTGTTGGTGTCTCTGGTAATTTCTTTCTCTCATTTCATGGATGTTAGCAAATTAGATTTAAAAAGCCAAAATAATATTAGAATTGGAACTGTCAGAGATGGACAAGGGAATTTTGCTTTAATGCTTAGGAACTTGGCAAAGCCTTAAAAAATAAAATAAAGGATTCTTATATTATGGACATCCCAAATAATTTTATTGATACTATGGCTTAATACAAATTTCCCATGGCCTCTGGCTAGAACAATAAACTTATGAGCTGAATTGAATATACAATTACTGCATTTTTGTTTTGTTTTCGCCTTCCATATAATAATCTAGTTTTCATTCTGAAAATCAAATCGCACCAAACATTACAAAAGAGAAAGCACTAGATATATACTACAGCCCCATTGGTGAGATGCATGGCATCACATTTTATTTTAAAGTGCATTGCCCACATTTCTTTATGCAATGAACTCAAAGAGGCTTACAAAACAGAAACACAAAATACCGTATTTTTTCATGTATAACACGCCCCCATGTATAAGACGTCCCCTATTTTTGGGGACTCCAAATTGAGAAAATGGGGGGAGATTGTATCCTTGTATAAGACGACCCACAATTTTGAACATAATTTTTAATTAAAAAAACCCTAGTCTTATACATGGAAAAGTATGGTACACAAAAATGCTGCAATAATGGTTCAAATGACAACATCACTTACATATTTTAAAACTAGGATCACAGTCAAACAACTGGCTACTGTATATATAAAAACCAGGGAGACGGAATTCAAACCCCCCCCAAAAAAAACCTCTCTGAAAGAAAGCCTTAAGGTTGTATCCAATGCTGTGAGCATGATCCCTTTCGCACCAATGGAGGATTTCTTCACGATTCAAATCTAGAGGAGTAATCCAACCATCAACCCAAGTGGGGAGAGAAAGAGATTAACCAACACCCACTGCAGTCCCGAAAAGGATCACCCCCCCGACACACACACACACATACATACACACACACACACATTTCAGCTGGTGTTATTTGCAATTTTATTTCTAGACATAATGCACATGTTAAAAATGCAAAAAGCTCTGAATGTCAGATCACATCAGAGTTCTCTCGGTTGGGAGGTCTGCTTAGACCTCGCCAGTGGCCTTTGAATGCGGGTTCTCCTTACACAATCAAAGCAGGCAACCTTTTTCTTAAATAATAAAGAATTGCTTGAGCCCTGAAGGGACAAAGTACTGGGACCATTGAGGGAGGATTTAATTCTGTGATTTTAAGGCCTGAGCGAGGTAGCTGGAGCTAATTAGGTGGTTCCACCTGTCTCTCAAAGCAGCTTTAAAAGCATTTTTGTGTGTGTGTGGTTTTTTTCTTTTCTTTTTAAGAGCTTGTGTGTTTGCTTTCTGGGTTAAAAGGTCGTTTGCGCACAACCTGACATTCTTTGCTAAGTGTGGGGGACAGGACACAATTGAGAGGAAATCACACATCATTGGCTCGGATTCTTTGAAAACATTATTGCCTCTTGATTGGCATGAGTGTGGCGGGAGAGATATTGCACTTGTCAAGGCTGGACATCCAGGTCCATCACAAATCTTGTGGGACGTACACAAATAGAACTATGTGACTGTGCTGATAACATAAAAGGTAAGGTAAAGGGACCCCTGACCATTAGGTCCAGTCGTGACCGACTCTGGGCTTGCGGTGCTCATCTCGCTTTATTGGCTGAGGTAGCCGGCATACAGCTTCCAGGTCATGTGGCCAGCATGACTAAGCCGCTTCTGGCGAACCAGAGCAGCGCACGGAAACGCCGTTTACCTTCCCGCCAGAGCGGTACCTATTTATCTACTTGCACTTTGAGGTGCTTTTGAACTGCTAGGTTGGCAGGAGCAGGGACCGAGCAACGGGAGCTCACCCTGTTGCGGGGATTCGAACCGCCGACCTTCTGATCTGCAAGTCCTAGGCTCTGTGGTTTAACCCACAGCGCCACCCGCGTCCTGTAATGATAAAAAGAAATTCTGCACCAAGGTTGCCTAAATTCACTGGCACACACAAAAGTTGAACTCTACAGCTGGTACACATTTGTAAATTTTATTTTGCTCCTTAAATCTTGCATATTTTATTTTCCTCCCGCTGCTAGTCATGGGAGGTGACTCTTCACAGCAGTGTAAAGATTCCTACACTTGAGAGAGTGAGTGGGTAGCTATTCTTAGTATAAATAGGTGAGGCTGCATTTGCCTCCTGTTCGATTTTCAGGTTCTCTCAAGAAGGACTACGCCCTTCCTATTCTTTGCAGTCTTTTCAAAGCCATCCAACCGAAGCAAAGCAAGTTACTCGGGTCACTTTCCGCCTGCCTTGGCTGATCAGGTCCAGGTCAGTGATCCGGGATTCAGCCCTGCCCAAGTCTCAGAGGAGAAGAAAGGGGAGCAGGGTTCTCTCTACCAGTGACTCTGAAGAGCCAATGGATTTGCATATACAGTGGTACCTCGGGTTACAGACGCTTCAGGTTACAGACACTTCAGGTTACAGACTCCGCTAACCCAGAAACAGTACCTCGGGTTAAGAACTTTGCTTTGGGATGAGAACAGAAATTGCGTGGCAGCAGTGGGAGGCCCCATTAGCTAAAGTGGTACCTCAGGTTAAGAACAGTTTCAGGTTAAGAACAGACCTCCAGAACGAATTAAGTTCTTAATCCGAGGTACCACTGTATCTGCCATGGGGCTGGAGGTCCCCAAAATAGCTGCTTGGATTTCTGACCGGCTCTCAGAGCTCCCTACCCCAATCTGCCTCCCATGGCCACAGAAGCAGAAGGAATTCACGTCAGGCAGGGATTTCAGGGCCACCACAGCCATGTGGCCCTACTTTATAGAGGACACTCCTCTATCCAAAGTGGTTCTATATCTGAAGGGCTGTCCGAACCACACTAGGCTTAAAGATGAAGAACCATGAGAACAAGAGTGAAGTTGTATACCAGTGGTTAAGCACCTGGACCAAAGGCAAACAGGTCACAGCCTCTCTGACTATGGTGAAACGTTCTAGATTTCTACTTAAATTATAGCAGTTCTTTCTAAACTGGTATCTCTGACTGCAAACTAGCATATGCAGGTGTTATGCAAATTGGCACCCTCTTTTGTTCCTTTTTCGTGATTGATTTAGATAATTTAGGGTCATCTAGTCCTACCCCCCGCAATGCAGGAATCTTTTGGCCAGCTGGGGCTCAAACCCACAACCCTGAGATTCAGAATCTCATGCTCCAACAACTGAGCTATCACAGGATTTATGAGTGGCCACCCTGTCTGTCCACTTAGAATAAGGTTACCAGATTTTTTTCAATGAAAATCCAGGGGACTGTCCCCAGGAAACAGGGACACCTGGTAACCTTAACTTAGAAGGAAGTGAGGCCACTTGGGAAGAGGAGGCACCTGCCCAGATTAGGGCCTGGCTGAGAGCCAGGTGGTTGGCATAGGGAGCCTTCAGCTATACAAACTCCCAGTCTGAACTGAAATTCCTGTCTCCCTGGCCTGGGGAAACAGAGAAGAGTTCCTTAGGCCCCAGCAGAACATCTCCATCTCCCTCCCATGGGTACTTAAAAAGTACCTATCCATTTACTCCAGGGATTGGGTATATGATGTAATTCAACTATCGTACAGTCCAGAAATATTTGCTGCGAAGCCTCTGCT